>NW_006921700.1:1602193-1652142 GCF_000298275.1 Orycteropus afer afer | reverse complement strand
TCACCCTGTCACTCTATCACCTTACCCTACTTTATTTTTATTCCTAGCTCTTAATACCAGTGCATATAGTACATTAAACAACAACAACCCATAGCCTTTGGGTTGATTTCAACTCATAGTGACCCTGTAGGACCTGACAATAGTCAGTCTTCCACATCAGACTCCTGAAAAGGCCCAACTACCTCATAGGGTTTCCAAGGTTGTCATCTTTATGGGAGCAGACTGCCACATCTTTCTCCCATGGAGCGACTGGGGGTTTCAGAATGCTGACTTTTTGGGTAGCAGCCTAGTGTTTTAACCAGTGCCCCTCCAGGGCTCCTTGGACATATACATGCGTTTATTTCAGGGCTTTGACCCAGTTCTTCCTGGTTCAGTCACAGCCTGTGAAGCAAAACCAGGACAGACTAGAACTTGCAAAATGTGGGTACCTGGAACAATAACCAGAATGGGGGAAATTATAGCTTGACGCCCTGCTAGAAAACTCATCTCCCTCTTAGAAAACAAGGGCAGTGTGTACGTTGCATAGCAACCAAATCTCTTTCTTTGCAGAGTCTGAAACAAGGGTGCCCAGCTCAACGATGGTGGCTGACCACGCCACTTTGAATGTATGTCGCTCTCCACAGTCCTGACAATAGTCCAGTCTTCCACATCAGGCTCCTGAAAAGGCCCAATACACCTCTTCCTGACTCTCCCATTCCAGGGCTTTAACTTGTAATTTTTTCCATTCTGGTTTACGTTCCAGGTGTCTATAGTTTGCAAAATCTAGAATGTTCTGGTTTTGCTTTGTCAGCTATGATTGAACCTGTTTGAACCGGTTCAAAGCTCTGGTTTATTTAGCTCTTTTTCCTACTAAAATTGTAAGCTCTACAATTACATGGCATTTGTTTTGTTCACTGCTAGGATCCAGCTCAGCTCTGCCAATTATTAACTGATTTGACCTTGGTTGAGTTATTAACCCACATTTTTTCATGGCATCATTTTGATAATTAAATGTGCTAATACATAATGCAGTGCTTGGCATGGTGCCTGGCACACAATAGGTTCTCAAAAAATGTTAGCTTTTGTTATTATTGGCAATTTTCCAGTCAGTTTTTACTTCCATGGGTCAACCTTCCTTTGATGGCTACTTAAGGATTCTTCTCACAAATTCATCCTGAGGGGAGCTAGGAATAGAAACTTGCACTAATTGGAGGATGGGAAAAACACCACTTACCTTTCTGAAGTAGATGAACTAAAGAAAAAGAACTGTAGGACACTGGTTTGCAAATGTGGCCACCAACTGGAGTCATGGGGGGGAGTTTCATAAATTGCTGACACCTGAGTGCCCTTAACCCCAGATTATGATGTAATGCTCCATAGACAAAAGCCTGGGGACCCTTTAAGAGGGCAAAGGCTGGAGGGGAAACTGAGGCTGAAGCAACCGAACCAAGCCTCCCTTCCACCCACCTCTCCAAGCAGCCCAGCCACTCATCTTGGCAAGGCTGTTGGCATTAGAGTGGCCATCCTGGTACATTCTGAACAAATGGAATATTTTGTCATGATTTGGAGGCCTGAGGATGTCTAAAGTTTTTATTTGTGACAGTGAACTCTAGCTGAATGAAAAGACAACCACATTTCAGCCAAGTGTTCTTTAGAAAGAAACCCAACTCCACTACTCCCATTTTCCTGTTGTTTAAAAGGAAGAGGAAGTGACCACATGGAGCCTGCGGCCTCCAACAAGATCTGCAAACCAATAAGAACCTCATGAAAACACAGGAAGAGATAGTGAATTCCACTGGACAGGATCCCCAACCCTCCAGCATGGAGTGGGAAAGGGACAGCACTGAGAAAGGGGGCCTGCTGGTCCCCACTGACAGCATCTTAGAAGTAAATTAGTCATCCAGGGTGATGCAGACAGTTCAAGTGCTTGACTGCTAACTAAAAGGTTGGAGGTTCAAGTCCGCCCAGAGGCACCTTTGAAAAAAGGCCTAGTGATCTATTTCCAAAACCCAACCATTGGAAACCTTATGCAGCACAGTTCTACTCTGACACACATGGGGTACCATGAGTTGGGGTCAACTCAACACACCTGGTGACGGTGGTGATAGAAGTCAATGAAAACTCAGTGAGGCTGGTTTAACAGTAATTTTTCTTTACCCATGTTTATTTCAGCCTCATAAATGGAATGTGTTAAGATGACTTACCAGTGATTGTGGTATGGGCTGGGCTTTTAAGATTGTGTGTTCAGTGTGAGAGATTCTTTGCTGTGTATTTTCATGAGAATGGGTTTAATGGAATGAGTTTGGAATCAACAATAAGGAAGGATATTTGGCTGTGGCATTATTCCTTTTTATAATGGATCTAACATGCCTGATGCGTATATTGGCACGAATAAGAATGATACCTTCACAGGGAAAAGAATGGAGAGGGAGGCCATCTATTTCTACTTCAACTGGGCTTCTGGGAAGGTGTTTTCTAAATGATCTTTTGATGAGTGTCTGTAGAGAAAGAATTAGCCCCTATTATAGGTCAGACTTCTGCTTGGTCTGAGAAATCTGCCTGACTCACTAACTAGACAAATCATACATTGTCTGGGCAGGCCAGGATGCTGAAGATCCCCTACAGCCTTGCTCTTGTGGTCCTCTGGCCTGCAGCATCAACATCTCCCTGTTACATGGACAAGTGGAGTCTGCATTTAACCAGCCAAGAGCTCCAGGTGGTTGACTGCACACCACTCTGAGAAACTGTGCTCTGGGGCATCCACCAGGTGGGGAGGTGTTGCCATATCGCTCCACAAGGTTGTCCATTCAGCATTTGGACTCCTGTCTGTCCCAAGAGCCCATCTCCCCCCTCCACACACACACACACACACACACACACCTGGACAGCACCGATGGCTTTAGACATCTCTCTTATGTGACTGGCAGTAGAGCTCCATATTCATATCAAAGATACTACATCCACACAACATGGGCTTGAATCCAGGCTGTGCTGCTGAGCCTCTGTGTGACTGTGGGTATGGTGCTTACCTCTTCTATGCCTCAGTGTTCTCACTATAAAACAATAACAAGAGCCCTACCTCACAGGGTTGTTGTAAGCATGAGATGAGTTAATCCATACAAAGCAATTAGAAGTGTTTCAAGTGCTCAATAAATGTGAGCTATCATTGTAATGGAAGGTGCTCTGGTGGTGTAGTGCCTAAGGCATTTGACTGTTAACCAGAAGACAGGTGGTTCAAATCCACCATTCACTCCACAGAAGGAAGACTGGGAAATCTACTTCCATAAAGATTTACTGCCTCAGAAACCCAAAGGGGGTCACTATGAGTCGGAATCAACTTGATGGCAGTGAGTTTGGGTGGGTTGTTGTTTTTTTTTTTTTTTTTTGTATTATTATAATGGAGTCCCTGGATGGTTGTGGTGGTTACATTTGTGTAAAGTTGGCTGGGCCTGGTTGAGTGGCTGGTCAGCTGGATGTAGTATTCCCCGTGGTGAGACTGGTAATGAACTCCGTGGTGGAATCTACTATGAGCAGCTGAGTAGCTGCCTTAGGCACGTGGTCTGCTTCCTATATATAAGGAGATGCCTTGGGGAATGGTCTCTAGCTTAGGCACGCTTGAACCCTCCATATGACCGTGTCGTTGTTCAGCAGCCTACCATGCTCTACCAATCTTGGGACTTTCAATGGACTTGAATGAATGGCCTGCCGTGTGGTTTGGTAACTTTGGGACTGTGCCTTTTTACTTGTCAATCTTGGGCTTGGCAGCGTCAGCAGCCAGGAGCTGACTGAGTGAAGAAAAGCCTCTAGCTCCAGTGGGCTGAGAACTGGAGGCAGAGCTGAAGCCCAAGGCTTAGGGGCTTTCACCCAACCCCTAGGGCCTGGCACTTTGAACTCAGACTTAAAGCCTCCAAACCATAAGCATCCCATTTGTGGTATCTTCTATTAGAGCAGCACAGAGGTAACCAGAACAGTGGTGTAAACAATTAACACGATCGGCTGCTGACCAAAAGGTTGAGTCCACCAGAGGTGCCCCGAAAGAAAGGCCTGGTGATCTACTTCAGAAAAATCAGCCAATGAAAACTCTGTGGAGCAGAGTTCTGTTCTGACACCGTCGGGTCACCATGAGTCAAAATCAGCTCGACAGCAATTGTGTTGTTTTTCTTTTTTAATTATTCTATTGCATAGATTTCTGTCTGTCACACATTGGCTTTCAGCTGTCCTCAGAGCCTCAGTGAACAAACTCCTCCTATGACAACCTTGCAACGGTTTAAAACAGCTCTCATGCCCCCTCTCTTCCTACAGTGTTGTCCAGGCTAAAGCATCTGGCTGTCTCTTTCCTTGTGTGACATGGCTTTGATTCCACTGCACAGCCACCAGGAGGTCTCCTGGGAACTCACACCCCTGCAAAAATCACAGTATCCATGCAACAGCCTCTCTATGGCTAAAGTTATGCTTCTCCATAGCCTGCTTTCATTTTGGCTTGACCTTGCTTCTTCTAAATCAGACAGGGTGCACATTTGCTTTCCTCCCCTCTTCCAAGGGAAGTGTGGTGCCAGGGGCCTTCCTGAGCCTTTCCTGCACCAGTGACCCCATGCTGTCCAGATAGCAGCACGAGCCTCTTCAGGCTGATTGACGGAGTGCAGAGCCTGCCACCACCACCTTGCTTCACAAATGCCCCACCCATGAGTAAGAACCCATAACCACATCATAAGGCCCTCACAGGGTAGGGGCCCACCAGGGCCAATGAGAAAGGTGTGGAGCCCTCACTGAAACATCCTACCACAGTCCCTCTTTCCTCACTCGACAACCTTCCACCACTCCCTTTAGCACTTGTGATGTAGGTTCTTCACAAAGGAGTCCAAGTTGTCCAAGGCCATATAACTGGGAAATAGTGGAGGGTTTCTGCCTCCAGAGCCTACACTCTTAACATCAACACTGCAGAACTTCCACCACCATGACATCCTACAGAGTAAATACTGGCAAGGGAGAGGCAGTGAAAACCACAGTGCTTGCTGTCAGTTGGGTAGACTCACCTCTGACTCATGGTGGCCCCATTTACAACAGCAAAACATAGCCTGCTCCTGTGTCATCTTCAAGGTCATTGGTCTGCTTCAGTCCATTGCTATGGCCTCTGTGTATTTCCAGTGCCTTCCAACCTATGGGCTCATCTTCCAGCACTGTATTAGATAGTCTTCTATTGTGATCCATAAGGTTTTATTTCTGAAGTAGGTCACCAGGCCTTCTTCCCCTAATCTGTCTTAGTCTGAAAGCTTCACTGAAACCCATCCACCATGGGTGACCCCACTGCTATTTGAAATACCAGTGGCATAGCTTCTAGCATCACAGCAATGTGTAAGCCACCCCAGTACAACAAACTGACAGGTGGTGGACATAGGGGCTCTGTTCTGCCCTGAGGTGAGCTAGAGAAAACTACATGGAGGTGAGATTTGAGTTGGTCCTGGTGGAGAAGGAAGTTTTAGATAGGCATATTGGAGGGACATTTGAGGTGTTGATGGACAGCCAGTGTGAATATGGGAGTGGGAATACCGAGAAAGTGCTCACAGGACAGAGAGACATCTGGACCTGTGGACAAATGGGAGATGGGGAAAGGGGGGTTTGAGGAGAATGACCTTTGTTCTGGAAGTCAGTGTTCTGAAAGTGTGGTCCGAGGACCCCCTGCTCCTGAGACTTGTAGATTGCCAAAGTGATGATGTTGGAATCTGCGTGGGGTTCTCAATGTCCATCTATAATCAGCTCTCTAAGCAACTCAGATGCCCCTTCCCAATGTGGGAACTCTAGCTTCAATAAAGATTGCTGAATGGATTAGTGCAAAATGCATACACAGTGCTTGCCACTGTGAAAACCAAACAACCCCTTGCTGCCGAGTCAATTCTGACTCATAGTGACCCTACAGGACAGAATAGAATTGCCCCATAGAATTTCCAAGGCTGTATGTCTTTACAGAAACAGACTGTCACATCTTTGTCCCTCAGAGTAGATGGTGGTTCAAACTGCTGACCTTTCCATTAGCAGCGGAGCTCTAAACCACTGCACCAGCAGGGCTCCTCTTGGCACAGTAAGTCCTATGTAAATGTTGACCATGATCATTTCCTGGTCCTGACAATCATCTTCCTGTTTGGAACATTTCCTCTCCCTAACCACATTACATGCTCCTTGAAGACAGGGATGATCTTAATCATCTTTGTATCCTCCACACAGACACTGATTCATTCTGGGCTCCCTAGACACACGCTGGAAACTTCAGGCTGGGAAAATGAGGCTGTCAGAGCCCCACCACCTGGCCTCGGAGCAGGGGCAGCCCTAACCATCACTTCAGTGTGAGGGACAACAGGCCTCCCCCTACCCACCAGCACACATACCACATGGAATGAAACTACAGTTGACTGGGGTTTTATTCTTGGAAGGATACTATCCCTACTTATATTCACCACACCCTGTGAGGATGAGTAAACACATTATCATTAAAGGGTAGTGTAAGTGGTTTATTGAATCATGCCCCTGCCCCAGCCTTCCTACTCCCAGACACAAATGATCAGACTGAAAGCAGGGGGTATGGGGGTGGAATAGAGGGGGCATGCAGGGAGATGTGGCCCCAGAGCAAAGGTGGTGTGGCCCCCCCAACACAAGTCTGATGGAGGCTGTTGTGAATTCCCTGGCAGGCAGCTGGGATGGCTTGCTCCTTCTGCAAAAATAATGCAGACCTTAATTATACCTTCCCCCTGGATCAGTTGGCAGCCCCTAATTATCCTTTTCACAGGGCAGCTGCTGTTAGATCATTTCCCTAATACCTTTGATCCTTCAAAATCAAAGCCTCCCATTGGCTCTACATGATAAATGGGCAGCAGAATGGCCTGGTTGGAACCAACCATTGGAACAATAGTTGAAGAAGGTCCTGCAAAGAGAATTGGGAAGGAAATGTGTCCATCTGCCTCCCAGCGGCCCCTCCAGAGCCACCTTCTGTGCCAAGAGCACCAAGATGGCAGAAGGGAGGGGACAACTGGAAAGGAATTACTCCAGTCCTGCCTCTTGTGTGCTGATCAGTGGTCACCAAAAATTTCGGGAGTGCGAGCTTCACAGTCTGCAGAGGGGTGATCTTCCACCTGTGCATACAGAGCCTGGCCCTGCTAGCCTGTGACACCTGCATGCAGACAGTCCCCACTGGGGCACCACGTCTGCACCCAGGGTATGAGCCTCCACCTCTGTCAGCCTAGAGATGGGTGAGCCCTCCCCAGGGAAACCATGTCTGATATATGTCAAGTACATGTCCCTCTCTACATTCAAATGGAGCTGAAACTGTTCTCATCCTGCAGACTCAAGCAGAAAGGCCATTTGGAGATTTCTTGTGAGTCAATATGCCTAGTGATTTATGTGCCTTTCTCATAAAATTGAATCTTCATTCCTGGGTATTCTTTAAAAAAAATTTTTTTATTCTAGAAAATTCTAACTTTCACCCTACCCACTCAACTAAAACTTCTCTCTTGAACTCACTTCGCCAGTATCATGTATGGGTCCCAGAACATCTTCTACTTGGATACCCAGGGCTCATTTCAACTGAGGGTAGGACCCCTTGACTCCCTGCCTCTGCCCTACAGACCCAGGAATGGGCCTTCTTGAGGTCTCTATCTCTCTCCCCAGGGCTCATTTTCTGTTCCAGGGCTTGGCAGAAGATGACACTACAACTTCCCAAATTCTTCTATGTCCTGTGGTGTTTTGGTTCCCTAGTACTGCTGTAACAGAAGTACCACAAGTGATGACTTTAAAACATACAGAGATTTATTCTCTTACAGTTTAGAGACTAGGAGTCTGAATTCAAAGTGCCAGCTCTAGGGGCTGGATGAAGGCCCCTCCACCTTGGGCTTCAGCTCTGCATCTTGTTCCCAGCCCACTGGAGCTGGGGGCTTCTCTTAACTCAGGCAGCTGCTGGCTGCTGAGGCTGACAAATCAAGGTCAACAAGTAAAATGGCACAGTTCCAAGATTATCTACCACCATGGCAGGCCACTAGTTCAAGTCCAGAAACAGACCCAAGATTGGCAGGCAACATGGCAGGCTGCTGAATGAAGATTCAGCTAAATGCAGGATCCAAGCATGCTAAGAAGCTCAGAGACTTTTCTCTAAGTGTCTTCTTCTATACTGGAAGCAGAGCACATCCATAAGGCAGCTACTCAGCTGCTCCAGTAGATTCCACCGTGGAGTTGATTACCAGTCTCATCATGGGGAATACTACATTCAGCTGCCCAGCCACACAAAACTAGGCCCAGCCAAGTTGACACTTAACTACCACATGTGGCTTCTGAATTCTGAATTCAGTAAATCCCCTTTGTTATTATGGTTGTCGTTGTATGCTGTCGAACTCTATTCTGACTCATCGCAATCCTGCAGGACAGAGTAGAACTACCCCTGTAGAGTTTCTTAGGTTGTAATCTTTACAGGAAGGAGCTTGGTGGCATAGTGCGTAAGGCATTTGACTGCTAACCAGAAGGTGGTGGTGGTGGTGGTGGTGGTGGTGGTGGTGGTTATGTGCCATCTACTCGGACTCGAATCATAGTGACCCCTCCTTGGGTTTCCAAGGCAGATGGTTTAAACCCACCAGCCACTCCATGGGAGGAAGACTGGGCAACCTACTTCTGTAAAGATTTACCACCTCAGAAACCCAAAGGGGGTTGCTGTGAGTCGGAACCGACTCGATGGCAGTGAGTTTGGTTTTTGGGATCTTTATGGGAGCAGACTGCCAGGTCTTCTCTCCCATAGTGGCACGGATGGGTCTAGCAATACCACAAGTGGAAGACTTTAATGAACAGTGTAAGAGGTTAGAAGTTCAAATTCAGGGCACCAGGTCTAGGGGAAGGCTTTCTCTCTCTGTCGGATCTGAGGGGAAATCCTTTTCTCCTTTCAACATCTGTGGGCCCAGCATCCCTTGGAGATCGCCATGTGTCTTGGCATCAGTCTTTCCCTGGGTCTAGGAGGTTCTCAGCATGGGGACCCTAGGTTCAAAAGATGCACTCCACTCCTGGCTCTTCTTTCTTGGTGGTAGTCAAGTCAAGTCACTTCTCTCTCCTTTTATCTCTTGTAAGATAAAAGGTGATGCAGGCCACACCCCAGGGAAACTCCCCTTACATTGGGTCAGGGCTGTGATCTGATCAGATCAGATCACATCATGGGGGATGATTACATCCTTACATAACTGCCAAACCACTGAGAATCATGACCCAGCCAAGTTAACACATATTGGGGGGGGGGGTCAAATTTAGTCCATGAGAATTGCTGACCTTTCAGTTAGCAGTTGAGCACTTAACCAGGGCTCACTAAATCGCCTTTAAGTTTCCAAAACAGCTTGAGGGACAGGTAACCATAGGAAAGCAGCTTATTGTTGTTGGCTGTCTTTGAGTCAGTTCAGACTCACAGCAGCCCCATACATGCAGAATAGAACTGCACTCCATAGGGAAGCAGCTAGTGGTTAACAGAAATGTAGCAGGTCCTTGGTTATTGTTTAAATGTAATGAAGAACCAGGACAACCTTCTTAACTGCTATCTTATTGTGACCATAATAATTCTGGCCTGGGGCAGGACATCTTTTTGTTATTTTTGGGTAGTTATTTCAGAAGAAAGTCCCCCTGAGCCCCTCTCCAGCCCTAGACTCTGCAGATAAATAGGCATTAATTACAGGAGATTGCATTTCATAATAGACTGTCCATGTACATATCAAATAAAGCTCCCCCTACATCACCTTTCTTTTGGGTTCTCTCTACTTCAGGCTTTTCCTGACAGTCTCACCCTCTGCCTGGAAAAGAAATTCAGACCAGTCTTTATTTCTGCCCAACCCACCTGGCAGTGAACTTCTGCAGCCAGTTTGGCTTGTCTCTGTATGAAACTCTTAACCAACTACACGCTGGATGAGTCTCAGATGTGTTTTGCTAAGTGAGGGAAGGCTGCATACAGTGATTCCATTTATATGACATCCTAAAAAAGGCAAAACTAGAGAGGCAGAAACAGATCGGAAGTTGCTAGGGGGCCAGAGTGGGCTTGGATTCAAAGGGGCATGAGGGAGTTGTTTTGAGGTAATGGAACTGTTATATATCTTGACTATGATGGTGTTAACACAATTCTGTAGATTCATCAAAGCTCTTAGAACTGTACATTTAAAAGGGTGAATTTTCCTGCATGTCAGTTATACTATGATAAACCTGACTTTATAAAAAGTAAACTATAAAAATTATATTGGCCAATACCTCTTGGTACATAAATTGCTCTCCCACTTCTGAAAGTGGGAATTGGAATTGCCATCAAGTCAAGGATGTCAAAGAAGAGTGTCACTGGTCCCTGCAGAAGATGCCTGATTTTGAAGGGGTTCAGACTATTTGAGATGTATCTTATTAATTCATCCTTTTATTTATGTATTCACCAGTGTTTACTGAACTCTTCCTAGCAGTCAGCCTTGATGTTATTGTTGTTAGATGCGGTCAAGTCGGCTCCAACTCATAACGACCCTATGCACAACAGAACAGAACAGTGCCCAGTCCTGCACCAGCCTCACGATCCTTGTTACACCTGAGCCCACTGTTGCAGCCACTGTGCCAATCCATCTCATTGAGGGCCTTCCCCTTTTTCACTGACCCTCCACTTTACCAAGCATGACATCCTTCTCTAGCAAATGGTCCCTTCTGACAATATGACCAAAGTAGGTGAGACAAAGTCTGGTCATTCTTGCTTCCAAGGAGTATTCTGGCTGCACTTCTTACAGGACAAAGGAGGAAATAGTTGTGGAACAAGATTCAGCTGCTAATGAGGGGCTAAGTTTATCGAAAGGATGGAGACAGTTGTGGGCTGCTATAGAGAAGTAAGGGAGCTCTGGCAGCTTAGTGGCTAAGACACTTGCCTGCTAACCAGACGGCTGGCGGTTCAAACCCATGAGCCGCTCCTTGGAAGGAAGGTTGGGCAATCCTACTTTCGTAGTGATACTGCCTCAGAAACCCAAGGAGGGGTCACTATGAGTCGGGGCTGACTCGATGGCACATAACAACAACAACAACATAGAGAAGTAAAGCAACAGGGGCCATGGAGCTCTAAGAAGGCGTCTAACCCCATCCCAGAAGTTCGAAGCATCCCAGAGGAAGCTTGGGGGTGAGGTCGCCAGGTATGGCAGTGGATGAGGAGCTCTATCTCTGGAGTGTGCACATGCAACAGCCTGAGGTGAGAGAAAAAAGGACCTACTTAAAACATTATAGGTGTTTATTTGGGTTGGAGCTTTGAGGTCCCAGCTGGGGAACTGGGTGTGCTGTAGTCATTTTCAGCTCAGGAGTGTTTTCCTCTTCTTCATCCTTCCACCTTGGTGCCAGTTTGAGGCCCCACTCTGAAGACTATATACCATGGAGGGGAGAAAAATACTGTCAGAATTCAAGGCTCTCAGAAGGTTTTAGACACTTAATAAATCTTTGCTCAACAAATGAAGAGATTTCAGATTAATTATCAAAAAATTCCTTGGTACTTAGGCTTCCTAAAGTGTTTGTTGGTTTTGTTTTTGTTGTCATTAGTTTGGTGATATTTTTTACATCAAGAAGAAGGAAAATTTGGATGCTCAACCGGGAACTACACAGCAGGAATGACCCGATCATCCCCAAATCTTACACTCGGTCTACTACTTAATTGTCTCACCTTGACCCCACATGGATCTATTTTCTCAGTTCAGAGAGTCCATTCCAGGTATTCCAAGTAGGTGTGTCTCAGGTTTCACTGTTGGGCCAGCTTTCAGAACTATGTAGAAAACAGTGTCTTGATTTCTTGGATACATTTTTTTAACACCTATGTCATCACTATGTGTTGGAATGAGGGATTCCATCTCAGACCATAAATCATTGAGTGGTGGCTGAAATCAGCTGAAACATCCATTCTCCCGAAAGATCTGATGTCAAACTCCCATAATTTTCTGGATCAAAAAGGGCTGATTGGGCTCTGCCATTCAGGGCTGCCTCTGCATGCTGTTTACTTACATCTGTGGTGAAGATTGCCTTATCCATTCTCAGCAGGGGCTTCATGTCTGGCTTCATAGTGGCATTAACTCTAATGAGCATCACCAAAGCAACTGGAAATACAGAATTCTTGGTTTCAAATTTACAGCTATTTCTGAGATTTGGCCACGAGTAGATGAAACTTTTCGTCATTACCCTTGTTGGCGGTAAAGAACTTGAACATGTCTTCTATGTCTCCATCTTCTTACTAGATGAGTGCAGATTTATATTATATACATAGTTATATCAAGTTATATCTGTATCCTGGATCTCATTCTATAGAGGAGAACCCCAGGACTAATAAGATTCCCCTACCAAAACCTGTGCCCCACCATCTAGGCCCAGTTCCTATAACCAAACCTCTGTTCACTAAGCCTCCTTCAAGATCAACAGGAAAGGTATGGCTTCCAGCTGAACAAAAGACAGGCATATGAGCTGAACATTTACATTAGGTAGATGCACTCCTTGGAAAGATCAATCATGGGAGAATAGAAGGGCTGTGTATGCACAGGGAGACAGCGGGGGTGGGGAGCAGGAGTGCATGGGAGGGAAGGACACAGGGAGGAGGTGGCTATGGGGAGGAAGTGGGAGGAGAGCTGTTACATTGTGGGAGATTGCAGTCAGTGTCATGAGACAAAGTATATGTGAACCACTGTATGAAAGATGAATTTGCTCTGTAAACTTTCACCCAAAACACAATAAAATTAAATTAAAAAAAAAAAAATCAGCAGGAAAGGAAAGAGGGTGAAAAGGGCCCTGTTTCCATGTGAAGGGAAGCTAGAAGAAGTGTGGGAGGGAGAGAGAGAAAGAATTCTTAGTCCTTTAGGACTTCCACAACAAAATGCCACAAAGTGCATGACTTTAAAGAAGAGAAATATACTGTCTCACAGTTTTGGAAGCTGTGAGTCCAAATCAGGACATCAGCTCTAGGGAAGGTCCCTCCTCATCAGTGGCCCTAGGCGTTCCTTGGTGTTCCTTACCTTGTAGACTTGTAGACATTTCCTCACATGGTCCATCCATAGAAGACGGTATCTGCAAATGATGGATCATTAGAAATGGGGTATTTTGTCTTTCAGGGTTATCTGTCAGAAGGGTTGGTGACCAAGTGGTATCGCTCGCCCCGCCTGCTCCTCTCCCCTAACAACTACACCAAAGCCATTGACATGTGGGCCGCCGGCTGTATCCTGGCTGAGATGCTCACAGGGAGAATGCTCTTTGCTGGTGAGTTCCTTCCTTCTCTTCTGGTGTCAGTTTATGAAAAGGGAGAACTGAGTGCAAAAGCCATGCTAATCACAAAACATGCTAACCTTGCTCTTTGACTCTTTGAAATGACCTATGTGGCTTTTATGGCACCACTTTGCTACACCTTCTTATAATTTCAGGCAAAATACTGGAGAGGATAAAAATTGCCTTTTGAGCATCACAGAACTTTTTAAATCAAATAGCTACTTGTATCAAAACACCTTGCGATTGAACACCAAAGACACTCACCCTACATTTTCAGCCCTGTCTTGGTTTTTTCATGCTGCTGTAACAGAAATACCACTAGTGGATGGCTTTGACAAATGGAAATTTATTCTCTCACAGTTCAGGAGGCTAGAAGTCCGAATTCACAGTGCCGACTCTCGAGGAAGGCTTTATCTCTCTTTGTCTCCTGGTTCTAAGGAGGTTCCAGCTCAGGGACCCCAGATCCAAAACACACACTATAGTCTCAGCTTTTCTTTCTTCATGGTAATAGGTCCCTCCACTCTCTGTTCGGTTGTTCAATTCCTTTTATATCTCAAGAGACTGACTCAAGATACAACCTAATCCTGTAGATTACATCCTGCCTCACTGACATCATAGAGGTGAGAATTTACAACACATCAGATCACAAAATGGAGGATAACTGCATAAAAGTGAGAACCATGGCCTAGCTAGGTTGACACATATTTTTTGGGGGGGGCCAGGGGGCACAATCCTCTCTCTTCCACCTGCTGTGTTCCCTGTCACCACACTGTCACTCACTGCTCTCCTAATAAATCATCAGTTTTTCTTCACCTTGGCAAAAGGTCCCTTCTCTGCTTAGAAAACGCCTGCTGATCCTTCAAAACCCATCTTGTGTCCTGTCCTTGGTGATGCCTTCCACAATTCCCCAGGGTACAGATCACCTCATTTGTGCCCCCACTGTACTTCATACTCATCTTCTCTACTCATTCTCTCTGTGTGTGTGTGTGTGTGTGTGTGTGCTTGTTGGAATGAGAAAGCTGTACCTACTCTCTCTGCTCCTCTCATTCTATTCTTATTCCTCTGCAGTTCACTTCCATCCCATTGAAGCTACCCACCCAAACCCCGTGTTCTTAGTCCACTCGAGTACGAAAGGCTCTTTCTGGCCCTCATTCTGTAGCACTGGTCAGTGATGATTGGCCCCTCCTTCTCAACAGTCCCTCCTCCTTGGGCTTGTACACTCCTCCTAGTCCTCTGGCCAGTCATTCTCAGTGGCTTCTCACCCCTAGTGGTTCTACTTCTTCTGCACCCATGCCTCTCAGTCCTCCCTCAGTCCCATCCTCACCCTCTGTTTTGGTTACCTAGTTAGGAGCTGTGGTGGCATAGTGCCTAAGGCATCTGACTGCTAACCAGAAGGCTAGCAGTTCAAACCCACCAGCCACTCCTCAAAAGGAAGATTGGGCAAGCTACCCAAGGAGGGGTTGATCTGAGTCGGGACCAACACAACAGCAGTGAGTTAGTGTCACTCTGACAGTAATATACCACAAATGGGATGGCTTGAACAAACAGGAGTTTATTCTCTTACAGTTTGGAAACTTTAAGTCTGAGTTCAAAGTGCCAGGCTCTAGGGGCTGGGTGAAAGCCCCTCAACTTTGGGCTTCAGCTCTGCCTCCTGCTCCCAGCCCAGCTAAAGGCTTTCCCTCACTCAGGCAGCTGGTGGCTGTAGGGGCTGACAAACCCAAGGTTGACAAGTAAAAAGGCACAGTCCCACTGTTACCAAACAATATGGCAGGCCACTAATTCAAGTCCATTGAAAGTCCCAAGAACAGCAGGACATGGTAGGCTGCTGAACAATGACTTGGGTACATGCAGAGTTCAAGCATGCCAAAAAGCTAGAGACCTTCCTTAAAGCTGCTTCTTATATACTGGAAGCAGACCACATCCCTAAATCAGCTACTCAGCCGCTCCAGTAGATCCCACTGTGGAACTGATTGCCAGTCTCACCATGGGGAATAACTACATCCAGCTGCCCAGCCACTCAACCAGGCCCAGCCAAGTTGACAACAACCTTAACTGCCACACCCTCCATGCTGTTCTTAGGCACTCTCTACCTCAGCCCCCTCCACCTCAGGCTGACTTTGCTGCAAGCCCACATCCTCCTCACCCACCATTGCTACTTTGCTATTTTTACAAACCAGCCCTTCTCTGTGACACATGCCAGCCAGATGGCCTCTCCTTGTCCCCACCTCATCTTCCTTGTGCCAACACCCACCAATGTCCTCATTACTCCCCACACTGAGGGCTCTGGTGCCAACATCATGGCCTCCCCACACACACACATGTTGTCCCACTGTCACTCTGGGCTTTGTGGCTGCCCTGGCTAACTTGCCTAATATCCTGGCCTGAGGGTTTCCTCACCTCCATCACCCTGGCAAAAGCAGACAAGTGAGGGAGGCTCTTTCTGTGCAGACTCTCCCTGGTGACTGAAGAAGCCATGCAGAGCACAAGGCCATGGTCATGGGTCTGTGTGTCATAGAGGAGTGCATCTGTCTGCAGCAGGACTGCCCACTGATCCCACTGCTTCTTGGTGAGGGATCTGAAGTGTTCCTTTGTAGAGGGTACCCCGCAGAGGGCTCCCAGAGTCCCTGAACTGATCCTCTCTGAGCCCACTGTACAGAAAGGCAAAGGTGACATCTTCAAAGTAGAGCCTGATTCTACAGGTAGCAGTTCAGTCAGTGTTCATGGCACCCACATATGTTTGGTGCCACATATGGCATTGTGGGGGTGGGAGGGACATGGAAGATGCAGTGAATGGGGCCCTCTCCCTAGGCCACTAACTTTAGGAAGACTAGAATGCCATGCAAGTCTGTGGTAAGGGGAGGGTCGTGGGCACTTGGGGGGGGGGCTGGGAGGTTGCATGAGAAAGGAGAGGATTGGTTGAGGAAGTAGAAAAGCTACTCAAGCAAGAAGAGAAAATGGAAGTCAGAATGGCTTAGAGGTCAGAGGTCAGACAGCAAGGAGGTGGACCTGACCACCAGCAGCATTGCTAAAGCTTTGAGACAGTGGTCCACGGTTGCCTGGGGGTGAAAGATAGAATGAGACGAGTTCCTAAGACACATAAAGACTTGAGCTTCTCAAAGATAAGAACTCTGTCTTATTCCTTCCTAACATCTAGCACGATGTCCAGCGTAGAGAAGGTGCCCAGTAAATAGATATTTGTTGAATGAATAAATGAGTGAGGGAATGCATGTGTGCATGCTTGACTCATCCTGTTCCGCCACCCTTCTCCCCTAGGCCTGACATAGAGTGTCCTCCTACCTCCATCCCAAGAAGCACAGTGACACTGTCTTTGCTATATTGTCAGCTCAGCTGACCAAGACGCATCTCAACCAAACTTGTTCCTCCTGATGGTTTTTCTCTACAGAGTTTTCTGGATGGAAGTCTCTTTATTGGAAACTAAAGGATAAGGCTTATTTCTAGCCTTAAAATTATTTCCTGCCCTGGCCTGGTAAAGGATATGCATAGAGACGTATGGAAACACACCCTGGGAAAGCCTTGGGCTTT
Organism: Orycteropus afer afer; assembly: GCF_000298275.1. Taxonomy (NCBI): domain Eukaryota; kingdom Metazoa; phylum Chordata; class Mammalia; order Tubulidentata; family Orycteropodidae; genus Orycteropus; species Orycteropus afer. The sequence goes on along the minus strand of NW_006921700.1, from coordinate 1,635,369 downwards.
AACTCTGGTTGACTCCATTTATATCAGAGTCACAAATGTTAGGGCAGTGGACAGGGCTCAGAGACTACCAGATTCAACTCCACTCCTTCTTTCTACATTTGATGAAGTCAGGCCCTACAGACAGCAAGCCACTTGCCCACAGTCACACAGCAAGGTAGTGGCAGAGTGAAGACCCTAACCCTGGGCCCCTGGCACCCAGGCCACTGTGCCCTAATACCTGCCCACCCAGCCAGTGGACAGCACCTGTGACCATCTGTGCTTGCCTCCCCAGGGGCTCACGAGCTAGAGCAGATGCAGCTCATCCTGGAGACCATCCCTGTGATCCGGGAGGAGGACAAGGACGAGCTGCTCAGGGTGATGCCTTCCTTCGTCAGCAGCACCTGGGAGGTGAAGAGGCCACTGCGCAAGCTGCTGCCCGAAGTGAACAGCGAAGGTACCTGAGGCTGGGAGGTCCATCACTTTGGGGGCTGGGGGCAGGCAGTCTCCTTCCAGAAAGAAAAGCATGGTTCCCTGGCATGGGGCCTTTGCTATAGGTACGTCCGCTCTGGAGTTTGATCACTAGACAACCCTCGAGGCCATCATTTGTGGTCCTCCCTGTCCTACTGCCTCTCTTTGCTTTCCTTTCCTTCTCCTCTTTCTCTCTTCTTCCATCTTCCCTTACTTTTTTTTTTCCCTTAGAGGACATGGTATGGTACAAAGAACAAGAGCTTTACCAGTGGGAGAGGCACACACCCAAGTTCAAGTCTTGGTTCTATGAGTGGCTAGCTGTGTTGCCTTGAGCAAGTTACTAAACTCTGAATCTCAGTTTTCTTAACTTTAAAATGAGTTTAATAACAAACATCACATAGGGTGGTTGTGAGGATTAAGTAAAGTAGAAGTTGTGAAAGTCCCTGGCACAGTTGAGTTGCCCCATAAACCTCACTGTCATCCCCAACACCAGCCCCATCTATGAACTCCCTGGGAGCAAAGAACTATACAGCTCTAGGGCTGGAAATTCAGAGACCTAAGAGATAGTCAGGAGCTCTGATGGCATAGTGCCTAAAGCATTTGACTGCTAACCAGAAGGCTGGTGGTTCAAACCCACCAGCCACTCCTCAGAAGGACAGTTGGGCAATCTACTTCCATAGTGATACTGCCTCAGAAACATAAGGAGGGGTCGTTAGAAGTCAGATCTGACTCAACAGCAGTTGTGTTCGTTCGTTGCAAGAGACAGTGTGGTCTAGCTGGGAAGAAAGGGACTATCATCAAAGACGAATAGGGATAGTAAGGGACATGGCCTAAGGGGTGAGAGGGAGCTCCTGGTATTCAGGGAGGGGAAGAGAACCTGGCCTGGCACAGGTGGGGCTCAGGTAAGCTGTGACAGCTGGTGAGGGCTCCCATCAGCAGGCCAAATCACAGCCGGATTATAGGAAGTGAAGCTGGAGAGGTGAGGAGAGTCGAGGGGCTGCAGGGCTTTGGCTACTCAGATAATGAATTTGGACTCAATCCTGTCACTGGACAGATGTCCCCTGAAGCCAGGCTGGCTTTTCCCTCTCAATGCACTAACTTCAATCACAATTATCTGTCCTTGAACAGTGACTCCAACTGGCCTCTGGCCTTAGGATAATGAGGCATTGATGAAATATCAGTGGGATAAGGAATACTTGGGAGCCTTGTGCAGTGGCCAGTGGCCAGCCAGCATGAAAACATTGCAAGATTTCAGCAGCCAGTAGGTTAATTATGCTGCCAGTGTGTGGAGCATTAACTCCCTCATTCATTAGCAATGGGTGAGGCCAAGAGAGTGTAATAAAGGCGTCAGGCCAAGAGAGTGTAATAAAGGCGTCAGGCGAGGGGCCTGAGCCCACCGAGGGAAAAGGTGCCCAGGTGTGGAGCCCTGCACTGGAGTAGCCAGTTCTTCCAAATCTCAGGAACTGTGAAACTGATCTCCTTTCATCCTTAACCCAGGATCCTGAAACACCCTAGCAATGCCAGAGTTTACTGCTGTGTAACTAATCTTTTGGTCTAGGGTTACGAGCAGCACTGTGTTCTCCTGGGAGGCCAGTGACCTTCTGAGTCCATCGATTTCTTAAATCATTGATGAATTCTTCTGCAAAGATACCCAGGGCTGGTGGGAGGGGAAGATTAGTGGTGCCAGCTGAGGCCCACCAGGAGCCTGAGGAGGGGGTGGGAAGAGCAGCCTGGGCCTGAGCCCAGCTCAATTTCTCCCTTTCCATGTGGGCTGTAACATGATTAGCCAAGTCCTGATTTCAGAGGGGCCTCCAGAGACTCCCGTGCTGAGAAGTAATACAAGCCTCCAGGCTAGACCTTGCCATGAGATAACCCAGGGCAGAGCTCACAGGGCAGGTGGGCACCCCTACCCCTGCTCAGAGGAAATGGGCACAGACACCTGTGTGCCAAGCTGCTGTTCAGCCAGCACACACCCATAACAACCTATTGGCTGATGAAATCTTGAAATACTTTCATGCTGGTTGGCCCGTAGCCCCAGCACAAGGCTCCCCAGTGCTCCTTCCCTTCCCCAGATCCTAGCTGGCCAGACACCCATTGATCTAGCCACTGAAGGGTTACACAGCAGGGGAGCTTCAAGACTAGGTTCTGCCTGATTATAAAGCACTTTGAACATCAACACTGTGCTTTCAGGCCTCCATGAGTGATCCATAGCACAAAGAGCACTGGATTTGCCCCAGGAGTCTAGGCAGCAAGACCCCATCCCTAAGGCTTTTCAGGGCGGGCATCTGTGACTCTTAGACCCTGAGGACTTCCTCAGGAGTGTGCTCAACCCTGGCAGCTGTCAACCCTTGACAAATGGGAGTGAGTACCCTAGCTTCCTCACCCTTCAAGTGGCACCCCCAAGGTGTGCCCTACACTGCCTCCTGGAGGGCCCTGGTGGGACAGAGCACCAGTTGCCCATCTGCTCTTTGGTCACCAGTATTAGGTTCTTCCCCACTCCCAGCCATGCTTCCTGGCATCACCTGCCTATAAATTACCTATCACCAAATCCCTGTTCTGGTTCTGTCTCTAGCAAACCCAACCTAAGTCACAGTTGTAGCCTTAGACCTCCTCTCACCCATGGTGGGACTCTGAGCAAGTCACTTTACCCCTGTAGGCTTCTGTTTATCGACCTATGAAGTGGAAAAAGCATTATCCACTCTGTCTTTATCACGGGCTTCTGGTGAGAATCATCAGAAAGAAAATGGCTAAAAACCTGTTTGTTTGTTTGTTTTTTAATTTGTATTGTGATTTGGGTGAAACCTTACAGAACAAATTCATTTTCCATACAGCAGTTCGTACACATTTTGTTTCATGACACTGACAGTAGTTTCCCACAGTATAACAGCTCTCTCCCCACTTTATCCCTGTAGTTACCTCTTCCCTGTGTCCTTCCCTCCCAATCACTCCCACCGCCCCACCCTCCAGCTGTCTCCCTTTGCAAACACTGCCCTTCTGTTGTCTCACCATTGATCGCTCCATGGATTGTATCTACCTGATGTAAATGTTCACCCCATATGCCTGTCTGCTGTTTGGCTGGAAGCCACAGGAATGAGTTCAGTTCCAGACCTGAAGGGTAACTAGGGGCCATAGTGTTAAGGGTCTCACCAGGCTCTATCAGACCAGCAAACCTGGTCTTTTTTTATGATTTTGAGTTTAGTTCCACAATGTTCTCCCACTCTATCCAGGATAGAGTGGGAGAACATTGTGCACCGATTCCTCTCCAAGTGGATGACAGTGTTAGTTGGGTACTATCTAGTTTTTCTGGTCTCATGGTCATATAGACTGAGGATTGTATGGTGTACCAGTCCCTTGGACTAATCATTTCCACGTGTCTTCGGTAAAAAACTGTTTTGCAAACAGAAAACTACAGACACCAGGAGTGTCACCATGCTGAGGAGTCTCATTCTCAGCTTGGCAGGGGCAACACGAATGACCTGTGTGTCCTACTCTGCTTCCCGCAGCCATTGACTTTCTGGAGAAGATTCTGACCTTTAACCCTATGGACCGCTTAACAGCTGAGATGGGGCTGCAGCACCCCTATATGAGCCCCTATTCCTGCCCCGAGGATGAGCCCACCTCACAACACCCCTTCCGCATCGAGGATGAGATCGACGACATCCTCCTGGTGGCTGCCAACCAGAGCCAACTCTCCACCTGGGACAGGTGAGGTTGTGGGGTCCCAGCCCTGGTGTCTACAGCCCACGGCCTGTTTTGCCTCTGGTTCTCCGTGACCTTTCCTTCTGCCTCCCAAGTTGTATAGCCCATTGGGCACTTTCTCCACTTAGCTTCTTGCCTTTTTCTCTCTAGTCCCCAGACTAAATGGCCAAACCCCAAGAGTCCCCAGCTGTGTCTCACACATGTGGGCTGGAGGCCTTCTTCTGTGCAACACAGCCACCACCAGCTTCCCTCCCCTCCTGAGTATACTGAACACAAGGCTAAATACAACATTTGGCAAACAGTTAATGAGCACCTACTATGTGTAACCTAAAACTAAACTCTCTGCCATCAAGTTGATTCTGACTCATAGCGACCCTATAGGACAGAGTAAAACTGCCCCATAGAGTTTCCAAGAAAAGCAGACTGACATATTTCTCCTGTGAGTTTGAACAACCAACCTCTCAGTTAGCAGCCGAGGCTTTAACCACTGTACCACCAGGGCTCTTCTACTGTGTATACAAAGAAACTAAACTCACTGCCATGTACAGAGGTCCCTAAGAAATAAAATTTTCAAAAACCCATTGCTGTCAAGTCAATTCCAATTCATAACAACCCTATAGGACAGGGAACTGCCCCATAGGATTTTCAAGGATGTAAACATTTACAGAAGCAGACTGCCTCACCTTTCTCCCATGGAGCAGCTGGTGGGTTCAAATCACTGACCTTTTGCTTAGGAGCTAAGTTCTTAACCACTGTGACACTAGGGCTCCTTATAAAAGTCCCTGTTGTGTTGTGTTGTTATGTGCCATGGAGTCAGATCCGACTCATAGCGACCCTTCCTTGGGTTTCTGAGGAGGTATCTCTATGGAAGTAGATTGCCCAACCTTCCTTCCGAGGAGTGGCTAGTGGGTTTGAACCGCCAACCTCCTGGTTAGCAGTCAAGTGCCTTAGGCCCTACGCCACCAGAGCTCCCATAAAAGTCCCTAGATGATGGTCCAGATTGTCAGTTTGAGCTGCCCTGCCCCCCACAGTACCGCACAGGGCCTGGTTATCTGCCCATTAAGATTATTGTCGTTGTTCTGTGCCATCAAGTCAATTCTGGTTCCTAACGACCCTATAGGACAGAGCAGAACTGCGCCATCGGGTTTCCTGGCTATAATCTTTACAGGAAGAGAAATTCATTGGTTTTTTCTCCCATGGAGCTGCTGCTGGTGGGTTCAAACCACCAACTTTTGAGTTAACAGCCAACCACTTAACCATTGCTCCACCAGGCCGCCTTCCATTAAGATGACAGCCAGGAAAACCCTATGGAGCAGTTCTGCTCTGTTAACACATGAGGGTCACCGTGAGCTGGAATGGACCCCACAGCAACTAACAACAACTGTATAGAGATGTAAAGATCCCCGCTGAAGAAGTTCACTTCTACCAGGCTGGGTAATTTGCCCTTGAAAAGTAAATGGCACCAATGCAAGGCAAGAGAAAAACACGAAACTTACCATTACACTTTACAGGAGCACATCATTTGTACCTCCTGACAGGGCTGCAAGGAGCTCTGGTGGCACAGTGGGTAAGGCATTGGGCTGCTAACCAGAAGGTCAGTGGTTCAAACCCACCAGCTGCTCTGCAAGAGGAAGATGAGGCAATCTACTTCCATAAAGATTTACAGCCTTGGAAACCCAATGGTGGAGTGGGACTTGATGGCATGGGTAGACAGTGCTATTAAGACAAAAACCAAACCAAAACAAAACTTCACTGTCCTGGAGTCGATTCCAACTCATAAAAACCTCCACTGGGTTTCTGAGGTGGTAAATCTTTACGGAAGTAGAGTGTCCCATCTTCCTTCCATGGAGTGGCTGTTGGATTTGAAGCACCAGCCTTCTGGTTAGCAGTCAAAGCCTTAGGCACCGTGCTACCAGAGCTCCTTAGTAAGACAGGTTCTGTTATTGTGATTGCCAGTTTATAGATGAAGAAGCTAAAGCTCAGAGAGGTTGAGAGATTGCACTGTGTAACACAGGTCATTCTGGCCCTCCTCCATCTGCACCCAGACTCTGCTAATCAATTACAGGACTCTTTCCTCTCAAACTGGGCTCAGCCTTAGAATCTTTCTCAACTCAGTGTTTCCGGAAGCCATTGCCAACGAATCCAAATTGGGGAGAAGACACATTTTTTACGATCTCTGCCTAGGCACATACTGATCTCTTCAGTTCCTTCCTGCTCTGACGTTCTTAGATCTGGCAGCTAAATTCTGGGGCACCCCATCTGCTACCCTGGGAGGCAGTGCTGGTAGCTGCCCAGTTTAGAAATAGCAGCCGAGGCTCAGCAGCTAGGATGCTGAGGGGGCCCAAGTGGGAGTCCCACTGCCGTGGGAAGTGACAGCTCGTTACGTAAGTGACAGATGAGCAGTTTCTTCTTTTCAGTCACATGAAGATGATGACTTTCAGTTAAGGAGGCATGAGGGGAGGGCCAGGGAAGCACTGCTATTTTGGGACAGGTCTGCTGGTTTGTTGTCATTGTTGATGATTGTTCTCACCAGCTGGCAGTAAATAGAGATTCATGAAGACTCTGCCTTCTGCCACCCCATATGAGGCCTACCTGACTGTGGTCCCTACGGTGCCCCCACTCCGTTCCACAGTATCAGGGGGCACAAAGCATGGGCTCCATGAGGTCCCTCCTATGGATCACGGCTATAGCACAGGGTTGGTGCCAGGAAAATCTGCAGCAGTTTCTTCGGCCACCACCCATCCACTCTGACCTGATTACCTGTGCTCCTGACCTTTCCTGTCACACCTGTATGAGGGAGGAGACAAGAGCTTCAGGGATGACAAACCCCTTCCTACAGGTCCTGCTGCTTTGGGCATACAACTTAACCTGTTGGAACCCAGTTTCCTCATCCATAAAGCAAGAGCAATAACATGAACTCCACAGGGTTGGTATGAAGACTTCAGATAACTGATGTATGGCATTGGCATGGAGCAGCCAAGGGTTAGGGTCTTCATGGGTTCTTCCTCCTAGCAATCTCTGCAGTTTTGAGGACACTCAAGGGAGGAGCCATGTTCACCTCCAGTAGTGATTCTTGCTCTAAAGTCTTCAGTTGGAAATAGTCGGTATATGGGGCCTTCCATGCCTCTCAGCCCACACCCAGGGGACTGCTGCTGACATGTCTGCCAATTCACACTCAAGCTGTCCTGTCCTTGGTTGGATGGTTTTTCCTGTATAAGCACTAGGCCTCCTTTTCAGGGATCAGCTGGCTGCTGGCTGCTGGCTGCTGGCTGCTGCCCCCCTGGGCTCCCTGCCTCTCTGCATGGAGCACCTGCCCCAGATGACAGCCTATCTGCCCTTCATTTGCTTCTGGCTAGGAGTCCTGGTATGAGGAGCTCTGTTGGCATAGTGGGTTGCTAACCCTAAGGTCGGCAGTTTGAAGCCACCAGCTGCTCTGTGGGAGGAAGATGTGGCAGTCTGCTTCCATAAAGGTTGCAGCCTTGGAAACCCTATAGGGCAGTTCTGCTCTATTCTATAGAGTTACTATGAGTTGGAATCAACTCAGTGGCACACAAGAGCTGACCCCAATCTCCATGGGTACAGAGCAGACAACAGGGGACCCCAAATCCCAAGGACCTTTGGCCTCTCTGGAGGCTGTCTGTAATGGACCCATGGGACCCACCTGCTTTGCATCTCTGCAGGATGCTGTGGGGGGGGCATCCAGCCAGATCCATTAGGGCAAGGGGTCTCAGCCTGGGCTATTCCTTAGAATCATCTAGAAGGTTTAAAAACAGGCTGATGCAGGGCCCACCCTAGACCAACAGAATCCAAATCGGGGGTGTGGGCAGGCATGGCATTTTACCTTTTATTCCCCATGTGTTGCTAATTGGCGGCCAGGGCTGAGAAGCAAACTGGACCAGCAGCATGAGCATCACCTGGGAGTTGATTAAACGTACACTCCTAGGCCCCACCTTGGAGCTACTGGATCAGAATCTGCATTTTCACAAGATTCCCAGGTGATTTCTGTGCACCTCCGCGGTGGAGGAGCACTGCATAGTGGAGCTACTAGAACAAGTGCCTGTCGTGTTAACTCCTATGTGGGCAATGCCTGCAGCAGTGCCTGGCACATAGTAGGTGCTCCATAAACATTTGTAGAGTGCTGAAGTAGAGGCATATCTAAGATATGGCAGGGATGGCATGTGCCCTGAGCACCCGGTGAAGGGGGACGCCACTGAACAGTTTTTACTAACCCAGTAAGGCCAGACGTCCTTACTTAAGCTGTAGACATCTAGAGGCCTAGCAAGGGGAGGGGGGTGGGCAGAAAGGGACGCTTGGGCCTGGCTGCACCAAAGGAGGCAAGGATGACATTCTGAGGTGGAGTGACACTCCAGGCGCCACAGATTTGAAAGGTGCCTGACTGAGGCACCCATACAAGAGGGAGGAAGGCATTTCTGCTGATGGGCTACTTCCACATCTATTCATCGTGAAGCGCCCCCCTCCCCAATCCAGAGATTGCTCTGGTGCTGTTACCCTTACCAAGCTCCTGGCTGAATGATACAAAAGAAACCTAACCATCTTTTAGGGCCAAGCCAAACAAGGAGCCCCCTGCCTGAGCCTGCAAAGCCTACAGTTACCTTATCCCAACACCCTCCACTTTGAGGGGAGGGACAACAAGGAATGGAAAGTGGCCCTGTGGGTGTAAAACCTGAGTTTAGGGGGTTTGGCTCCCTCTGCGAAGACACCCCGTGCCCCGTGCTGGGCATTCAATCACCGCGTTTGTCCCCTGGCAGGTACCCTGTGAGCCTGTCATCCGACCTGGAGTGGCGCCCCGACAGGTGCCAGGACGCGAGCGAGGTTCAGCGTGACCCACGCGCAGGCTCAGCGCCGCTGGCGGAGGACGTGCAGGTGGACCCGCGCAAGGACTCGCAGAGCAGCTCCGAGCGCTTCCTAGAGCAGTCGCACTCGTCCATGGAGCGCGCCTTCGAGATGGACTACGGGCGCTCCTGCGACTACAAGGTGGGCTCGCCGTCTTACCTAGACAAGCTGCTGTGGCGCGACAACAAGCCGCACCACTACTCGGAGCCCAAGCTCATCCTGGACCTGTCCCACTGGAAGCAGGCGGCCGGCGCGCCCCCCACCGCCGCAGTGGCAGCAGACGCGGTCGCTCGCGAGGAGGAGCCGACCAGCCTCTTCCTGGAGATCGCCCAGTGGGTCAAGAGCACGCAGGGCGGCCTCGAGCGCGCCAGCCCGCCCCCCGACGGCCCCCAGCGCAGCCTGGCCGCCTCACCCCCCAGCCACCCGGCCCCCGGCGACGGCGGTGCCAGCCCCCAATTCGACCTGGACGTGTTCATCTCCCGCGCGCTCAAGCTCTGCACCAAACCCGAGGACTTGCCGGACAACAAGCTGGGTGATCTCAACGGCGCATGCATCTCTGAACACCCTGGCGACCTTGTGCAGACTGAGGCCTTCTCCAAAGAAAGGTGGTGAGACTCGAGGGGGCGCTCAAGGCCCCGGGACAGTCCTCGCAGCCATGAGGGGCGGGGGGCCCCCTCCCCTCAGGACGCTGGGCCTGACCGCAGCAGGCACCTTCACCACTCTTCCTGCCCCTCTCTGCTGCCTTGGGGTTAGCAGAACACGTGAAGGATCCTAGGAGCGAGAGGAATGTTCATTCCCTAAACTGCCTTAATAACTAGCCTTTAACCTCTTGGGAGCAGGTTGGAGCAGGAGCATTTCTTGGGGACTTCCCAACGCAAGGGGGGGGCTGTACAGTTTTTAAGTGGCCATGTACAGGGAAGAATCATGTCTCAGCTGTCTGCAGGCTACCTGGGTGGCTGGGAGCAGAGGAATCTTGCAGACATAGCTTCAAATCCACCTGGCCTGAGTAGGCAGGACAGTTAGGCCCCAAGAAGCAAAACGAGTTGCTTTTAGGTCATAGACCTAGTCAGTGTCAGGAGGAGCCTGGAACCCCAGTCACCTGCCCCCCAGGCTGATGTCTGTCTCCTAGGAAATGCCTTCCTCTGCCAGATCCTCCTGGCTTTCCAGTCAGAGAACCTGCTCCAAGATGTTTCTTCCCTGCCCATTGCCAATCCGACCCATTCAACAGCCTTTTATTCACAGTAATGTTTCTTGTATTCAGAAACTGGAAGCTCAGCCAGTTGATAACTCCCTTCACCAAGCAAATTTTTTTCTGGCTTTTCTAATACTGAGATGTTCTCGCCTGCCACACCCCTGTATCTGCCGTGTGCCCCACCCCCCACCCCTATGTGGTCAGAAGTCTTGCTTTCAGACCAGACCAGTTTGGGGTCTCCAGGTAAATACCAGTAGCTCCCCAGCCTGTGCACACACCTCCCCAGCACGCCCTATGCACTTTCCTGACACGCATGCAGACACCAAGAGACAGCCCTAGTTCCTGAGTGGTTGTCATCACAGGTGAGTTTGAAGACAGTAATTCCAAGAATCCTCCCAGCCCTCCCACCACCACCACCACCACTGAAGGTCTCCCACCCACCCACCCACATACACACAGCTCCTCTCCAAGCCTACCTCGGGACCTACTGTTCTCAGCACAAATTGCTCATTTGGATGACAGCAATGAGGTTCCCTCTGCACAGGAAGCATGTTACCATAGAAGGGTTCACTAAAACCTGCCATGCTTCGTGAATATTGTCCCTTGGTTTGAGCATCCATTGAGCCCATCCATTTAAGCATCTGCCTGGCAAACAGCAGGCCCCAAAGAAGTGTGCTGGAGAGCTAATGACCTTGGGAGCAAGGAATCAAGAAAGGTAGGAGGGGATGAAAGGCAGAGTGCCACAGTGAGAGCCCTCAAGGTCAGGCACCAGCGTGGGGACCCCAGGACAAAGGTAGGGCCTCCATGCAGCCATGCCCCTCATAGTTTAGGACGGGATGTGTTTGCAGCATGCAGACCCAGAGGTCCATCACACCTAGAGCGTAGGGTGGCAGTGTGTGGACACAGTAGGCCCTCTATGGAAGCATAGGGGGCCACCAACAGCCCCCCAGTCCAGTTCCCTGGAGCACTCTGCCTTTTCCACTACTGGTGTTCAGCTCTTCTCACACACCCTGCCCTAGGGCCCCCAAAGATACCCACAGGGAGGCTAGCCAGTCTATAAGTAGAGGATTCCCAGGTATTAGTCTTGGGCTGTGTTCACCCTCACCTTATTGCACCTTAAATCTAATCAGCTAACTACAATTTGTACACTGAAACCTGTAACACGTTAGAAACTTATATTTAAAAACCAGAATTAATCACAATGACCAATTTTTAAATGGGAAATATGTAAATATGAAGTGTTTGAGTTTTTTTAATGAAAAGGAAATGTACACCGCTCTTCATGTGCCATTTTATCCTCATAGGGCGGCTTTACTTTTTTGGTAAAGGATCAAGCTGCTGACCTGGACCAGGAGTTCATATATAATTATTGTTACAGAGGATTGTTATTACTACTCATGTTTTGAAAAGAAAAATCTATTAAATGATATTAAACTTGATCTGGACAGGCCAAATAAAGTTTTATTGGAACAAAGCAATGCTCATTCATTTATGTATTATCTGATTCAGTCTTTGACAGCAGTTAAATTCATCAGAACCTGAATGGCTTCTCCATGCACCACTGAAGGCCAGTTGTTTTGCAGGCTTGAGGTTGGAGGAGAAGAGGAATCCACACAGATTAGTAATCAAAGTGACTCCAAAATTATCTGGGTCAAGCCTGGTGTCCACATTGTGGATTTCAAACCATATCTGGGAGCAACTCCAACCTTCTATCACAGCAGGTCCTTCCCTTCAGTCACAAAAGGTGCTAACATTATGAGATCTGGGGGGAGCTAACCACCCCAAATACCTGCCAGACCCACACCTTGCAGATGCCATCTCTACATTGATCCCAGGCTCAAGTTCCCAACAGTGGGACCAGACTAGACACGTCAGCTCACCTATGCCACCCAGTCCTGCTGGCTCAGGCTTGGTTGACAAACGTGGAGCCTGCAGCTCAGCTGTGGGAAAGTAGGACCATATGAATGGCACAAGTTTATAGATAACAACACAACCTCATCCTCAACAATTATTTCATCCTCTGTCTTCTAGAGCTGCTAACAAATAGAGCCAGAGAGAAAGAAAGGAACTGCCCTGGAGTTGGTCAGATTTCTCCCTGGGTTCAATCCTAAGTAGGACTGACTGCACCTCCTGTCCTGGTTTCCCAGATACCCTGTGACCTTAGAATAGTGGACTCTGTTATCTGCAACTGAGCAGAGGCTGGCGCTCTCAGCTGCCTTCGTTGGCCTACCTAGTTTGCAGGAGCCCTTGTTGAACATCCATATCTGACCTAGGTGTGGGGGAGCCTCAGCAACCACTGAAACTTCAGCATGAGTTAGCTCATCACAGTGGCTCTCTGAGAGCCATACCTTGAGGAGAGGCAGGAGGTCAGTAGCTCTATAAGGAGAAGAACTCTGGGAAATACTTACTAAGCCCACGTCTTGGCCAGAGCTGGGTCACCCCAACTATGGGTGCTTCCAACCTGGCAGATAATGAAAGAGTATTGAAGCCCAGGTGAGAAGGGAGATGTGAGGGGGACCTTGGGAGGCCGGCATTATCTCCTCCACACTCCTACCTAGGACTGACCCTACTTGGGCATGGCAGAGATCAGCCAAGGACAAAGGAAGTCCCTTTGGCTTAGCAGATACATAAGGTCTTTTCAATGCCTGGAACATCCAGAGACCAAGGACAACAGGCCATTGGTGTAATTAAACTTTCATCAAAATGTGTGAGCATGTATCCAGCCAACAAATGTCCCCTGACCATAGGAAGGAGAAGAGCCACAGCTGTTGGTATCAAATGGATCTCATTAAATTAATTTCATCACTACTGGACAGTTCACTCAAAGCCCTCAAGGAGTGTTAATAAAATCATGGAGTGTTTTTATTACCATCATCTCACTCTAGAGATCAGGTCGCAGCTTCAGAGAGTCTAGATGGCTGATACAAGGTCGTACAGCAAGCTGGTGGCTCCTGGCTCATAATCTTGTGTTCTTTCTTCTACAGCCTCATGCCTTATCTTGGGGCTTGGGGCATTCACTCCAGTTAGCTGCCCAAAAGCCAGTCCAACTCCCTTCTCCCTGGTCTAGCTCCCTCCGTAGAGGCTGAAAAACTTGCTTTCCCAGACTTCCTGGAAACAATCCTCAACCCTATGCCCCGTTTTGGCCAATGAGATATAAAACGATGTTTCCTGGGAGGCTTGTAAGAAAGTGCTTGCACTCAGATTAAAAGGAACTCATAAAGAAAAAACCTTTTTACCTTCTGCTTCTGCTTGACTGTGGATACAATCCTGGAACTGCCACAGTCATTTTATGATCATGAGGCAACAGGCCAAAGGGCAGAAGGCCAAACAGACTGAGAGAGGCGAGAAAGAGGGAACGTAAGAGCCTGAGTCCATGATGACATCATTAAGCTCCTGAACCTGCCCTGTTGTTATTGTTGTTGTTGAATGCTGTTGGGCTGTTCTGATTCATGGCAACCCCATGTGCCAGAGTAGAAGTGTCCCATAGGGTTTTCTTGGCTATAATCTTGATGGAGGCAGATCAGCAGGTCTTTCTCGAGCAGAACTGCTGGTGGGTTCGAATCCCCAACGTTTTGGTTAGCAGCCCAGTGCTGAACTGTTGCACTACCAAAACCCCTTGAGCCAGGCCTATGCTGTCTACATGCAGACTTTTTGTTGAGGAAACAATATCTTTACGGTTAAAGCACAGTCTTCAGCTGTAAGTTTTCTTTCACTCGAGGCTGAAGGCATCCCAGTGAATACAGGGAGTGTTTAAAAAACCCTGGTTCTTCCCCTGTCTTGTTCTGCTTCATTTCTGCTGCCTTATCCAAGAAATTGCAGGCAGAGCTCCCTGTTGTTCAGTAGATTCTGGGAGCAGTCTTGACACTTACATTTGACACACACGCCTGTGACCACACTAGTTAACCCCAAGGGCCAGCTTCTGCCCAGCGATGTACCTTTGACTGCAAAGAACCTGCCTTCTCCTAGAATGCAGAACCAAAAGCTTCAAGCCACAGTGAGTGCTTGGCTCTGTTGAAAACTCTGCATACGGCCATTGAGTACGTTCTCACCACCTCTTGCCACCTAGAGAAAAGCTTCTTGCATCTCTTACTGTGTGTCCTTCAATGTATGATTCTCTAGCCGTCCCATCTCTCCAGCCTACTTTCTGAAATGTTTATTGAACACGTAGCCCCTCTCAGGGATAACCTCATTGCCCCTTTGGCAAGTCCTCCCTGTCGTTACTATCTGCCTGTCTCTGACCTCTGCACTTGCTTAGAGAAGACAGACATCTACCCAAGGAAACTCGCCCTGCAAGCCCTATGTGGGACAGGCATGACGGATGAGTATGATGAACAGTCATTCCTTTCTCAACCATTACTTTAATGAGGTCTGTCTCTATGTAATTCTTTTCTCATCAGAATTGACTTCCTTATATTTCATCCCAGGAGCCCTGGTGGCACAATGGTTAAGCACTGGCTGCCAACTGAAGGGTTGGTGATTTGAACCCACCAGCTGCATCACGGCAGAAAGATGAGACAGTCTGCTGCTGTAAAGGTTACAGCCTTGGAAACCCTATGGGGAAGTTCGGCTCCGTCTTATAAGGTTGCTGTGAGTTGGATTGACTTGATGGCACACAGCAACATCGTATCCCTTTGAAATCTTGCTTAACGAAGTTTCCAATGTGCACTGTCCACTACCGTAGCCACTGGGCACATGTGACTACTGGGCACATGATGTGTGGTTAGTGCAAACTGAGGTACAGGCATCCCTCCCTTTTCAAAAATTCACTTTTCACCACTTTGCTTTCATAAAAGACCTGTGTTGGTATCTGTTTTCGCTAAACAAAAGAAACTCAAAGAAGATTTTTGCTTTTATGAAGAAAATCAAAAAGCAAAACTAGCCTTCAGTGTTTCAGTGTCTGTACTGCAGCAAGCTATTAACCCTTTCATGACCAAATTATTTTCTGCTTTGAGTTTTTTGTTGATACCATGTGGCTTCAGTAATGGAAGGCATGCTGAAATCAAGGGAAACAAACTCTTTTTGAGGTAATATGAATTTTGATACAATTATGTGGGACACATATGTCCTAAGTGGACTCTGGTGGTAGGAATGTGAAGTGAGGCCTGTTTCTTCAGATTCACACAGTTACATAGGTCCCCGACAGGTGGCAACATGTATTACCACTGGGGTAGCAGCTTCCCCAGCAATCTGAGAGGCTGAAAATGTTGGTGGGCAATATATGTCCCATAGATCATGAAAGGGTTAAAGAGGCAGCATGTACCCTGAGTAGCAAGAAAGGCAAGCTCCTTGACCAGGAACTACACCCAGCGTCTCAGTATCAAGCCACCATAGCACTGAACTGTATTTGTGAAATCAAACCAAAGTCACTGACATCAAATCAATTCTGACTCATAGCAAACCTATAGGACAGAGTAGAACTGCCCCAGAGGATTTCCAAGACTATAAATCTTTATGGAACCAGACTGCCACATCTTTCTCCCATAGAGTGGCTGGTGGGTTTGAACTTCTGACCTTTTGGTTAGCAGCCAAATGCTTTAACCAATGTGCCACCAGACCTGCTGTGAACACCATATGTTAGTTTTTTTTTGTTTGTTTTTTTTTTTTAATGTGTTATTTGGTATGATGTGGTAGGTTATTTTTTGGGTCTGGGTGCCCTCAAAATTTTTCCCCATATAAATTAATGGTAATTGCTTCTTCACTTTACACCATTTCTGCTCATGAAAGTTTTCATAGAAATGCTCTACTTTCAGATAACGGGGGGAACCTGTATATTGTAAGTGCGAAGTACGCACCAGATTTCAAAGACTTGATACCAAAGAAAAGAATGTAAAATATCTATTAATAATTTTATATCAGTTACATGTTGAATGGTAATATTTTTGCTATCTCATGTTAAATTAAGTATATTAAGACTAGCTCCACTTGTTTCTTTTTTCATGTGATGCACATGGCTTACACCATACCTTCATTGCACAGTGCAGTTACAGAGCGTTCTGGGCTATAGCTTTCATCTTTTTACAATAATAGTTCATTTCAGCAGGGACTTCATCTTTTCAAACTGAAGGTGTGACTCTAAGAGTAGAACACCAGGCTCCATGCAGCCTTTGTGGGCCAAGTTTCTTTCAAATCATATCATGAAGCAGTATTGGCCTCTTATCTTAGCTTCCTGTGGCTGCCATAACAGAAATACCATAAGTGGATGGCTTTAGCAAACAGGAATTTATTCTCTTACAGTTTGGGAAGCTAAGTCCAAATTCAGGGTGCCAGCTCCAGGGGTGGGGTGAAGGCCCCTTGACTTTGGGCTTTACTCTGCCTTTTGTTTCAGGCTCACTAGCTGGAGGCTTCTAACTCATACAGCTGCTGGTTGAGTCTGATGAACCCAGGGTTAGCAGGTAAAAATGGCACAATCCCAAGATCAGCAAGCACCATGACCGGCCACTGGTTCAAGTCCAGAAATAATCCCAAGAGTGGTAGGCAATACAGCAAGTCACTGGTTCAAGTCCAGGAACTGAAGATGGAGACTCAGTCAAATGTAAGATCCAAAAAGTGCCAAAGAACTAAAGACCTTTCCCAAACCTTCTCCATATATGCTGGAAGCAGGCCACACCCCAAAGGTAACTCCCCCTCAACTCTTAGCTGCTCACAGCAGATTCCATCACAGTGGTGATTACAGTCTCATCATGAGGAATAACTACATCTAGCTGCCAAGCCACTCAAAACCATGGCCCAGCCAAGTTGACACACAACTGTTACTATCACACCACTTGTCTTAAGATTGTTTGAAAACCAGTGTCAGCTACCCAAACAAACAAACAGTGGCACTGGTGCAAATGGTGAACTCACTTGGCTGCTAACTGAAAGGTTGGAGGTTCAAGTCCACCCAGAGGCACCTTAGGAGAAAGGCTCTGGTGATCTGCTTCCAGAAAATCGACCCCTGAAAATTCCATGGAGCACATTTCTACTCGGATGCACACAGGGTTGCCCTGAATTGGAATCCACTTGACAACAACTGGTTTAACTAGTATTAAACAGACACACTAGCATCTCTCAGAATGTGAGACAATAAGCAGAATCGGGCTTCATGAGGGACTCAACTTGAGTCCTTGAGAAGCCAAGAGCCAAGGTTCTTCTCTTCACCTCCCTTTGCAAAAGACTTTATCATCTATCTCCTGTTCTGATTGCTTTCATTTCACTTGAGGCCCTGAACCTGAATGTCCTTCTTCTTCCACTGAGTTTAGCAAAATCAATCACTGAAGTCACCAGAATAGAGTGGGGAATCAAGATGACCTGCTTACCAGATTACAGGTAATTTATTTTATCTCCAGTGGTGCCAGACATTGCATTTTACATCTGGGTCCCGTGGCTCTTGGCTGTGATTTATTTATTAGACTTGACAATGAGCTCAGTCTGCCTTGTGCACGCAGAGGAAATTTCAGTCTGAATCTGAAAGTAGAAGGAGCTGCTGCCAAGGTTGTCCACTGACTTAATGTGGGGAGTGGAGGGTAGCCTTTTTCACTCTCAAGGAGTTCAGCTCTAAGCCCGCAAAATTAGATCAGAAGGGATGGAGTACCCTTATGGTCATTCATTATTATGAAGATCTGCACATGTGGGCGATGGTAGAAACAAAACTGCATTCCTTAAAAATCTAATGGCCCTTGATTAGATAAAAAGCAGTCAGGGCCAGCTCTAGGTGGGTGGTGGATACCCACCCCCAATGGAGTAAACAAAGCTCCTTCCTAGAGAAACCCTTCATCCACCCTCCCACTCCAGTCTGTCATCTCAATCCCCGTGTTACAGAGTAGAACTTCTCCACAGGGTTTCCTTGGCTGTAATCTTTACTGAAACAGATTGTCCGGCTTTTCTTTCATGGAATCACTGGGTAGGTTTGAACTGTCAACTTTTGGGTTAGTAGCCAATCACACACTACTTGTGCTACCCATGGGCCATCAGTCTGTCACAGGATGTCCAAATCTCTCCCATCGCAATCATTCTATTGAGGTCTCATGCAACCATGTTAGCAGGAAGGAACAACACATGTTGCTATCATGAGAGCCTAGGTTCAGAGCACAGCCCAAGGGACAGGGACAGAGATCAGCCCCATTTTGATGAGACAGTCAGGAAAAATGTGAGCCTGCAATAGAACTTCTCTTCAAGGGAAAGAGATGAGAACCAGGTGGAAGTAGCACTAACCCCTTGGTGAAGGTGCTAGAGGTTGAACTGTACTGAGAAGGGATTTCTGTAGGGAGAGATGGGAAAGGCCTCTGGGGAAACGTTTGTTGTCATTGTTTCCTGGACAGAGAATCTTCAGTCCTTCACAGAACAGGGAGAGCCAGGTCAGACCGGAAGTCAGCCCTGCCCTGAGGTGGAACCTTGCAGAGAGTGTGGGTTGGTGGAGATAGGTGAAAAGGAGTCCATCAGAAACATGAACATGGAGGCTCTGGGTGCCTGAACTTGGCCCACAGCTTGACCTTAACTTCATCCACACCGCAGGCATTGGGTATCTCAGTGGTTGCCTCCTTGGGGTGGCCTGGTTACTAATCTGAAGGCCTTTAATGATCTGTCTTTGGTAGTGAAGCCTGAGTCGATAATTCCTCCTTCCAAAGCTATGTTACTGTATTTACCAGGCCTTGGAGCCTGAGCACCAATCTAGCTTTGTTTCGTCAGCAGATAGCATTTCTCTGGCAGGTCTCTAGTCTCATATTGCAGATCTTCCAGACCCAGCCAATTCTTTCTTCCATCGTTCCCTGAGGCACACCTCATGTGTGCACCCAAGAAGCCATCTTGGCCACCTTGTGACACCTAGCATTTCCTCCCTTTTCAGCTCAGGTTGTGAGATGTCATGTCTGCTGTTGAGGCCACTGGGGCCTGATGCCCAAGCAGCAGGGAAGTGATGATGGAGCCCCATACAGAGCCCCTTCCTGTGGCTGCCCAGCTCTCCCATAATATCAATACAGACATTTTACCTTTTCCTGTCTTTCCCTACTGCTTTAAAGCTCTCTCCTTTTGACAAAGTTACAGGAAGGGAGTCAGTCTCCTCAGGCAGGGTCTGTTCACCAGGCCTCCAAACAAGCCCAGACATGTGTCCCCTCTCTTGGCCTCAAGCCAGAGCCACTACCATGCAAGTGAGAAATAGGTCACGATTTGGTTTTTGTCTTCTTGAAAGAAAGTCTATTGATTTTAAGGAGGGAGGAAGGAAAAAGCTTGCTAGAGTTGGGACAATGAATAAGGAAGACCAAGGAAAAATGGATGCCCTTGAATTATGGTGTTGGTGAAGAATATTGAACTGCCAGAATAAGGAACCTGTCTTGGAAGAAGTTCAGCCAGAAAGTTCCTGAGCAGTGAGGATGGTGAGGCTTCATCTCACGTACATTGGACGTGTTATCAGAAAGGACCATTCCCTGGACAAGGACATCAGGCTTAGAAAGTAGAGTCAGTGAAAAAAGAGGAAGACACTCAGTGAGATGGATGGACACAGTGACTGCAACAATGGGCTCAAACACAGCAACAATTGTGAGGGTGGCACAGGACCAACTAGACAGTATTTCCTTGTGTTGTACATAGGGTCGCTATAAGTCAGAACCCTAACAACAACAGGGTTATAGGATTAAGTTCTGTGAAGCTGCTATTAAAGTTTTATGAACACCAGCCCGGCTGTGAGGGTGATTATCCCACCACCCACCAGCTGTTCTCCAGCCCCCACACATCTCCCTCTCAGAAAGACCAAGCAGGATGCCCAGAGCAATTCCAAGCAGAGAATTCTTGTTAACACTCCTGGCTGTTTGCCGGGAAGGCCTCAAAGTTGCTACGTGTAATTTTTGTTTTTCTTTCTCCTTTCACACCTCTCAGAGGCGGCCATTGGCCAGAATCAATCACCTCTGGTGACTTCCCACCACTTGTTTTCTCACCTGCTCCAGCCCAGCCTGGGGGAGATAGTTCATTTGCACAAAGCAGGGAATGACAGATCGGCCTTCAGCACACAGGGCCTGGAATTCCAGGAATTGACTTCCAGGGAGGGAGGAAGATTCCTAGGGAGACTGGGCTGTCTTGATCAGAATCAAGCTCTGGACAGGAGAGCCTGTTCTCTGTCTTGACCTCTTTCTCTTTCACCAACTCAATCCTGTCAAAGGGATCTCAGGCCCACTAGCAAATCCTGGCTAGGGCCCAGAGGTGCAAGATTTGCCCACGAGTGCTATCCTTTCACCATCTGATGTAGTGACAGGTTACTAATAAAATAAGCACCACAAGCAGGATTACACAGGGATGTTTGAATGGGGCAAGGCCAGAACTGAGGCATCCTGCAGGGATTTCTATTTGAGGGGATTTGTTCATTATGTAACTAGCATACCCCCAATGGCTCTGCAAGGAAAGACTTGACAATTTGTTTCAGTAAAGATTACAGCCTAGAAAACCTTATGGGCACCTCTACTCTATCACATGGGGTCTTGACGAGGAAAAAAAAAAAAAAAAATGGACTCCACGACACCCAACAACAACAGCTGGTATCTCCAGCATCCCTGCAATAATCCCATGGGTTCACCAGGCGCCCAGAGCCAGGCTGTCTTCCCTCCCAGCTCCCTCGCCATCATTTCAAACAATCTTATTCCAGATATCACTCCTGGGACCCAAAGCAAGAGTGACTGACGTCCACAGAAGAAAAGAGTTGAGACCTTGGGAATGGTCACTATTCCTGCATCTTCCTCCTCACCCCCTAGCCACCACTCACTCCATTATGCCTGGGCCAGCCCTTGACCTCACTGGGAAAGGGTGATGTTTCTTTTTAACTCTTTGTTTTCATGACCTGCAGCCCTACAGAGGCTTAATGGAAACAGAGGTTTAAGGAGTCCTGGTGGCACAATGGTTAAGCGCCCAGCTGCTAACTAAAACATTCGTGTTTTGAACCCATCCAGCGGCTCCGCAGGAGAAAGACATGACGATCTGCCCCCATAAAGATTGTTGTTGTTGTTATGTGCCGTCGAGTCAGCCCCGACTCATAGCGACCCCTCCTTGGGTTTCCGAGGCAGTATCACTACGGAAGTAGGATTGCCCGACCTTCCTTCCGAGGAGTGGCTGGTGGGTTCGAACCACCAGCCGTCTGGTTAGCAGGCAAGTGTCTTAGCCACTATGCTACCAGAGCTCCTCCATAAAGATTACAGCCTAGGAAACCCCATGGGGCAGTTGCAGTCTGTCACATGGGGTCACTATGAGTCAGAACTGATTTTTCAGGGGTCTCCTTCTTTACTGGCTGTACTTCCAGTGCAGGGATACTGTAAAAAATGTTTCTTACTGTAGATCGTTGTGTATGAAGATTTAAAGAAGAAAGGCTTATTAAATATTATGTATAAGTTCAGGAGCTCTGGTGGCATAGTGCCTAAGGCATTAGACTGCTAACCAGAAGGTTGGCAGTTCAAACCCACCAGCCACTCCTCGGAAGGAAGATTGGCAATCTATTTCCCTAGAGATATTGCCTCAGAAAACCAAGGAGTGGTCACTATGAGTCAGAACCGACTCTATGGCAGTGAATTTGGTTTTTTGGTATGTATAAGTTCACTAGGTGCAGGTGGGGTGAGGGCTGAGATAATCACCAGAAGAAAATTGTGCTTTTTGAAGTTAAAACCACCTACAAAAGTCCAGAGAAGGTAAGTGGAGTGTCCTACAGGAATGGCAGGGACATGGTCAAGGAAAGCACTGAGGGTCTGAGAGCTGGGACCAGAGCCCAAGCTGTCACTCTTCACATTATGATTACAGACAACCGAGAGAGGAGCATGTTCAGCCAAGCACCCCTGGGTGAGGCAGCCCCACAGAGAACGGTCACCCAGATTTCCACTACCCCTACTATGCACACACCTGTGCCCGGCATCCTAAACTTTCTTGTAACCCCTGGTGGCTCCCAGCCCCCTCCTAGCTCCTTTCTGCTCTGAAGATAAAAAGGGGTGGGGGGCAAGTGGCAGAAACAATGGCCATTGTTAAAGGAACCCCAAGTCTCTATCTTTGTTGTTGTTTTGTTCTTACCCAGCAAGTTGTGTCAAGCAATTTTAATCAGGGCTTTGAAATGTAAAGGCCAAGACACTGGGCAGAGCAGAGGATGGTTGAAATAGGGGGAGGTGTTATATTATTTGCAGGTGTCCGCTGAAGCTAAGAGGGCACTAGAAAACACCCACTGGAACCACTGGCAAAGGGAAGGGGTGAAGGGTTGGGAGAGCAAATGAGAGGGACAATATTCAGGACTCTGGTGGTACAGTGCCTAAGGCACTTGACTGCTAACCGGTAGGTCGGCAGTTCAAACCCACCAGCTGGTCTGCGGAAGGAAGATGGGGCGATCCGCTTCCTTAAAGATTTAGCACCTCGGAAACCCAACGGGGGTCTCTATGAGTCGGAATCGACTCAATGGCAATGAGTTTGTTTTTTTGTTTTTCTTGGTATGCCAAAAGGGACAGAGGAGCAGAAATGGAAATGCCGTGACTGTCCAGTCTACAAGACCAAGGCTGCGAGGGGCCCCGGCTGGTATCTGTAAAGTCGGGAGTGCCTGGAGTCAGGAAGCAAGGCCTTGGCACCTTGAAATGCAGGACTAGAAAGAGAACCCCACGTTTAGACGTGACAGAGCCCAGAGGGTAACGCTCTTTTGGTGAGGTGGCCTGCCAGGAAGTGTGGTTTAGAAGTGTCAAAGAGGAAAATTAACAACAGACATCTTACTTTGAGTTGAACGTTTTTCTTATCCACGAAAACAAGTATTAACTCTAAAAATTCCTAACCCTAAATTAAGCCTGCCAGCAGTTTTTTTCACCCAGAGTTACTAACCTTTTCTTACCTGTTCAAAGCCCACCAACCAAACCCACTGCCACCTAGATGATTCCAACTCATAATAACCTTATTGGACAGAGTAGAACTACCCCATAGGGTTTCCAAGGCTGTAAATCTACAGAACAGACTGCCTCATTTTTCTCCTGAAGAGCAGCTGGTGAGTTCAAACCTCTAACCTTTTGGTTAGCAGCCAAATGCTTTAACCACTGAACCACCAGAGCTCCTGCTCAAAGCCAGCCTTACTCAATTTAAATTTAAAAAGGTATCCTGGCTGCAGGTGGGTGAGGGCTAGGGACCGCCTTGTGACCTGATATCAGTTGACCTCAGTAAAAGGTGAGGGGCGGGTTCAACCAATCCTGTTAAGATCAGCCAGTGGTTGATCTGTCCTTCTCCTTCCCCTTCTTATAAGCCTCATTGTAACCAGTTTACCTGGAGCCATTTGCTTTTTTTTTTTTTTAAGTTAGAATGGTCTCCTTTTGTGCATATAAAACAACTGCTAGGAATAAACCTTCTGTTTCTATTTCTTTGATTATTTTTAACAGAAGTTTTGGGATACACATGAGGTTTAGTGAGAAGACCACCCAGCCACAAGGCAGTTCTGGGGTCTAGTCTGATCATGGGCCAGTCCCATGTGCAGTGAGAGGAGTGTGCACCCTTCCCTGTCTACACTGCAGGATTGAAATTATCAGATGAGATGATGAGTCCAAAGTGTGATTTCTTAGGAAATCCTACACACACAGATTCTTGCCTTCCATGTGGGAAACCTGGGATCCATTTCCAACCAACGGACCTGCCATGCAGCTACCACCCGTCCGTCAGTGGGGCCTTGTGTGTTGCTATGATGCTAAACAGGTGTCAGTGGCGCTTCCAGACTAAGATAGGCGAGGAAGAAAGGCCTGGCCATCTGCTTCCAAAAGGCAGCCACTGGAAACCCTATGGATCATGGCAGTCTGATCTGTAACTGCAGCATTTTGTACTGTTGTGCATGGGGTCACCAGGGGTTGGGGGCCGACTAGGCAGCGGCTAACAATACCACACATGGATAGCAGTGAAAGGATTACTTAAAAAGGAGGCATAAGGCTGACACACTTAGGTGGATGGCTCCAGCCACCTACTGGAGGTTTCCTTCGGACAAGAGCCTTGGACATGACCTGACTTAGGTAAACACAACCACACAATGGGCCAGGCACAGTGCTTGGAGGTAAGGATGCAGTAGGGAACAAAACAGACCCACCCCTGCTCTTGAGGACCTCGAAGACGAGAGGAGAGTCAGAAAGATATCCACCACGGCTGCTCCCAGGCTTCACGCAGCCCTAGTCTGACACAGGCTGAGTTCCAAGGCAGTCCTTCACTTGGGGGCTCTGATGCCTTCCATCTGCCACTCCTAGGAAGCCTAGGACCCACAATTGGATCAAATGCCTGATGATAGAATTACCAGGAAGTACAAGGAGTATTGAGGCAGGAGTGTAGGCAGCGGGCAGGAAGGGGGAGAGTTGAGCAGAAGGTGACCAGCACCAGCTGCAGAGGAGGATAATGAGATCTGACTCTATTAAACAAAGGCAAAGGGACAAGCTGGGGGCACCCTGTCCCTGTGTGCAGACCACCTGCTCTAGGATGCAAGGGGCAGGGAACAGTCCCCATGTACCCAAAACACATGTCCCCATGTACCCGCTTCTGGGCCCTGCCTTTATGCCCTCTCACAATGCATCTGTTGTTGCCATAGAAGTGCTTCATAGCATTTTTTTGGCTGTGATCTTAAGGGAAGCAGATTGACAGGCCTTTTCTTCCGTAGTACCTCTGGGTTGATTCGAACCACCAACCTTTAGGTTAGCAGTTGAGCACAGTTTGTGCCACCCAGGCACTTTTAAATGCTTCAACTTAGCTAAATATAGAATGGGCCCGCCTTAGAGAGGATCTACAGCATATGATTTTGAGGACTCCAAGATGGACCCAACATCCATGAAAGCAGCAGTCAACACATCAGACAACGTATTGCACTGGGCAAATCTGCTGCAAAAGACCTCTTTAAATTGCTGAAGAGCAAGGATGTCTCTTTGAAGACTAAGGTGTGCCTAACCCAAGCCATAGTGTTTTCAATTGCTTTATATGCATGTGAGAGCTGGACAATGAATAGGGAAGACCAAAGAAGAGTGGATGCTTTTGAGTTGTGGTGTTGGGGAAGAATACTGAAAGTACCATGGACTGCCAAAAGAACTAACAGATCTGTCCTGGAGGAAGTGCAGCTGGAATGCTCCTTGGAAACGAGAATGGCCAGACTTTGTCTCACCTACTTTGGTCATGTTGTCAGAAAGGACCATTTCCTGGAGAAGGATATCATGCTTAGTAAAGTGGAGGGTCAGAGAAAAAGGGGAAGGCCTTCAACAAGATGGATTGACACAGCGGCTGCAACAAAGGGCTTGGGTATAGCAAGGACTGTGAGGCTGGCACAGGACCAGGCATTGTTTCGTTTTGCTGTACCTAGGGTCTCTATGAGTCAGAGCCAACTTGATGACACCTAACAACAACAACAACACAGGATGTAATTTTAAGGTTTCCAAAATGGACCCAAGGAACTCTGGTGGTATTGTGTCTGAGGCACTTGACTGCTAACCAGAAGGCTGGTGGTTCAAACCCACCAACCACTCCTCAGAAGGAAGACTGGGCAATCTACTTCCTTAGAGATACCACCTCAGAAACCCAAGGAGGGGTGCTATGAGTCACAATTGACTTGATGGCAGTGAGTTTGGTTTTAGTTTTTTAAAATGGACCCAAATGAAAAAATAGCCTTCCCTCACCCACAGAGTGGGGAAGGAAGTCTCACCATTAGAGGGGCCCTTCCTTTTGGGGAGGAAGCTTTGAAATGCTTCTCACTGGTCAAAAGGCCAGTATAGTCCCTTATTCTTGTCACTGGAATTTCCACCTCAGTGTTAACGAGTTGATCTTAGCAGAAGAGAGAGAGGACCCTCTCCCCCAGCTCCTGTCTCCTGAGAAGGGCATGAGGAAGGAGAGGAGGTGACTCTAACCAGAGTGGAAGGAGGATGAAGAGGAGAGGGCAAAGGCACAGAAGAGGGCAGGTGGAGGGGGATGGGCCAGTGAGAGAGCAAAAGGAGCTTTACCCAGAGATCAAGGGAGTGGGAGAGGGAGGGAGAAAACTAGGGGTGATGGGAAGAGGGCAAACAGAAGAGGGGAGAGAGTGAGGGGCCCAGAGAGAAGAGCCTTCTGCCTTGAATAATCACATCATATTTTCCATGTGCCTCGTGCCTCAGCTGGCACAAACATCTAGCTGTGTGTTTTCACATGGATTAGAATGTTAGTCGCTTTGTGTGCATGGACCCCATAAACTATTTGTGCTAATGAGTGTCTGACACACACACATCACTGGTTTCCTAGGTCACAGTCTGACCCTCAGCAAGCTAAGTTCAGACACATCTCTGTAGACACACAGAACACACCCATCAAGTGGGTGAAGCCAGTGGTTCCTGGTCCAGGGGTAGATGTGGAGGGTCATACTTTCTTCAAGAAGGTCTGTCTCTGCTCTTTGCTGCTCATTGAGGCCAGAAATGTCCACTCTACATTCAAAACCCTGACCAGCAGACCTGGCATGTGGAGCCCAACTCCCATCAGAGTCAGGGGAGAAACTAAACGAGCAGGAACGGATTGAGTTGAGGAGAAAGAGATGCTGACTGTCTGAAGGCTGTGCTCTGTTGCAGCCGTGCTTTGAATTGGATCCTTGGCCTCGTTCCAGCTGACACAGACAGTAAGAAATGAGGACATCTGGAGGCCAGAGACAATTGGCCGTTCAGCAAGTGACAGTCTGCAAGTGGTTGCAGCCACTCTTCCTCTGTGCCTCTGTTTCTGACATACAGAACCAGAACAATTAGAAATCATTTCTGTGATTCCCTCAATGAAAGAATGTATATTTGAGGGCCCATGATCCCCCAGGGACTGGGCTGATGGCTGAGGGAACAGAGAAATACAACAGCCCTTGAGGAGCTAAAGGTAAAAGCAATTCCTTCCCTGTAGAGAAGGACCTCAGAGCTCACAATGCCAGCATCCACTTGCAATCTCAACAAAGACCCATGAGGTAAGGTGGCCTGCCAGGAAGTGTGGTTTAGATTGCCCAGTCTTCCTTCCACATTTATCTGGCTTCCACATTTATCTGGCTCAAAAGAACTCAACACATCTAAAGGTTTTCTTAACATTAAGAACCTAGCTAAAGGGATATAGTCTTCTTGTGGTTTACTATATAAGTAAGGCAGGTTGAGGAAGGCAGGAAAATTCATGAGGGAAACTCTGAGGGTCTGGAAATTTCAGCCATCTGCTGCATCCGGGACCTCACAGCTAGGCTATAACTGGACTGCCTTATGGACCCAGAGCCCAGGGTTGGAGGCCCACATGGGCCAGTGGGTTGAGGTTTAGGAAAACTTATGGTGGGAGTCACTCCTCCGAAGGAAGATGGGGCAATCTACTTCCATAGTGATACTGCCTTGGAAACCCAAGGAGGGGTCGCTATGAGTCGGGTCTGACTCGACGGTACACAACAACAACAACAACATGGTGGGAGTGGAGGGCTTTTGGGCCACTGTGTCTTTGCTTTGTCTCTTTTCCTCCTCAGACTCTCTGTCTTATGCATTCCTCAGTTGTTCAGAACCTAAAGAGGCAACAAGTGGCTAGTGAACTCCCAGCAGGGAAGCAAATGCTGAGCCCTTGAGCAAAGGGAACCTGCTCCCCGGAAACAAGGACTTGGGTGGAGGGAGAGTAGCCGCACTACCCGCACTACCCTCAGGACACTCCTGGGAACTCCCTATGAATAGCTCTTCCCTGACAGACAAAGCACCATGGCTACTTACATGTCATGAGTGTTCATTCATTCAAGTACTGTTTGTTGAGCAGCTTCTATGTGGAGACATGGTGATGGAGAAAACAAGTAAGGCTCCTGCCTGCAAGAAGCTTATTCTAGAGCAATGCACTTCAACTTTTTTCACCTAACGGACCATCTAGAAAATCATAGAACGTGCAGCACATACCACAGTGAATGGTGAGGTTGCCTTGGCTACAGGGCACCAGCCCCAATGCTGGCGCTGATGCAGACCCAGCCCCCCGCCCGTCCAAGGGCTAAGGGAATCAATATCATAGTAACCCACGTGGAGAGGCACACTGGCCGGGGAACTTAAGTTACAAGCGATAGGTTGTCTTCTGGTTTATAGCTACTTGGACAGGTTAGCACAATGGCGGACAAGGGGGCTATTACTTGGACTGTAGGGCCTCAGGAAAAAAAAAGAAAAAGAGAAAAAAACACTGCCATCGGGGAAATTCCAACTCATAGCCACCCCTATTCTGAGGTGGTAAATCTTTACAGAAGTAGATTTCCTTGTCTTCCATCTGTGGAGTGGCTGGTGGGTTTGAACCGTCCACCTTGCAATTAGTAGTCAAATGCCTTAGGCACTGCACCACCAGAGCTCCTTCAAAAGAACAAAGATGTGGCTATTTTAAAAACAAGTCTGCAAATTCTTGACATTCCTTCCATGAAGAGGATGGGGTAGGTGCCATCGGAGCCCCTCCCCTTGAATCTAGGCAGGCTTGTGACATCAGCCAGTATTGTGGAACAAAAGCCATACTACGTGACTTCTGGGCTGGGTCATAGAAGGCAGAGAGAATTCTGTCTTCTCCACTGGAATATGTGCATTTGGAGAACTGAGCCTCCGTATAAGAAGGTCAGCTACCATTATACCACCATCCCAGAGAGGCCACATGTAGGTGCTCTGGCCATAGTCCCAACTGTGCCTGTCCTTCAGACATTCACAGATGTATGAGCAAAGAAGCCTCAGGTGATGCCAACCCCAGCCACCAAGGCTTCCCAGCTGAGGCCTCAGACACCATGGAGCAGAGAAAGCCCTGTCCCAATCCTGACCCACAGCATTTATGATATAACATGTTGGTTGTTTCACACCATGAGGTATTGGGATAGTTTTCAGACAGCAACCAAAAGACCAGGACAAAGTCACACCTGGGGTGAGGACTCTGGTGGGATGGTCCCAGTTAGTAAGGGAAGGCTCTCAGATGCATGTCAGTGGCTTGAACTGCAGCCATTCTAGCACCAGGGGAAGCCCGTGGAAAACAGATGCTCTGGTATCACCAAAGGGCTTGGGAGATGGTGGGGTGGGGAAAGCACGTGGGAATGCCAGCATCTTCCTCACCCCAAAGTCCCTGGCAGTGGCAAAGTTGGCCTTCCCTGAGCAAGTCAGTCTCACGGTGCCATTCCGCAGCCTGCTTCTCCAGCTTTGTAAGCATCCAGTAAACCAACCAATCAGTTGCCCAACTCATGGCAGCCCCACGTGTGTCCAAGTAGAACTGTGCTCCATAGGGTTTTCAGTGGCTGTAATCCTGCAGAAGTAGATTGGCAGGTTTTTCTTCCACAGCGTTTCAGTGAATTTGAACCACCAGCTTTTCAGTTAGTAGCCAAGAGCAAGCAGTTTGCACCAGTCAATTGGACCTTAAGCATCCAACATCCTGTATTAAATCTTTTGTGCAGATAAGAGCCAGAGTGGCTTCTGATACCTGCAACTGAACCAGCCTGGTATGAAGCCCACAGACTCTACTCAGAGTCCTAGAGCAGACCTGATTCCTGTCCGTTTCTCTGAGATTGGGTCTCAGCCTTTTCACTGGTTATCTAAGCGATGTATATATCCCTCCAGTAAATTCCCTTTGCTTTACCAAAACTGACTTCTTTGCAACCAAAGAACCCCAACTGATAAAAATTGAAGCTGCAAATCAAATGAATATCTTATGTTTATCTCCCTCTTAAAGAACTTATTTTTCAGATAAATAGTGTAGGAAAAGTGAGGATTTCCATAAGATTGAAAGATGACTTTTTTTAGTCTTTAGAGGTGGATTTTTTTTTTCAGAAAAGAGTATTCAAGAGGTCCCTGGGTGGTGCCGATGGTTAACATGCTAGGGTGCTAACTGAAACACTGCAAGTTCGAGTCTACCCAGAAGCACCTCAGAAGAAGGGCTTGGTAATTTATGTCTGAAAAATCGGCTGTTGAACACCCATGGAGCACAGTTCCACTCGGACACACGTGAGGCCACTATGACTTGGAGTCAACTTGATGGCAACTGTTTTGTTTTTCTTTTTTAACTTTGATATTTAAAGTTAATATTCAAATTATTATAGAAACAAAGTCAAAGACCTCGTTTTCCCTAAGTTTTGAAGTTCAACTTAGAAATAATACTCTATTTGTAAATCTTACAAGTTTCTAAGATAATTTGCAAGATCTTTATAACTTAATTAAATTCCTTTCAACATTTTAAACTGTATTTATAAATTCACCATATTACTTTTCCTTTTTAAAGTAATCCAATTATCTAACTCACCAAACAACTTTCCCAAGTACTTAAATAATTTTTCACAAATCTAATAAATAAATTAAGTTTGTAAATATGATGTGTAAGTTCTCTTAAATGTTCCAAAGCTGTTTGCTGAATAAGAGTCTCTTGCAGTTTTCAATATAAAACCTAAATCAATTGCTCTGGACTCCAGTACGTCACGTCCTCCAAGTATTTTTTGGACACCTCTTGTGTCCCACCTCACATTCTCAGCCGCCTTTTGCTCCCATCCCTGTTGCAACTACAGTCCAACACAGGGGAGGCTGGCCAGCCTTTCTCTTCCCAGGCCTCTCTTGGTTTTTACCCTTGTCTTGATTCTCAGACACCAAAGGGCCAAAGTCCCCCTAGAGCAATGCTCTGCATTTGGATATGTGCAGATCCGGAAGTGTAAGGAATCTGACACCCCACCAGCCACTCCTCAGAAGGAAGGTTGGGCAATCCACTTCCATAGAGATACTACCTCGGAAACCCAAGGAGGGTCGGTATGAGTCGGATTGAATCGATGGCCGTGAGTTTGGTTTATTTTTGGAGTCCCTGGATGGTGCCAATAGTTAACAATTCAGCTACTAACCCACAAGCGGAAGGTTCAGGTCCATCCAGAGGTGCCTTGGAAGAAAGGCCTGGCAATCTGCTTCCAAAAAGTCAGCCATTGAAAACCCTGTGGAGCACAGTTCTCCTCTGACACACATGAGTTGGAAGTGACTCAATAGCAACTGGTTGCTTTTTCTGGGGGCGGGGGGGCGATCCAGTGGGAGAAAGAAGCCAATGGACAGACAATTCTGAGGAACTCCACTCCTCACAGGTGCTCAGCAGGATAGAGCCTCAGTTGCCCATAGCAATGACCAACTCAGTGATGCGCTCTCTTTTATTGTTTTCCTAGTGCCTAAGGCACTTGACAGGAGCTCTGGTAGCATAGTGCCTAAGGCACTTGACTGCTAACCAGAAGGCTGGCAGTTCAAACCCACCAGCCACTCCTCGGAAGGAAGACTGGGCAATCTACTTTCGTGGTGATACTGCCTCGGCAACCCAAGGAGGGGTCTCTATGAGTCGGGTCCAACTCGATGGCACATAACAACAGGAACAACAAAGTCTCAGACCCCTTACCGAAAAAAAAAAAAACTACTTGCCTACAAGCCCTCATCTCAGCTCAGCTTTCTGGGTGTCATCCGGGCTAAGATAGAAATCAAAGTACCCAGATTATTCCCAAATTTTACACAAAAATAATAACATCATTATTGCTTCATAATCTCTGTTATCAGTTCTAAATCATCCCTTATGTGGAGTGGCCCTTACCTCCTAAGGGAACAATTCAATGATTTCAATCAGTTTGAGGACTCCCAAGAAATTTTTGCAGTTGCTTTCAGCTGACTGTTTTATGCATTGACCAGAGATTCTGACAGGGCATGAGGCAGAGAACCATGGTCTCAAAGATAAGGAGAGACATCTAGAGCCATCTTCTACATCACCAAGGAAACTTGATGGGTGGGCTCCCATCCAGAGAGACTTCCAGGTCAGTAAGGAGATACCAGGCTTTGAGGTGCTGAGAAAGGAAACTTTATTGCAGCCCGGCAAGCAGGGGGCTTACACCACAAA
Organism: Orycteropus afer afer; assembly: GCF_000298275.1. Lineage (NCBI taxonomy): Eukaryota > Metazoa > Chordata > Mammalia > Tubulidentata > Orycteropodidae > Orycteropus > Orycteropus afer. Next base: position 1,603,400 of record NW_006921700.1, on the reverse strand, counting down.
AATGCAAATTTAGGTCCCTGCCTTACAAATGGAATCATAGAAACAGAGATCATAAACTGCAAATTCTTGAATTCTGCTTTGGCTAGAAAATGTGGGAGAAGTAGAATCTCCAAGCTCTAGTTGCAAAAAATAAATTCACTGCCTTCAAGTCGATTCTGACTCATAGTGACCCTCATTGGGTTTCCAAGGTTGTAAATCTTTATGGAAGCACACTGCCTCATCTTTCTTCCATGGAGCACCTGGTGAGTTTGAACCACTGACCTTCTGGTTGCAGCCAAATGCCTTAACCACTACACCACCAGAGTTCCTAAGCTCTAGTTAACAGTTGCTAAAAAAAGAATTCTGATAAAATGAGAGATTGTTGATACAGGTGCTTTGAGAAAACAAGTTCTGAGGTAGCTGTTAAATCTTATTTGGTAGAAAAGGAAAATAATAGTGAATATTTATATACCTGTGAACAAATAAACTAATTCTTTCCACATTCAGTATCTAGTCATCAGCGTTGAAATTCTGTCTAGTTTGGTAAAAAGTGAAAAGAGCTTTGCGTAATATTGAAAGTTTTTTCCTTACAGTTCCAGGGATTTTGACTTATGTCTAGAGATTAACATGTTTGTTTTATGCAACTATATTTGTGAGAATGTTTGTTGTAGAAAATGATGTTTGTTCACTTCAAGTTGTAAGCCACGTCTGTCACAGGAAGTTGATTTTTCTCAATGATCTTGGAGACAAATTAACTCAGTAAGACAACATTTATCTGGCTCAAATGAACTCAACACATCTAAAGGTTTTCTTAACATTAAGAACCTAGCTAAAGGGATACAGTCTTCTTGTAATATAAGTAAAAGTGGTTTACTATATAAGTAAGGAATGTTAAGGAATCTACTTCTGTAGTGATACTGCCTTGGAAACCGAAGGAGGGGTCACTGTGAGTCAGCTCTGACTCGATGGCACATAACAACAACATCTAAGTTAAGTGGTTGTAACAGATTAAGCTTAAGCACAATTTGTCAGGGCAATCTTACTGCTTACCCCCCTCCCCCAAAAAACAAAAACCTCACTGCCATCAAGTTTATTCAACTCATAGCAACCCTCATTGGGTTTCCAAGGCTGTGAATCTTTATGGAAGTAGATTGCCCAGTCTTTCTTCCACAGAGTGGCTGGTGGGTTTGAACTGCCAACCTTCTGGTTAGTAGTCAAATGCCTTAGC
>NW_006921700.1:1600911-1602008 GCF_000298275.1 Orycteropus afer afer | reverse complement strand
TAAGTTGCCTTAGGCACTATGCTACGAGAGCTTACTGCTTAGATTGCTTGAATTCAAGCTAAGTTTTATGTACTTCATTCTCAAGTGTAATGGCTGTGACTCCTGCTCCCAACCAAGCTGTGCAGCTACTTGATTGGATTTGACTCTAATTATTTGATTCTATTCTGAATTCCTTTCTCTCCCTACTTTTCAAGATGATATTTGAGCTGAGACTGCTTATGTACAACCAAATACTTCATGGGATTCGGTTTCTTGGTTTGCAGGTTTAGGGTCATGGTTTCATGGGACATTCCAGTTAATTGGCCAAATATTGTTTCTAATGCTTCTGTTCTATCTCCTACTTCATTGTGTAGCACCTGGGGTCTTAAAAGCTTGCAATCATTCATCCAAGGTACAAAAACTGGTCTCTATTTGCCTAGAACTACAGAGGAAGAGGAGAGTCAGGAATAGGAGGAGGAAATGGAATGTGTGGCTAATTATCTCCAGGAACAAACATCTCCTTTTCCAGGAGACCAGAACTGGATGGTGCCCAGCAACTATTTCTGAACATTTTGATCATAATTGTATAGAAGAATTCTGATCAAAAGGAGAACAAATGCAGAACAAAATTTCAAATTCTCATGGAATCCAGTCTTTCTGGAACCACTGAAGCTAGATGAATCCCCAAAACTATTACCCTGAGAAAATCTTTAAACCTCAAACCAAAAATATCCCCTGAAGTCTTCTTAAAAACCAAACAACAGTTTGGCTTAATTAGAAAAGAATGTCTGCTTTGAGCACTTTGTTCTTTCAAGATCTATCTACATGGGCTCAGACTGACAACAGCAACTTGGAAAGTCAGACAGGAGGCTTACAAGGCAGTGAATTTATGTTAACGGAAGAGGAACAACTCAGAAAAGGAAGGTGAGAAAGTTGCGCAACTCAAAGAACGTAATCATTATCACTGAATTGTACCTGTAGAAACTGTTGAATGACTGTATGTTTAACTGTGCATATTTTCAACAACAAAAAAGATGTCATTTGATTGGGTTCTGCAGATTTCCTTGACTTTGACTAGCTTAAAAGTCATAAATACCAAGGTCAAACTAACTATACCA
>NW_006921700.1:1581297-1582910 GCF_000298275.1 Orycteropus afer afer | reverse complement strand
CATGTTTTGTTCTGTTTGACGTAGGGTCGCTATGAATCAGAACTGACTCAACGGCGCCTAACAACAGCAACAATACAATTGCCCTGCTTTGTCTTGATTGAGCAATTTTAGACATTATCTGTTGACTTCCTTTCATAGTAGATATGAATTTGAGATCTTACTCCGCACCTCTCTCTGTTTCCTCCATCCCAAATAAGTTATGGTTTTGAATTAAGTCCATATTTTAGTATTTAAATATGTTAATTGCACAGCTATGTCCTATGATCTCTTTTCATATGTATTTTTTTTTTTCTGGAGTTAATTGTCCTGTTTAAAATTATTAGTATTCAATCATTTTCTTAAACCTATGGCTGTCTTCCTATAGCCTCCAATGGCTCTGTAAAACACCACTCAATCAAATTTTCCATACTGTCATACTTGTCAGATATCTGACAGTCCATTTTTCCAACTCATAGTGACCCCCATTGGATTTCTGAGGCAGTAAATCTTTATGGAAGTAGAGTGCCCTGTAGAGGGGCTGGTGGGTTTGAACCACCAACCTTCTGGTTAGCAGTCAGATGCCTTAGGCACTGTGCTACCAGAGCTCCCCACCCCACCCCTTTTTTTTTTCCCCGGCTTATAGCTGTCTTCCTACAGCCTCCAATGGCTCTGTAAAACACCAAACCAAAAACCAAACTCACTGCCATCAAGTCAGTTCCAATTCACAGCAACCCCACTTTGGGTTTCAGAAGCGGTATCTCTACAGAAGTAGATTGCCCAGTCTTCCTCCCAAGGAGTGGCTGGCTGGCTTGAACTGCCAGCTTTCTGGTTAGCATTCAAATGCCTTAGGCACTACGCTACCAGAGCTCCTATTGGTCAGTCCATTTTTCCCCTTGGGCGTCTCTCTTGGAGCTCCCCATTGTCCTGTTCCACTCTGAGCTGGACCATCAGTGTTCCTGATTTTCCAGTCCTGCTTGGCAGCTAACATCAGACATCAGCCTTCTCTCTCTTGAGTTGGAACCCAATTTTATTGGATGGTATCTGCTTTGTTTTACTTTTAAAGTTTGGTGAACATATTCTCTAGTGGCTTCCTGTTAAATGAAAACCTCAAAATCTTAGTGCCTTAAACAATACAGGCTTATGTCTTGTTCTGTTACATGATTATTGAGGACCAGCTGGAAGCTCTGGTCCACATCTCCTCAGTACAGAACCCAAGGAGAGGAAGAGTCGACATCACAAGAATTGTGGGTCAATGAGATAGACAGAAAGGCAAAAACATAGTGAAGTTTTCACCTGGATGTATCACACGTCACTTCTGCTTATATTGCACAGGCCAAAGAAAGTCCCACGTCCACAACAATTTCGAGTGGGACAGGGAAGATCATTCAACCAAGGAAAAAAACGTTCTTTTCAACAAATGGTACTGGACAACTGGATATTCATAATGAAAGAAAATACAGTTGGGGAGCACACGCCGGGCGAGGGCCACTAACATCAGGCACGTGCGCGGCGGAGGTGGCGACCAGCAGCACCAGGTGGTAGCCTGTAGAGGGCCATGGCGAGAGGGCGAGAGTCTGCCCTTTCCGACCAAGGCGCGCCTGGCTGGGCCTGTGCCGCGTGGGGCCCACTGTCCC
>NW_006921700.1:1572823-1580497 GCF_000298275.1 Orycteropus afer afer | reverse complement strand
CTTAAAGCCTCCAAATTGTAAGTATAAACTCCTGCTTGTTAAGGCCATCCCATTTGTGGTATATTCTTGTCAGAGTGGCACTGGGTAACCAGAACACTTGGGTTCCAACCTTTTCTCCCAGTGACAAAGCATAAAGTATGGACACCAGAGAATAAGTTGGGCCTCAGGAGCCCTGAAAAGATTCAGAGGATGACCTTCTTTCTCAGGAGGGAACCTAAAATGAAAAACATGAGTTGCATGCCATAGAAAGGTTGTTGTTGTTGTTGTTATGTGCCATAGAAAGGAGACAAGGCCAAATCTGAATCACTGGAGCTGCCCCAGGCAGCACCCCCACAGATCTACCATGAGGAACAGCGCATGTGCCCTGCATGCTCTCAACAACATCTTCCAGGACAGCAACACCTTTACCTGAAAAACGCTGCACAAGATTTCCCAGAGGTTGTCTCCAAACAGCATGGTGACACCCCACAGCAAGAACATGCTGGGAAATGGGAATTACAATGTGAACGTCATCATGGCGGCACTTCAAACCAAAGGCTACGAAGCTGTTTGCTGGGACAAGCGCAGGGATGTCAGTGTCATGGCTCTCACTGATGTCATGGGCTTCACCATGAATCTGCCCTCCGGCCTCTGCTGGAGTCCACTGAAGATGCTTCTCAAAAGGCAACACTGGATCTGCTTTGGTGAGGTAGAGGTGCCTGCTACAACCTCGACTCCAAACTGAAGATGCCTGAGTGGATTGGAGGAAAGAGCAAGATCGGGAAATTCTAAAACATCCTCTGTGGGGAAAGAACTGTGAACTCCTGCTACTGGTACCAGAAGAGGTGGAGGCCTATCAGAGTCAGAGGGCTGATGTGTAATACAGTTCTGCCCAACCTTCCCCTCAAGCCTCTGTTGATGCGCTGTGGTCTACACAGCGGGTCTGCCCTTGCCATTTCCCCAAACATCTTGTTGGGTTTTCCCCCTCAGGTTTGATAGTGCAATAGGACAGACATGGGGACTGTTAGAATAATCACCACCAGCCTTATTCGTTCCTGGAAAAGGAAGGTAGGGGCTCTGTGTGCTTAGTGCAAGCCATCAAAGATCCTTGGTTTTAAGAAGAATGAGGAGAAAGGTAGGTGGGGCCTAGTTTACTTTCTCCTTTCTTGTGAGTTAACCAACCACTGCTGTTTCCGACTCACCTGGAGATGCTGCCTCCACTTCCCGTTCCTGGCAAACCAGTGGATCTGAGAACACAGTACATGTGAACCCCATGTGACTGGCTGGAAGGACCTAGAGCATTGGGGTGTCTCAGGAAACCACCTCTAAAGCCCTAGCAGCAGTGCAGCGTGCTATCTCCAACCCTTAATGCCACCCCCCCCCTTTTTATTGTTGTTCTTGTTGTTGTTATGTGCTGTCGAGTCAGCCCCGACTCATAGCGACCCCTCCTTGGGTTTCCGAGGCAGTGTCACTACGGAAGTAGGATTGCCCAACCTTCCTTCCAAGGAGTGGCTGGTGGGTTTGAACCGCCAGCCTTCTGGTTAGCAGTTAAGTGCTTTAGCCACTATGCTACCAGAGCTCCCCCCCCCTTTTTATAGGGGACCCCATATTTAAGGGTGGTTTATGGCCATCCTTGGAGTTAATAAGGAAAACCTCACTAACATTCTCAGCTGGGTGGCTGAATTCTTTAATATTCTAGCGTGACAGAGGTGAGAGAGAGACCTCAGAGGCAGTGACTGAAGCCAAATAGGCTTTAGTTTGGCAGGCAGGGGTGGCTTGATCTCAGTAGCTCACACCCTGGTTGAGTCCTACCATTTCACTACACTGATTTAGAAGGCTCTGGGGCAGCAGACAAAGCAAAAGAGGAGTTTTTCCAGTTAACCCACTCTGGCAAAATCGGAGGCAAAAACAAAGTCTGCCTCTGAGAGTAGATTCCTCTGTGTTGAGACAGAGCTGGATGAGGAAAGTGCTGTGAAGATAAGCTGCTCAGAGTTTAAGAGCAGACAGAGTAGGTAAAAACCTAGGCTTGGGGGCTTGGGGTCACTATAGTGACACGAAGCAGAGCCCTCAAGTGGGGTGGTTATGGTCATTATGTTCTAGGACTTGCGTTTGTCATCTTTCTGGAGTTTTCTTTACAAAAAAGAGAATTAACCCACCCACTACCTGTAGTTGTAGGCCACTGTTCCTGTAACTTTGGGGAACAAGAGGAGGGAAAAGACGTCTCGCATCACACTGTTGTGTGTTTGCCTCAGGCAGGTGGGCAGGCAGGGAGGACTTGTCCACTCCTCACAGATCAATGGTCTTGCCAGGTCTGGGAGCTGCCCTACTGGCCAGACTTCTCGTCAGTGGTAGAGCCAGCTTGGGGCTTGCACGTCTATCCTGAGCAAGCTTAACAGGACAAAGCTGAGGCTTTCTTCCCACTGTGACTGGAGTGCATGTTTACACCAGCACTTTTTCTGCACGTGTATCTTCAATTCAACAAGACCATTTTTTATGCTGAGTAACAGAAGCCGCCAAGCAGCTACTGCATTACACCCTCTCAGCAATTGGCCACAGTCTCTTCTGTACCATTTTCTACACCAGACCTGCTTGGCACCACTGGGAGCTCCTTACCCCCACCCAATGACCAACCAGCACCAGCCAGAAGTTACAGCCAACTTTGCTGATTGTCAAAAGCAGGGCCTTGGGGTCCCTTGGCACTATTCATGATAGCAAGCCATGTCCGGGTCCACTAGCACTGTCCATGATAGTAAGGCCTTTCTTGGGTTAAGGAGGAAACTCGTCTCCACAGGTCTGCATGGGCCTTGTAAATGACATTCAAAGGAGTCCCATGCACTTGGAGTCCCCGAGCCAATGGGCTGTGCAAAGACATGTCAACATTTAAGTGCTGGTTTCTCCATTCATATCCAGTTGTGGTGCTTAGGAACCACCCATGCTAATGCCTGAGGGTGAAAAGCCCCATTTCCTTTAAGGAAAGGAGCAGGCCTGACCCTGATGCCCAATAAGGGGCAACACAAGGCTTTTTGTTTTTCTTGCTTTTATTCCCTTTTTGTTATTGGCCTTGTGCTTGGGTTTATTTACAAAAGATGTATTTTGTTTAACCAAACATTAAAAACAGAAAACTCCATACATGAATTTCCTTCCTGTCTGCCTGAGTTAAATACATAAAGAAGAGAAATAATAAATGTTAATGTGATGCTGATTTAAAAAAAAAAAAGGAACAAAGTTGGACTCTCTAGCTCACACCATATACAAAAATTAACTCAAAATAGGTGAATTAAAAGCTAAAACTATAAAACTTTTAGAAGAAAAACATATGAATAAATCTTCATGACCTGAGATTTGGCAATGGATTCTTCAGTATGACACCAAAGATGTGAGCAACAAAAGAAAAAAACAAATAAAATGGACTATATGAAAATTAGCACTTCATAGAATAGGAGAAAATATTTGTAAATCATATTTCTGATAAGATCTAAGCTCAAAAGTCACTGCCGTTGAGTCAGTTCCAACTCCTAGTGACCCCTCCTTGGGTTTCTGAGGCAGTATCGCTATGGAAGCAGATTGCCCAGTCTTCCTTCTGAGGAGTGGCTAGTGGGTTTGAACTGCCAGCCTTCTGGTTAGCAGTCAAATAAATGCCTTGGGCACTATGCCAACAGAGCTCCTGATAAGATCTAGTATCCCTAATTTATAAATAATGCATATGTATAGACACACACACTGTAGCCCTGGTGGTGCAAATGGTTAAGCACTCAGCTGCTAACTGAAAGATTGGCAGTTCGAACCCATCCAGTGGCTCAGTGGGAGAAGAACTGGCAATCTGCTTCCATGAAGATCACAGCTTGGAAAATGGCATGGGGCCATTTGTTGGTCACATGGGAATCGACAACACCTGACAACTATACAGAAAACCAAAAACAAACACTGCCATGACGTCAATTCCCACTCAGAGTGACCCTCATTGGGTTTCTAAGACCGTAAATCTTTACAGAAGCAGACTGCCTCATATTTCTTTCGCAGAGTAGCTCATGGGTTCAAACCAAATGCCACTACATCACCAGAGCTCCTATAACAACCAAATATTTAAAAAAAAAACAAACTCACTGCCATTGAGTTGAACCCGACTAATATATATATATGTACATATATGTATGTGTATATGTATATATATATATGTATGTATGTGTATGTATGGAAGCTCTGATAGCATAGTGCCTAAGGCACTTGACTGCTAACCAGAAGGTGGGTTTGAACCACCAGCCACTCCTCGGAAGGAAGATGAGGCAATCTACTTCTGTAGTGATACTGCCTCGGAAACCCAAGGAGGGGTCGCTATGAGTCGGGTCCAACTTGATGGCACATAACAACAACAACAACAACATGTGTATGTATATGTATGCATGTATATGTATGTATAATACATACATAGGTATATGTATATGTATTGTAATGTATATGTATGTATAATAATGTATACATACACACACACACACACACACTCATTGCCAACAAGTCAATTCCAAGTCATAGTGACCCTATAAGACAGAGACAGAGCAGAACTCTGTTTCCAAAGTGGTGATCTTTACAGAAGCAGACTACCATGTCTTTCTCCAGTGGAACAGTTGGTGGGTTTGAACCACTGAACCTTCCTAGCAACCAATTGCTTAGCCACTACTCACCACCAGGGCTCGCTCTCTCTCTTGTTCTGTGTGTGTGTGTGTGTGTGTGCCTGCCTGTATATGTATATGTATTCAACTGATGAATGAATGAATGTGGTATATCCATACAGTGTAATGCTATTCATCTATAACCATGATGAATACTGATACATGCTACAACATGGATAAACCTTGAAAATATTCTAAATGAAAAAAGTCAGACACAAAAGGCTACATATTATAGGATTCCATTTATATGAAATGTCCAGAATGGGCAAATCCATGGAAACAGTAGATTAATGTTTGCCAGTGACTTGGGGCAAGGAGATTGAAGAGGCTGTTTAATGGATACGGGGGGTTCTTCTGGGGTGATGAAAATGTTCTAGAATTAGATAGTGGTGATGGTTACACAACAATGTGATTTTACTAAAAACCACTGAATTTTACACTTTAAAATGGCAAAGTGTTGAATTTTGTTATGTAAAATTTACTTCATTAAAAAAAAAAAAAACACTAAAACTAAAGAGTTTCCTCAAAAACTGTAACATGCTTTTAGCCTATTGATTTCTAGCTAATCCCATGTTAGTAACTGAAAATCAAAATTATTGACCAGTTTTAATCTTGTGGTCTAGAACGTGGTTTGGAAATCTCAGTTTCTTAGCAGCCAACCTCTGCTTTAGTGTTCTGTCCATTGCCTGGCCCTCATTTCAATGGCATCCCACTTTGGCCCAAGTCAAACCTGTCAGTTGGGATGACCAGGCAAGGAAGTAATGTTTCTCACCACCAGGTTGGATCTCAGCTATATCTCCAGGATGAACACTTTTATTTATCCTGTATCAGGTAGAGAATCATTAACTGGAATTGCTTGGGTGAAGTATGTGTAGTTGAAAGATATAATGTCCTATTTTTGAAAGGGAAATGTAAATTCAGATGTACTGGTCTCTTTAAGAAGGGATAAGCTTTTCATTAAAATGCAAACTATGAAACAAATCATTTGGACCTGAAAGTACTTTGTTATTTAGTGTCATAAATCCTTTCTGGAAAAAGGAGTTAGAAGTCAGAGAATATTTACAACCCAAGAAGCCAAAAAAAAAAAAAAAAAAAAATTTGCTCACTAATCAGATTGACACAAGGTCTCAAGAAAAACGATTTAATTATGCTCTGATCAAAAGGCACACATTTCTTTTGTGTTTTCCTGCAATTCAATGGGTGAAGATAAGAAGTCCTGCTAGCAAACTGTTTCATTTCAGAGCTATTGTTTGCACATCTGAGCCATAAGTCTAATATTTGTGTCAATATCAGCATTTATAAAATAGGATGTTGATAATTGTGGAAAATAAAAACATACACATGAAGGGGGTAGTGTGTTCATTTTCTGTTGCTCTGTAACAAACGACAACACACCTGGTTTAAAATAGCATTGATTTATTGTCTAAGTTTCTGTGGGTCAGAAGTCTGTGTGTTGCTTAGCTCAGGGCACAGGGCTACAATCCAGCTGTCAGTTGGGCTGTGTTCTCATCTGGAGGCTTGATGGGAGGAAGTTCATGCAGGTTGCTGGCACAGTTGATTTCCTTGATCTGTGTGACGGAAGGCTCCAGCGTTTTGCTCACTGCCTCAGGTCCTAGAGGCCTCCTCACAGTACCTAGATGATGTCTGTAGTTTCCTGCTTCATCAACATGGCCACTTACTTCATCAAGCCTACAATGAAAGTCTAACCCCTTTGTTGTCTTTTATTTCTTAAAAGCAAGCCTTGTGTCCTGTCTACACTCTAAAGGAAATGTACCTTAGATTGAAAGACTGAGGCATTAAGAGTTAAGAAAACCAGATTTGAATCTCAGCTATATCATTTTTTAGCTATGTGTTATTGAGCAAGTAGGCTGACCTCTACTAACCTCTGCTTATGGTCTATAAAATTATACTCACATATTAACTAGGATGTTTTCAATGCACATTGAATGGCTTGATGTGGGCCTTCTAGCCATAGTCTTTGTAACGTCCACCATTGCAGAGTTCCACTATGCAAATGTGAGGTGCTTGTGGCCCAGCAAGGGGATTGGATAACTTTCTAATAATGTAAATAAGGGGCATGGCACCCTTATGGGGGTGGAACTATGCAAATAAGGTGTATGGCGCTCTAATGTAGAGATTGGTCAGTTTTGCCATCTCAGTAAGCCATTCCAGAAGTGGGAAGGGGGGATTCTCACTACCAACAAGAAAGAAGAGCCAGGAGTGGACACCTTTGGACCCGAGATCCCTGACCCAGGAGACAGGCAGAGAGTTGCAACACTCTGCTGAGATGGCAAGAAATGGCGAGAAGCAGCAACAGGGAAACAAGGGCAGGGACCCAGCAGCCAACAGTGCAGTGGGCTTTTGGACCCATGGAACAAGACGCTGAGTGTGTTTAGGCTGAGGCTTACTGACAGAGTAAGGTGCTTCAAGGCACTTACCAGAAGAGCTAAAAGAACTTTCTAACACTTGCCTGAACAGGACAGAGGCCAAGGAACTGAAAGGTACAGAGAGCAATGCTTGTGGCACAGTTGAAGGGAAGCTGTCCTGGTCGGGAAATTGTATCCTGGGCATTCCTGATCCTGAATTGTAACCAGTTACTTCCTGAATGCCCCATAATCATGAGTGTTATGAGTTCTGTATGGCCATTGCAACGAATTATCAAACCCAGTAGAGAAGTAGCGAGTGCTGGGGAGGGATAGTTGTGTTAGAATTAGTAAAAAGGTTGGAGGGTAGAGGTGTGTTTGACCTCTGCCTCATAGGAATCAGCCTTGTGCTGTTGAAGTTGATCCTGATCCTTCTCCCCCTTGTAAAATTGTTGTTGTTGTTGTTGTTATGTGCCGTCGAGTCATACCTGACTCATAGCGACCCCTCCTTGGGTTTCCGAGGCAGTATCACTACCCCTCCTGGGGTTTCTGAGGCAGTATCACTACGGAAGTAGGATTGCCCAACTTTCCTTCCAAGGAGTGGCTGGTGGGTTTGAACCGCCAGCCATCTGGTTAGCAGGCAAGTGTCTTAGCCACTATGCTAC
>NW_006921700.1:1569509-1570753 GCF_000298275.1 Orycteropus afer afer | reverse complement strand
CAACCTGGTTAGCAGTCAAATGTCTTAGGCACTGCACCAGCAGAGTTCCTTAAACACATAAAAAGTCTTCAACAAATACCTACTTAAAGCTTCCAGACATGAATGAAAAAAAATGTCATGCCTTTGCTATGAAGAGTGATGATACCCTGTCCCCTGTCTACAGAAGGCCAAAGCCTTTCTTGCTGTGAGAACTCCCAAGCATGGCCTGGAAACCCTAAACCATTCTTTGCCTTGACCCAAAGGATTGTTCTTAGGTGAAAGGCAGGGCTGTTGCTGCCCTCCTCTGGCCACTCAGCAGCTTTGTTTTTCTCCCTCTGACTGAGAGAAGGACTATTCATGGCCCTTTCCTCACAGCCTCAGGCACTGCACACCAGCCACAGCTGCCAGGGATTGAATGTGTCCCCTTGACGCTTGTCAGTAACTGATGGAATAGTCAGGGAGGCAGAGAGGGCTCACGTCCCATGGAGCAGAGGCTGGCTGGATAGCCTCCAAGCTGTGTGCAAAAGCAGACATCTGATCATCACCTATTCACCCTGCTGATGAAGGAGGGATTCCCCAATCTTGAATAGTATGAAATGGCTAGATACATGACACCCAACACTGGACAGATGAGTGTTTTCACATAAACTCACAGTCCATGGGAGGAGCACACCATGTCTCAAAGGGCCACATGGGGTTGCACTCAGGAATACAGTGAACCAGCAGAGGCTGTGGGAGGCACACCCTGTAGTAACAAGAGGGTGAGGTGCCCCTAGCTCCCATGGGAGGATGTAATTGGCTTGTCTGAATAATTCCTCTGGCTGGCAGGGAAGTGAAAGCCATTAGATTGAGGAGGGGATAGGGGAACTAGCCAGGCTGGGGAAACTTTCCCACTGGATGGGGTATATATGTGAGAGAAGGACTCAAAGTTAGGCATTCGGGCACTGTGAGGCTCAAAGATGTCAAGGTAGTGCTTGAAATTGTTGGCTTTACAATATATCTGGGTCTTGAGATTTTGGGGGTTGGGGAGCTAAGGTACCAGTGGTTGTATGGCCTGAGGCCTGGTGCACCACCCAAAGAAAGGAATGAGTCCCTTTTGGTGGCATGGCTTTCACTTTCCTCTCACCATTTCACACACATGCTGGTGTCCTGTGCCCTTTGTCTTCCCACTCAGCAGACTTCTGGGTCCCAACCTGCCCTCCTTCCCCATATGACTCTGCAAACACCCACACCTCTGTTTTCTCGCTGCCTTAAAGATGAGTTCA
>NW_006921700.1:1557364-1568639 GCF_000298275.1 Orycteropus afer afer | reverse complement strand
TAGTGATACCACCTCAGAAACCCAAGGATGGGTCACTATGAGTCAGAACTTGATGGCACTGTGTTTGCCTTTTTGGTTTTTTATACGACGTCTGATAACTTGACTGCTGCTTCCATTGGTGTTGACTGTAGAATCAAGTAATATGAAGTCTTTGACAACTTCAGTCTTTTCTCCATTTATCTTGATGCTGCTTATTGGTCTCATTATGAGGATTTTTGTTTTCTTTATATTGAGATGTAATCCATACTGAACACTGTAGTCTTCAATCTTCATCAGTAAATATTTCAAATCATCCTCACTTTCAGCAAGCCGAGTTGTGTCATCTGCATAACGCAGGTTGTTAATGAGTCTTCCTCCAATCCTGATGCCACATTCTTCTTCATATAGTCCAGCTTCTTGGATTATTTGTTCAGCAGACAGATTGAATAAGTATGGTGAAAGGATACAACCCTGACATACTCCCTTCTTGATTTTAAACCATGCAGTGTCCCCTTGTTTTGTTCGAACAACAGCCTCCTGGTCTATGCACAGGTTCCTCATGAGTACAATCAAGTGCTCTGGAATTCCCATTCTTCTCAATGTTATCCATAACTTGTTATGATCCACATAATCAAATGCCTTTGCGTAGTCAATAAAACCCAAGTAAACATCTTTCTGATATTCTTTGCTTTGAGCCAAGATTCATCTGACATAAGCAATGATATCCCTTGTTCCACATCCTCCTCTGAATCCAGCTTGCATTTCTGCAAGTTCTCTGTCAATATACTGCTACAATCACTTTTTAATTCAGTAAGATTTTACTTGTGTGTGATATTAATGATATTGTTTGATAATTTTCACATTCTGTGGGATCACCTTTTTTTGGAATGGGTACAAATATGGATTTTTTCGAGTCAGTTGGCCAGGTAGTTGTCTTCCAAATCTCTTGCCATAGCCAAGTCAGTGCTTCTAGTGCAGCATCCATTTGTTGGGAACACACCTCTGATGCCTTGCCTACCATCCATTTCTGCAAGATATCACATATCACGTAAGTTGTATTTAGTCCATGCGTGGTGCAAACAGTTAACATACTTGGCTGCTGACTGAAAGGTTAGTGGTTCAAGTCTACCCAGAGGTGCCTAAGAAGAAAGGTCTGATGATCTACTTCTGAAAAATCAGCCACTAAAGCCCTATGGTGGCGTAGTGCCTAAGGCACTTGACTGCTAACCAGAAGGCTTGTGGTTCAAACCCACCAGCCACTCCTCAGAACAAAGGTTGGCCAATCTACTTCCATAGAGATACTGCCTCGGAAACCCAAAAAGAGGTCGCTATGAGTCAGGTCTTACTTGATAGCAGTGAGTTTGCTTGTTTTTAAGCCCTGCGAAGCACACTTCTATAACACACACAGGATTGCCATGAATTGGAATCAACTCAACAGCAACTGGCTTTTTGTATATGCTAGCTCTGGTGGTCACGTAGTGGATAAGGCATTTGGCTGTTAACCAGATGGTTAGCATTTCAAACCCACCAGCTGCTCTGCAGAAGGAAGATGGGGTAATCTGCTCCCACAAAGATTTACAGCCTCAGAGACCACTTGGGGGTTACTGTGAGTTGAAATTGACTCAATGGCAGTGAGTTTGGTTTTCTTGGAGTATTTAGTCCACCCAGTGGGGTCCTGGGAAGGCTAGAAAGGGGTGCATAGAGGGGTGGGCTGGAGGACAAGCAAGGCATTGATGAATCTGTTCTTTCTTTGTTTTTAGTGATTTCCTTATGCTCACCCATAAAAGAATCTATTGACAGCTGCTTCCATTGGTTAAGAGGTCACCATGAACTGTTCTCTCATGAAAAACCACTGATGTTTCACTAGAGAAAGTTTTGAAAGTGAAAGAAGCCCTAAAGTTCAACCCACTGACACAGCCTGTCTGCTGTTTGCTACACCACAGGCTCCAGCCCCAGAAACACCTAGCGAAGACCCCCTAAGAGAAAGTGCCATCCAACCTTGCCTGGGCAGACTGCTCCTCATTCTACAGCCAGGGATGAGCAGTGTCTTACCTGGACTCACACAGCCAGGTGGGGACAGTCTGGCCTCAGTACCAGGGAAACCAGAAGTGACAGGCTTTGATTGCTCGGGCAGACCTTATTCATTGACTAAAACCAAAAAGAACCAAACCCACTGCCATCAAATTGATTCCAACTCATAGTGACCCTCATTAGGTTTCCAAGGCTATAAATCTTTACAGAAGTAGCTTGCCTCATCTTCTTCCCACAGAGCAGCTGGTGGGTTTGAAATGCTAACCTTCGGGTTAGCAGCCAAATGCCTTATCCACTAAACCACCAGAGCTATTTATGGACATATATTTAAATCATATTTAATTAAAAGCCTTCTGTAATCCAAATTGCTGAGGTAGCCATTACTTTTCCTGGGAAAGATAAGAGCAAGGATATAATCTATAATTAAGTCCACATGTAAACACAGATCCCAGTAGGGCAAAGGCCTTTTTTATGGTTAAACAGATTAAACTGTGTGTATTTCATTGTCTTAATAATTAAATCCCCTCTCTTCACTCATTGATAGTTAATGAGAAGAATCAAGACTTGTAAATAAAATAGTTAATCACGTAAACAACTAAACCATGTTTAATACAATAAATTGTATTTGCTTCCATAAATCATAAAATTTTATGTAGAAAATTGAATTTGTTCACTTAGCTGTAAAATGAGCTCACTTGCTCTGAATTACTTATTTTTCGTACACTGGGAGGTACTGATAAATAACTGTGATACTTGCAGATTTAAATCCCTATATACGGTAGGTCAGGAGCTCTGGTAGTGTAGTGCCTAAGGCACTTGACTGCTAACCAGAAGGCTGGCGGTTCAAACCCACCAGCCACTCCTCAGAAGGAAGGTTGGGCAATCTACTTCTGCAGTGATACTACCTCGGAAACCCAAGGAGGGGTCACTTTGAGTTAGGGCCAACATGACAGCACATAGCAACAACATATAGTAGGCTTGGTGGTGCAATGGTTAAGTGCTCACTTGCTAATCAAAAGGTTAGTGGTTTGAACCCACCCAGCCACGCTGCAAAAGAAAAGGCCTGGAGGTCTGCTTCCATAAAGAATACAACCAAGAAAACCATATGGGGCAGTGCTACTCTGTCACATGTCACCATTAGTCAGAATGGACACAACAGCATCCAAGTACAACATAGGAAAAACTTCATTTTTCCACAATGGAGTCACAGTAGATTGGGTTTTGTTACTGATTTTCATAAATACGTTTTGAGTTAAACTCGATCCTAATATTAAAGTAATCCAGAGTGCCAGGCTTTCCGCAATTTCTGAATATTATTCTTCTTATCATCCCCCAAAAGTTTGAGGTTAACTTAATTGTACAGAATAGATAAATGTTGAACTTGTGAAGCCTGTTTCACAGGTAACAGGGATGCTTGTTATCTGAAGGATCCTTCTGAAAAACAGTGTAGCATATTTAATTTTACCGTTTTTATATTTTTATGATTTTTTACATACTAGATTGGTTTTTTGCTTTAAAACTGGTTTATTAGAACGTATTAACATTCTACGGCATTTTTTCCAGCCTCCCCCTTGTATAAATAAGGAGCTCTGGTGGCACAACAGTTAAGCCCTTGGCTGCTAATGAAAAGGTCAGTTGTTCAAACCCACCAGTGGCCCCTCAAGAGAATACCTGGAGATCTGCTTCTGCAAAGACTACAGCCTAGGAAACCCCATGGGGCAGTTCTACTCTGTCCTTTAGGGTCATTATGATATGAGTAGGCTCCAGCAATGAGTTGGTACCTTGTGAATAAGAACACGTCACTGTGGGGTTAACATGGTAATGTTTACACAGACTATCTCATCAGAATGTCTTGTGTGGTAGGTCTTACCCTGCTTCACAAATGAGACAACTAAGGCTCTGAAAGTTATGTGACTTACTCAAGATAACCAGAAACTCAGGATGCAAAGCCAGGTCTTCTGACACCAAATCTAATGTCCTTCACTGCAGTACCCATCGTGTCATCTTTGAGACTGGATTTCTTCCCTTTTCCTTGGTGGGGTCAACCCAAGGAGGTCATAGGAATGTGAAGAAGCTTTGGATTTCTGACTGCATTTTTGCTGTGGCAAAGTCATCTGCCCCCAGCAGCGTGGCTTAGGAAATGACATTTTAACTCTCTGATTTGCATCTCTGCAAAACATTTTCTTCTTGCAGGGAGACATTTGGGCCATTACCTGGTTAACATTTGCAAATGCTACAGGAAATTCATTACCCTGAAAAGAACAGGATTACAGTAGTCACACCCAGGAAACAGAAGGTGGGGTGTTAATTATTAACAAGAAAATACATTAACAGACCTGTTGGGAATATTAGGATGGAATGAATTGAGCCCAGCCCAATCAAGCCATCACAAAAGCATCAAAAAGCACTGCTCCTGAAAAAATTTTGGCAACTACATATCAGAAAGGGGCTAATCTCTAAAATTTATGAAAATCCAATTAGAAAATGGGCAGAGGATATGAATGGAGACTTCATCAAAGAAGATATTTGGGCAGCTAACAAACATATGAAGAAATGTTCATGGTCATTAGCTATTAGAGACATGCAAATCAAAACAATGAAATATCATCTCACCCCAGCAATGATAGCAAAGCTAAAAAAAAAAAAAAAAACAGAGAACAACAAATGCTGGCCAGTATGTGGAGAAACTGGAACCCTCATACATGGTTGGACTGTGAAATGGTGCAACGACTGTGGAAAATGTTATGGTGCTTCCTTAAAAACCTGGAAATAGAAATACCCATTGATCTAGCAACCCCACTGCTAGGTATATACCCTAGAGAAATTAGAGCTGTGACGTGAACAGACAAATGCATGCATATGTTCACTGTAACACTATTCACAATACCAAAAAGACAAAAACAACCTAAATGCCCATCAAGGGAGGAATAGATCAATGAATTGTAATGTACACATACAGTGGAATACTAAGCAACATTAAAGAACAATGATGAATTTTTAAAACATTTCATAACATGGATGAACTTAGAGGACATTGTTGTTGTTGTTACGTGCTGTCGAATTGGACCCGACTCATAGCGACCCCTCCTTGGGTTTCTGAGGCAGTATCATTACAGAAATAGATTGTCCAACCTTCCTTCTGAGGAGTGGCTGGTGGGTTTGAACCGCCAGCTTTCTGATTAGCAGCCAAGTGCTTTAGGAACAGGACAGATATTCTATGAGATCGTAATTGTAAAAAATTGAGAAAAGGGTTTCACAGAAAAAGAAGTATTCTTTGATGATTAGCAGGGGTGGGTAGGAAAGGGAGGGTAAACACTAACTAGAGGGTAGACATGTACTAATTTGGGTGAAGAGAAAAGCAAATGCACACACACACACACACACACACAGAGGGAGCTCTGGTAGCACAGTGCCTAAGGCACTTGACTGCTAACCAGGAGGCTAGTGGTTCAAACCCACCAGCCACTCCTCGGAAGGAAGGTTGGGCAATCTACTTCCATGGTGATACCACCTTGGAAACCCAGGGAGGGGTCACTATGAGTCAGGTCAGACTCCATGGCACATAACAACAACAATACATACATATATACATATACATATGTTGTTGTTTTTTTTTTTCTTGCCTCCAGGAGTGCAGCTCTGCTCCTAGCTTTTTGCATAGATGCATCAGCAACTGAATATGAAAAAGGAAGGCCTCCTGTGCCTTCCTCCTTCCCACCACCACTTCCGGCCCCAGGTCTGGAGCCCTGGGCAATGCAGGCGTGGGTGGCTGGTTACCATCTTGTGCACGGGCAGCAGGGAGGAGGGCAAGTGGGCGAGCTTTCTTCTCTCTTGGAAGAGGTTTTGTTGTTGTTATGTGCCGTCGAGTTGGACCCGACTCATAGCAACCCCTCCTTGGGTTTCCGGGGCAGTATCACTATGGAAGTAGATTGCCCAACCTTCCTTCTGAGGAGTGGCTGGTGGGTTTGAACCTCCAGCCTTCTGGTTAGCAATCAAGTGCCTTAGGCATTATGCTACCAGAGTTCCTGGAAGAGGTTTTAACACAAGTTTTTCCATCTTCGCTTCCACCCGACCTCATGGCCCCCCTCCCTCTTCTCCTCCTCCCCATCTGTTGTCATGATTGTGTCTTCTGACTACTTGGTGGTACTTTTTGGGGTCCCTGCTAGGACCACCAGGCCAAGCTGGGCTTGGCTGAGGAGGAGCTGATCCTGCTGGTATGGAAATTGTTGGATCTGGCCAACAAGAAGCATGGACAGTTGTGCAAAGTACTAGTTAGACCAGATCAGCTGAAACTGACAGAGGATTGTAAAGAAGAAACCAAGATCAACGCCAAAAGCCTGTCCAAGCCCTGGGACAGTTTAACCGGTCAGTGCGCACTGAACTGAATATTAGGGTAGGGATTCCTTCCGTCTCTGCACTGATTGGCAGCTTCATGTCAGGCAAATCCTGTGTTCTGAGTATTATTGACCAAATGCTTCTATCCCTTTTCGGATCTTCCAGAAAATACAATACAGAGTCATTAACGGAGCTGTTGGGAATATCAGGATGGAATGAATGGAGCTGAGCCCACTGGAGAAATGTTGACCTGGTTCACCTGATATTAACAAACCGGATGTCACAGCAATGACAGAGTGTTTCAATTTTGAGAAAAATGGTTCAGTCTCTCCATATGGAGCCTCTCTAGTTGAAGATACAAGGAATATAATTGTAGCAAGGATGTCAGAGCCTTATAATCACAAGTTTTCAGATTAAGAGAGTAAATTACAAATTTGAAAGTGGCACTTGCAGCAAGATGGAGCTTATTGATGATAACAAGTTAGAGCATGAGGTCGGCTGTGGCAATCTTCAGATCAGGATACTGCAACCTTCTTCAGAGAACTCAGTGTTGCCAAGGGAGGTGCTGCCCTTTGAGTACTCAGGGTCACAAATGGAGAAGCTGTGGTTAGGTTTGCAAGTAAAGAGCACAGAGATGTAGCACTGCAGAGGCACAAACATCACACAGGGACCCGGCACATTTACAAAGCAACAGGTGAAGATTTTCTTAAAATTGCTGGTGGAACATCCAGCGAGGTAGCCCAGTTCTCTCCAAGGAAAATCGAGTCATTGTCTGAATGCAAGGGCTCCCTTTCACGGCCACAGCTGAAGAAGTGGTGGCCTGTTTTGGACAGCACTGCCCCATCACTGGGGGACGAGAAGGTATCCTTCTTGTCACCTAGTCAGATGGTAGGCCAACAGGGGATGCTTTTTTATTTACTTCTGAGGAATACACACAGAACGCATTGAGAAGACGTAAGGATTTGCTGGATAAAAGCTACATTGAACACTTCAGGAGCACAGGAGCTGACGTTTGGCAGGTCCAAGTCAATTCTTCCCAGCCCCTTTCATTCCACTTCCATCCCCTCCATTATCCCAATACTACCTCAGCAATTTCTGATGCCTACAAATGTTGGAGACCGTATACATCTTCAAGGTCTTCCCTATGCAGCCACATTGAGGACATCCAGCCCAGGGGGGATGTCTCCACAGATATTCAAAGTCATGGGGCTCACGGGGTATTGAATCACCAGAGCCGCCCATCAGGAGATGCCTTTGGCCAGATGAAGTCTGCAGACAGAGCGTTCACGGCTACATGGAAGTGTCATAAAAAACCCATGAAGGACAGGCATGCTGAACTTCCTCAGTGTTCCACTGAGGAGATGAACTTTGTGTCAGTGAGGGGCACATTAAATTGAAATGGCTTACCCCCACTGCCATGTGAGCTACCATGCTTGTCTCCTCTGTCGTTCACATTCCCAGTTCCTGCAGCAGTTCTTCCGGCCGCAGCCGCCAGGTGTCAGCCCCTTGTGCTTTTGCACCCACAAGCACTCCAGCCCTCCATGGCACACTACCCAGCAGGCGCTCATTCCCCATGAATGACACAGCCTAGTAGCCCAGCCCCCCAGGTTCACCTAATAGTCCAGGTTATTTCCCTATCACTGCTAATCTTGGTGGTGTCCCTCCACAGCCTGGCACAGTGGCCAGAATGCAGGGCACCCCCCAAAATACTGGAGTTAAAGAAATTCTTAACTTTTTCCCAGGCTATCAGTATGCATCCGAGGATGGACTTGTACGTAGAAGTGATCAGGCCAGGACTTTGTATTTGAGGGCCCCAGCAGTTAGAACATCCTCAGAAAAGAAGTGTTTGAAAGATGTGCAGTGATTCTGATAACTGTCAGGCACAAAGAAAGCTTCAAGCAACATTGAGAGAAGTTTATCTACACTCAGGTTGCAGTATTTTCAGCAAAAAAATGTTTGGACAAGGGGGCCTGAGCCCTGTGTTTTGGTAGAGTGAAAAATTTTGAGCCAATAAAGCCAAATCCTCTTAGGAAGCAGATTCAGCATCCTTGGCTCCTTGCTGATTGCAAATAGGCATCAGATGCTCCATTATTTACAAGCTAAAGTGGCTTCAGGAGCTCTGGTAGCATAGTGCCTAAGGCACTTGACTGCTACCCAGAAGGCTGGCGGTTCAAACCCACCACCTACTCCTCGGAAGGAAGGTTGGGCAATCTATTTCCGTAGTGATACCACGTCGGAAACCCAAGGAGGGGTCGCTATGAGTCGGGTCCGACTCGACGGCACATAACAACAACAACAAGAAAGTGGCTTCAGAGATGTTTAGTAAGTTTTAGGTATTTGAAAAAAAAAATTCTCCATTAGTGTCTACTATCTCTACCATGAACTCTGTTAGAGAACCTTTATTTTAGAGAACTTTTATCTTTTCTCTCCATCTCCTTGTCTTCTGCCCTCTTGCCAAGAAGGGAATTCCAGAATATGGTCTGTGATGGTTATGTTTATATATCAGCTTGGCTAGGCCGGTTGAGTGGCTGGGCAGCTGGATGTAGTATTCCCCATGATGAGACTGGTAATCAATTCCATGGTGGACTCTACTGGGAGCAGCTGAGTAGCTGCGTTTGGGAATGTGGTCTGCTTCCCATATATAAGGAGAATAAGCTTTGAGAATGGTCTCTAGCCTATGGCACGCTTGGACCCTGCATGTAGCTGTGTTGTTGCTCAGCAGCCTGCTATGCTCTGCCGACCTTGGGACTTACAATGGATTTAAGTTAATGACCTGTTGTGTGGTTTGGTAACATCGGGACTATGCCTTTTTACTTGTCAACCTTGGAGCTTCTCAGCCTCAGCAGCCCAGCAGCTGTCTGAGTGAAGAAACGCCTCTAGCTCCAGTGGGCCAGGAGCAGGAGACAGAGCTGGACCCAAGGTTGAGGGGCTTTCACCCAGCCCCTAGAGCCTGGCACTAGGAAACAAGAACATGATCTTAGAATGCTTAAATCACAAATTTATGAAAAGAAATGAAATGAAGCTCAAATATTCTCTAGTTCTTGGCAGTCATGTCTTATAGTTAAAAACCATTTAAAACACCATAGGGCAAGTTAGAAGAAATGGGGTACCCTACTCAAAGCATGTTGTTGTTGTTGCTAGGTGCCATCAAATCGGCTCTGACTCATAGAGACTCCATGTACAACAGAACAAAACACTGCCCAGTCCTGTGCCAGCACCACACATAGCGTACCTAGTTAAAAAGTTGCATCTCTTTTTCGGCAGCTACCAATTGTAAGAATGAACTAGGGGCCAAAATGCAAAACCAAAAATGAAGTAACTACCTGTAGTTAGTAATTTCTAGTTTGAACTGTAACTGAATGTTGTGGCTTCAAATGCATTGTTTTATATTGTACTTTTTCATTATTGATGATTTATACTTTAATGAGAGAAATTCCATAGATTTTAATGCCACAGAAATGAGATTATTCCAGAAGGCAGTATAGTTACTGAAATGAACACTTGTATATATCAAGGAGGGGTCGCTATGAGTCGGGGCCGACTCTATGGCAAATGACAACAACATATATCAAGATAGCCTTAAACCTTTTCTCAATAGCCTTGTCAAAGAATTAAAACTTAGAAGCATAGGGTTATTGTCACATGCTACACTGAGAGGTAAACACTGATGCAGTCTGCTTGCAGGTGCTGGTGCTGTCATTGTGCAACACTCTGTCTGGCTGTGTTTATGATACAAAAGTGCACTGTTAGACACCAGCTGGCCAGTACTGCTGCCTCGTGTCACTCCAAAGACCAAAACAGGACTGAATTAACTATGTGCATGTATTTCTTTCAGTGACTCCATAGTCTTTGCTTGCACACAATGCCATGCAGAATTTTATGGCTGCAATTTTTACTGAGTTTGCATTACTTTAACACCTTGAATGGCAAGCCAAACATTTCCCTGAGCTGACCAGTAATGGCCCTTTAACTTCAGTACGGAATAAGAGAAGAAGATAAAACCAACCCATTTTGTGTGAAAACTGGCACTTAAGAACAATAAGAAATTCTTTGAAACTTGGTACTTTAAAGTGCTGTCTTGCCCAAAGCTTTGATAGACAATAATACTTGCAATACTACTGAGTGTTTGTAGAAGTGTTACATTTGATAATAAAACTTGCCTGCTTAATCTTAATGAATAAATAAAAGAAAGCTGAATTATATGTGCATTGAATGTGCTTGTCAGATTCTAGTTATTGAATGTATTGACTTCGTACCAGGAAAAGCCTTATTTCCCTACAGTTTACAAAAAATAAAAAGGCACTGCTCCTGCCCTGAGAATTCATATAACTCCAACAGCCCAGTAGAAAAGAACAACTTGCTATTCCAGTTATGATTCTCATTCTTATTAAAATGTTTCACTATGGTCCAAAGCCTACCAGGTAAAAAATTCATGCATGGGCAAAGCACAAGTATTTGCAATTTAAGAGATTCAACCAATTTATTGAATACCCATGGTGGTCAAGGCTCCGAGCTACACTCTTGGGGACCTAGTGAGGAGTAGGGTGCTGAACTGTCCCCAGGATGCCATCATTCAGTGGGGAGAATCAAGACAGCACACAATCCCTATATGGAGAGCCAGAATGGACCTCTCTGAAGACCTGAAAGGCTTCAAGAAGAAACAGTATCTGGAGAGGTGGTTGGGAACATTTGCTGAGCACCAGTGTGCCAAGCATTGCACCATCTGCTCAGTGTTATCTAACTGAATCCTGAAAGTGCAGCAACTCTACAAGTTGGGTTATTATCTCTATTTCACAGATCAGCAACCTGATGGATTTGGTGGGATGACTTTCCTAGGGGCACATGGATTGACAGGGTCAGATTCCTACCCAGGGTAACTTGACACCAGACCCCATCTTCCCAACTCAAAAACCAAAAAACTCACTGCCAT
>NW_006921700.1:1539953-1555679 GCF_000298275.1 Orycteropus afer afer | reverse complement strand
TTTCCCTGTACGCCACACGGGAGCATCTGAGCATTCATTCCTTTCTCTGTCCCATTCGTTCACCTGTTTTAATGTCGGAAAGTAAGAAATCTCACAGCATTACATTTAGATTTGCATTCAAACCAACAAACATCTTAGGGGATAAGAGAAACTTTAAAATTCGTAAGCATGAAAGTAACCTGTAGATCAGTTATAAGGAGTGAAATTATGACCCTCATTGGTCAAAATGTATCCCTCCCAAGTAGGAGTAACAGCTTTAGATGACTTGTTCATGTTTTCCCCCAATCAACATGAACTGGCACCTTTAAGGTCACGTAGGAGACACAAAGATAAATAGGATAGGATCCTGCTTTTAACAGCTTACAACTTAACAGGGGGGAAACACACACACACACACACACGCACACGCACACACACGTAGATTTAAAAAAAAAAGAAACCTTTCAGATAAGATATATTAAATGGCATATGACTGCTAGGGTATTCTGAGAATTCAGGCACAAGCTCTTCCTAATTGAGAGGATTAGCCATTTGACCTGGACCCTGGAGTTTGGATAAGAGCTACATGTGAAGTATGTGTGCATGTGGGTGTGAGTGCCACCCATGGGTGTGCAGCAAGGATTAGAAGAATTGGAAACAGAAAGAAAAGACTGACCATAGACATGGATGTGCTAGAGACTAAAGTGTTTGGGGAAGAGAGATGAGCCAACGTTGGCTGAAGCAAAGAGAATAACAAAAGAGAAAACTGGAAAGGAAGAGTGTGGGCCCATGGTTGAGAGCACAGAACATGAGAGTAGAGTTTGGACTTTATTCAGTCTACAATGGGTCCTAAATTAGGAACCATTCAGGCATTCAGCAATTGTTTCTTGTTCATCTGCTATGTGCTGGGCCTTGGGATAGACATAGTGAGATAAGAAAAGAAAAACAAGGCATGATCCCTTGCTCTCATGACTGAATTCCACAAAAACATAACTTTCTAGAAGTATAGTTAAAACTCAAAGAGAAATTATGAAGCACAAAACAAAACTGGTCAAAATGCAAAATTATGGATAAGCAATCCATTTTGGCTACTAATTGCTTTGTGACATGAAACAATCATTTGATAACCTTCTCACAATTCTGCAATTTGGCAAGGGCTTGGTGGAAACAACTGGTCTCTTTTAATGTGGTGTCAGCTGGGGTAGCCTGAATAACAGAGGTCTGGCAGGAATGGCCAACTTGTGTCACATGTCTAGGGTTTGGTCTTCACTGTGCATTAGGTTGCTCAGTTCTCCTCCACCTGGCTTCTCCAATACCTGGGAGGGAAGAGCTCATAGCACAGAAGCATCCTACCTACTCCTGAGTCTGTCACTCCTGAGAGCCCCTGCTGTCATGCACTCCAGCTTCAAAACTAGAAGAAAACAGACTCATCCCCGGCTCTTGCCACCCCTTCTGCCATCTTCTACATCCTTGGGCTCTCCTGGGACACACTTCACTCCCTCATGTGTATTACACATTTTGAACCTGTCTCTGGATAGCTACAGCAGAAAACTGAGTTTCCATGATCCCTGGTTCTCAGAATGACATTTAAGGTCTTCCTGTAGCTTTTATGTCCATCTTGTGTTTTCCATCCTCAGTGACCCTTCCACTTCCCAAACTGGACACAATAGTCTAGTGTGACCTGGCCTATCCCAGGTTCAGCGGTGATGTCAGAATTTCTATAACAGAAGCAACAGGATTGGAAGGAGGTTGGGAGAGACTAAGAGACTTTCCTTGAAACTTTTTAAAGAGTTGCATGATCCTTCATAGAACTAGAACTGATCATAAAAAACTGACATAGTGACCACTATGTGATTAATAAAAATACACACTTAGCTCACATAAATGGCATTAATAAAAATGTACCCTTTGTCCACATGAATGCAAAAGTTAACTAGGCATTACCCAAGAGAGAAGCTGGGATTTTTTTTTTAGCCTTTCTAACCATCCATCAGTTATTCCATGAAGAGGAAGTATAGCCTGGGTTGAGTGTGCATTACAGAAATCAGACCATAAAAATTTGCATTCTGGCTCCACCATTTACAGTGTCATCTTGGGCAAGTCACTTTACCTCCCTGTGCTTTTGTTTCCTCATCTATAAGACAAGGGTAACAACAGTACTCATGCCATTGGCTCACTCTGAATACTAAATAATACCTGCAAAGCACTTAGATAGTTCCCAGTACACTGTGAATGTACTCAATGAATGCCACTTATTACATTATTCTATAAATTATCACCTTCCTGAAGACTTCAGCACATGCTTTATAGATTTTTTTCCCCTTTATTAATGCTTGTTTGGGTTGACCTTGGAGGAGGTGACTACTGAACATTACAAGGAGCTAAAGATGCCCCTCCAAACCACTCTCTTAGTAACTTGGCTAATAGCCTTTTGTAAAAAATTAATTTTCACCTTGGCTATCTTAAATCATGAAAATGGGTCTTGGCAAGAAAAGCAAGTAACTTGCAGTCAATAATACATGTCGAAAACAGACAAAAAAATTAAGGTAACAATTATTCTCTTAATCCTCAGAAATTAGATACAGTGACAGATTAGTAACAGAGTGAGAGTTAATAAGGAAAGAGTTGATAAGTAAGGACCAAATCGACAAATATTTTAAATGGATTAAAGAAAGTATGTACCTTCTCATCAAAATTGCATGACGAGAAAGTGAGATCTGTGAAAGCCATTCAGAATTCTACCTTGGATCTAATTACTGCAATCCCACGGTATATTTGTGCCACCTATTGTTCTCCTAACATTCACTTTTCTATCATAACTACAGGATGCAAGCAGAAGATGCCTCCAGTGAATTAAGGAGGGGGAACATGAGACCCTAAGCAATGAGCTCATGTGGAACAATTTCCCTGATGCTCTGGGTTCACAGAATTTTATTTGCATAGAAGAACTGCAGGAGCTCTGGATGGTAGTGGCTCTGAAAGAAATTAGCAAAGGTACATGTGAGGGAAGGATTCAGTAAAACCCCTTGACTATATAACTAGTAGAGCATTACCAGATGTAATCAGCCTAGCCTTCAGATACAGACACAGGGTGGCCTCACGACCCACTTCCATCTCATAATCTGCACTGGAACTGCCAGTATAATTTATGCATAACCCTCCATTTACATTGCATTATGGGTCAATGAAAATTGGAATATAATTGGCCTGAGTCATCTTATGGAGGTAACTTCCTGGTGTTACCTTGGCCACATTCTTCGTAAGTAAGTCACGGGGGGAGGACAGGGGCTCTAAGAGAATTCTCTCCTTCTGTTGCTCACTCACCAGCTGCCGGCAGAGTTTAGGATTCCTTTGATCCTCTTCACTCTGGAAGCTGTACTCCTTCCTTAGTTTCAGATATGGGGAACAGGCTTGAAAAGTTGTTTTGCAAGCCTAGCAAAAATAATGTTACTGTCTTATTGTGAAAAATATGAGAGAATTCTATAATCCCAAGCAAGGAGCCCTGGTGGTGGAATGGTTAAGAACTTGGCTGCTAACCAAAAGGTTCAAACCCACCAGTGACTCCACAGGAAAGAATGACCTGGTGATCAACTCCAGTAATGATGGTGGTTGTTGCTAGGTGCTTTGGAGTTGGTTCTAACTCCTAGCGATCTCATGTACCATGTACAACAAAACAAAACACTGACCGATCTGCACCATGCTCACAATTGTTGCTATACTGGAGCCCACTGTGGCAGCCACTATGTCAATCCATCTCATTGAGTGTCTTCCCATTAAGATCATAGCCTAGGAAACCCTATGGGGCAGTTCTACTCTGTGGAGTTGGAATCACCTTGATAGCACATCACCACAACAATTTAACCCTGAGCAAGGAAGGCTACCCAGAGGATTGCACCTAACCTGTTACCTGGGGGTAGGTACCACTGAGGGTGTAAAAGTAACTTTCAGGTACTTTCCAAGATATATGCTTATGAAATGACCGTGCTGTAATTTGGAGGCCAGTAGCAAAGGAGTAACTTTATAGTTTACCACAGCCCTTGTTATTGACTATTATTGGTATAAATCTAATACATGGGTGGCGCAATACAGTTAACATGCTCAGGTGCTAACCATAAAGGTTGGCGGTGCCACTCAGAGGTGCCTTAGAAGAAAGCCCTGGTGATCCACTTCCTAACAAAATCAGCTTTTGAAAACTCTATGAAGCACAGTTCTATTCTGACACATACTGGGGCACCACGTGTCAGGATCAATTGGTGGCAACTAGTTGGTTCTTGTTATTACCTCATGAAAATTAGCACTGGGTTCCTATAATTCAATCTCTCTCTTCCCCTTTCTCCTTCTCTTAACTCCTTCATGTTAACTTAAAAAAAAAAAAAAGAGGTTTGGTGAAATCATTTGTACCCAATGAAACAAATACAGGTATGTGTTGCTTAACATCCATGATACATTTCATGTAATAGGATGTTATGTGATATGGATGTTGTGCAAACACCATATTAGGACCTTGTGGATGCCCACTTCTCATCCTCATTGCTGCTGCTGCCACCACCGCTGCTGCTGCCGGAGGAACAGGCTGCAGCAGAAGCAGTGGCTGAGAAGACAATGATGGGAGTGGAGTGAAAGGAAGTGAGGAAGGAGGCAGCGGAGTATTCCAGCCCCACCTGCTGCTGCAATCACCTGAGCAGCAGGAGCAGCCTGGGCCCTGCAGCTACATCGCCCATCTGCTCACCAGACAAAACCTGGAGAGCCCACGCCCAGGGCCATGTCCTCTGCTTTACCTCCCTGTATCCCACCTGTGATCCAGTGCTGTTAAAGTCTGGGTTTAAAATCATTACAGGAGAATAATAGACAAAGGGAGAGATGTTTTCCCTTTTAAAAAAAAAAAAAAAAACCTTATGGGACCATGGATGTGTATGTGGTTGGACATTTGCCCAAAGAGATGTTAAGCAAAGTATACCTGTAAGGTCTTTAAAGAGTTTAAGCCCTGGTTTTGAAGCACCCACCCCATCCTACTCCAGAGCAGGCCTGAGTCTGACCCAGCCTTGGTAGGACACATTTTCTTCAAAAAGAAAGCAAATGCTCATAGGGAATCAAGAAGCCAGGGGCAAGAAATCTATACTAGGCACAGTGACAAAAACTGAGTGTGAATAAATATCATCATTACATGGGCTGCTGCCTACTGGTTAAACCAGTGCTTCTCTGCTCCCAAGGAGCCCTCGTAGTGCAGTGGTTAAAACACTTGGCTGTAACCAAAAGTTCAGTGGTTCAAACCTACCACCTGCTCCACAGGAGAAAGATATAGCAGTCTGCTTCCATAAAGATAACAGTCTTGGAACCATATGGTGCAGTTCTACTCTGTCCTATAGAGTAGCTATGGGTCACTAGGAGTTGAAATTGTCTCAACAATGGGTTTGTTTTTTAGCTTCTCTTTGCCCCTCCATTAACCTCCATTAACCTGAGCTTTTCCAGCCCTGACTGGGGCTCGGATTGGGTAAGTGGGGCAGGAACAAACATTCTTTGTCGGAGAGAGGTTACACATTGAGGAGGTGCTTTTTGCAGGATTTACATGAATATGCCATGACCAGAACTAGCCTGACAGGAACCTGAAGGATTTGGCATCCACACTCAACATGGCTGCACCACAGACCCCATTATGGATAGCATAGACACTCCATGTAGCTGGTTGGTGAGTCACTGTCAAGGAGTCTTACCTTGGCAACCTGAGGATTTTTATCCCATAAATGGATCAGGAGGGAATCTCGTGTGTGCTTAACCTGAGTGGTGAAAAATTTCTTCCATTTCCGCCCAGCAAAGGCAGCCAATTGCCCAAACAAGACAAAGGCCGAGTATCTCAGGCTGTCGTTCTCCTGCGGGTCCCACGTCAACAAAAAAACAACAAAAGCCAGGTCGTTACCAACAGCAATTGCATCAGAGAACATCATACTCATCCATTCTCTGCAGTAGATTACAAGGCGAGCCATCAGACTCTCCAGAGCGCTGAGCTATGGGAGGGGCCTGGGCAGAGCAGAGGGGTGCTGACGTCTTCACTGAACCTCTGCCCCAGCAGATCAAAAGATTGCCTGCTTTTTGTTCTTTATTTAAAGTTAGGCAGACATGACACATTCACACGGTTTGAAATTTAAAATAATCAGAAGGGTTTAAAGACAAAGAAACTCTCCTTTCTATTACTCCCCTCCTGCTACCAAATTCTTCCCCACAGGCAAGCAGAGTAATAAATTTTGTGTGTATTCCTCTAGAAAATTAAAAAGAAAAAACACATTACATAGTCCTTTCCTGCTTTTTCACATATATGGTAGCATACCACACCTCTGTTATGCACCATGATTTTTCCATCACACTATCTTGGAGCCCTTGCCATGTCAATACAGAACAAGAGTTTTCTTTCTCCCCCTGCATCATAACTCGTTTGACCAGCCCCCTGGTTATTCTCCCAGGATTTTCATCAGGCCATTTCTACTTTTGGCCTCAGTGTCTCCTGTCTATGAAAAAACAAAAAACCTATCACTGCCATTGAGTCAATTCCAACTCACAGCGACCCCTCCTTAGGTTTCCGAGATGGTATCACTATGGAAGTAGATTGCCCAATCTTCCTTCCAAGGAGTGGCTGGTGAGTTTGAACCACCATCCTTCTGGTTAGCAGTCAAATGCCTTAGGCAGTGGAAATAATAATTACATTTCTTTCTTCAATACCCTCCCAGCTCCTCCATTTTCATCTTCTTGGCTAGTTCATCCCTGAGCACCTATGAATAGGCTCAGCCCTTGCTCCCTCCTCCAGGTGAGCTGTCTGGTCCAAATATCTCCCTTTCCAGGTGAGGAGACTGGGGCCCCACGGCATTTAAGTGATGTGCCCAGAGTCACACCACCAGGTAACAGAATCAAGGGAGTAACCAGTTTCCTGTCTCTTGGTCTGGAGATTTTATATCAATGTTTCCTGGTCCTATCCAGCACCAAGAAAACCTGAGGGAAGGTGAGAATTCTACCACAAAACTTCCACTGCCTCCTTTTGTTATCATGGTGGTGTTGTTGTTAGGTGCCACTGAGTTGGCTCCAACTCATACCAACCCTGTGTACAACAGAACGAAACACCACCTGATCCTGTGTCAGCCTCACAATCCTTGCTCTACTTGAGCCTGTAGTTCCACCCACTGTGTCAATCCATCTCAATGAGGGTCTTCTCCTTTTTCACTGACCCTCCACTTTACCAAGCATGACATCCTTCTCTAGGGAATGGTCCTTTCTGACAACATGACCAAAGTAGGTGAGATGAAGTCTGGCCATTCTTGCTTCCAAGAAGCATCCGGCTGCACTTCTTCCAGGACAGATTTGTTTGTTCTTCTGGCAGTCCACGGTACTTTCAGTACTTTTCGCCAAACCACAGCTCAAAAGCATCAACTCTTCTTCAGTCTTATTTATTCTCTGTTATCATAGTACATCTAATTCCCACATTCATATAGGAGAATGTTTAGTTCTTCGTTTTGGGTGCTAATTGTACATTAAGTGAAATGTAAAATTATTATGATCATTTCAAATACTTTAAACAATGCTTTTAAAAGATCACAGCATGCATTTAAACATAGCAAAGGGCTGTGCTTAATTTTATATCTACAAAATTTGCTAATTTTAAATTTTATTTCCTAATTTGATTGTGTGTGACATAGTGCCTAGGGCATTTGACTGCTTAACCAGAAGGCTGGCGGTTCAAACCCACCAGCCACTCCTCGGAAGGAAGACTGGGCAATCTACTTCCGTAGAGATACCGCCTTGGAAACCCAAGGAGGGGTTGCTATGAGTCAGGATTGATTTGATGGCAGCAAGTTTGGTTTTTTTGGTTTTTAATTTGATTGTGTGTCTGTGTGTGTGTGTATAGATACATACAGGCAGACCTCTGAGATGTCATGAGTTCAGTTCTAGACCACCATAATAAAGCAAATATTGCAATAAAGTGAGTTACATGAATTTTTTTTGGTTTCCC
The DNA here is from genome assembly GCF_000298275.1 of Orycteropus afer afer. NCBI lineage: Eukaryota > Metazoa > Chordata > Mammalia > Tubulidentata > Orycteropodidae > Orycteropus > Orycteropus afer. Next base: position 1,547,707 of record NW_006921700.1, on the reverse strand, counting down.
AGTGCATATAAAAATTATGCTTATACTATACTGTAGTCGATTAAGTACACAATAGCATTATAAAAAAGTTTGAAATATTGTGAAGATTACCAAAATGTGACACAGAGACACAAAGTGAGCACTTGCTGTTGGAAAAATGGTGCTGACAGACATGTTTGATGCAGGGTTGCCACAAACCTTTAATTTGAAAAAAAAAAAGGCATTATCTGTCAAACACAATAAAATGAAGTACAATAAAATGAGGTATGCCTGTGTATATACATACATAAGGAGCACTGGTGGCAGAGGGCTAAGGCATTTGACTGCTAATCAGAAGGTTGGCAGTTCAAATCCGCCAGCCAGTCCATGGAAGGAAGACAGGGCAATCCACGTCTGTAAAGATTTACTGCCTCAGAAACCCAATGGGGGTCACTATGACTCAGGATTGACTCGATGACAGTGGGTTTCAGTGGGTTTGGTGATGCAGTGGTTAAAGCAATCAGCTGCTAACCAAAAGCCTGGCATTTCAAACCCCCTGGCTGCTTCATGGGAGAAGAATTAGGCAGTCTGCTTCTATAAAGATTTACAGCCTGGGGTCACTATGAGTCAGATGGACTTTATGGCAATAGGTTTGGATTTTGGTTTGACACACACACAGTTATTTATAGCTGTGACAGACTAACTTCTTAGCTTCCAAGTAGGGGCTCTCAGACTCTTCAGTTTCAGACTGAACAACATATCAATGTACTTTTTGCCCAGCTCTCTCCTCTAATGTGAATGCTCTCTCCATGCTATTTACTGAACTCCTACCTATCTTTCAGAACTCCATACTCTCTGTGAACTCTTTCCTTTGCTCCATCTAGAAATAATTCTTTCTTCACATGAGCCCCTTTTTGCACTTTATCTGTGACCTACATAGCCTCAGGAGCCCTGGTGGCTTAGTAGTTGAGTGCTTGCTGCTAACAGAAAGGTTGGCAGTTCAAACCCACCAGTCGCTCTGCAGGTAAAAGATGTGGTAGTCTGTTTCCATAAAGATTACAACTGTGAAAATTCTATGGGGCAATTCTACTCTATCCTACAGGATTGCTGTTAAGTTGGGACTGGATACCCAGCAGTGGGTACTCTGTCTTGTCCCTTGGTAGGTGCGTTGTAGTAAATTATGTAGTGTGGCTTTTCTAGCCATGAGTCTTTGTAAACTCTGTGGTGGAATTTGCTGTGAGCAACTGAGAAGCTCCTGATTGTAAAAATTATCTTCCTGGGGTATTTCTGTTGGGCATGGCACAAAGCAATGTTCTGGGAGGTTCCTGCTCTCTCTCAGGTGCTTAGAATTCTGATGTTATGATTGGTTAGTTTGGCCACTCTGCCAGGCGCAAAAGGAGGCTTCCTAGAGGCAGAAGTCTCCCTCTGACTGCCGGTTGAGGAAGATGTGCTGCTGAAAGAGACACTTGCTCCTGAGAAACGTGCTGCTGGGAAAGAGATGCCAGAGACACGCATCGCTGAGTGAGACACCGAGGGACATGCTGGGAGAGAGACTGTGAGAGACTCTTGGCTGAGGGACGGTGGGCTGGGAAAGAGACTGAGTGTTTTTCCTGAACTTGAATTGTAGCCTGGTGCTTCCCTAATAAATCCTGTAATCTGTAAGTTCTGTGTGGCCACTACGGTGAATTATCAAGCCCAGGAGAGAGGTGGTGGGTGCTTTGGGAGGAACGGTTGGTGAAAGGGCTGGAGGGAGGCAGCATGTCTGGCCTTGCAGGAATAGGCCTTGGGTTACTGATGGGGATCCTGTCTTCCTCTTGTGGGGTTAGAGGAGGTCAGGAGATGTGGCCTCCTTGCCCTTTTAGCAGTAGGTAAGACTGCAGGCCCTATAGTGAGCCTGGTTTCATATCCACTTACTGGCCCTGTGAACCTGGAGCAAGTTACCTAACCCTTCAGTGCCTTGGTTTCCTCATCTATAAATGGAGGGTAGTAATAGTGCCTAGCTCACAGGGTTGGTGTGAGGATTATATGAGATAATCCATGTAAATTATCAAGCACCATTCCTGGTATACAGTAAGTACTCACTGAATGCTAGCTATTGTTATTGTTACATTTGTAAGAAGGCACTGAGTACACATTGGCATCATCATCATCATAAGTGTACATGTATTCACTTCTCTACTAAAATGAAAACTCCTTGAGGGGTAGCGATAAAATCCTATATGTCTTTATATATCCTCCATGACCCAGGGCACAGTAGTGGACTCTCAGTAAGATTCTTTAATAAACACATGAGTAAGAGAGACCTTGTTCCCTGAGTGATATACCACCCAGGGCTCACATTCCTAATCCCACTTTGATATAAAAAATTCTGGGTTGTTCTCACTTACATCATCTAATAAAGTCCTGGTCTGAAGGGTGATGTCGATAAAGAAGGAGCCCAAACCTTTCCCCTGGATCTTTCCGAGGATGATGCTCAGCGTCTTCATACTCTCATGGATGACTTCAGAACTCACCGGGTCATACAATCCATGCACCAGCAGGTCTAGGACAATTTTGTTATACTTTCTCACCTGGTAACAAGGTTTGAAAATCATTAGTAGCACAGTGATTGCTACACAGTTCCACTTCTAATTTCCCAATAACCTAGGCTATGGATTGACAGACCAAAACTTTCTTCAGGATCTGCCATGACAATTCTCATTAAAATACAAATGTTTCCATTCCTCTACAAGGTCGTGTTTTGCAAGAGTCCAATTTGGTGTTATGGAGAAGAAGAGAATGAACAAGTCTGGAGTGTGTCCTGTTGGTGGGGAGCCTGGGCAGGGGCACTTCCAGCCTGAATGACCAGGGCGCGCAGTACTAGATGCCTTCACAGTGAGGTGGAGATGGAATAGTCACTGAAGTTGACAGACGCTTAATGGGGAAGCGGGATAACCATCTTTTACTAAATAAGTGTAAACCAGTAGAAAATCACCTAAATTCACCAAGAAGGCAATGGCCAGCTGTGTGTTAATCCTCCCTACAGCTCTAATTCCCATGGTGGATGGGTGCTACAGGGGTGTCATGACCCTAAGATGACCTCCAATGAGTCATGCTTTTGTATAATTTCTTCTTCATGAGTGTAGATGAGATCTATGACTTGCTTCTAATCTATAGAATATGACAAAGGTGATGGGATGTCACTTCTATGATTAGTCTCTGTCTTTGCAGACAGGCATAGGAGACATGCTCCTCCTGGATGTGATGAAGTACCTGCCTTAACCCACATATCTATGGTCAACTGATTTTCGACAAGGGTACTAAGTCCATTCAATGGGGAAAGAAGAGTCTCTTCAATACATGGCACTGGATAATTGGATTTGCACATAAAGGAAAATGAAACAGGATCCATGTCTCATACCACACATGCACAGAAAAAAAAAATCAAAATGGATTAAGGACTTAAATGTGCAAACTAAAATCATAAACGTCTTAGAAGAATAACCATGGGAAATGCTGTTAGGCTTAGCTTTCAACAATGGATGATCTAATATAACAACAAAAGCACAAAGAGCAAAACCCAAAACAAAATGGGACCTCCTAAAAATGAAAAACTTTCGCTCATAGAAACAATTTACCAAAAAAGTAAAAAGGCAAGCTACTGACTGGGAGACTATCTTTAAAAACCATATGTTGTTGTTGTTATGTGCCAACGAGGCGGACCTGACTCATAGAGATCTCTCCTTGGGTTTCCAAGGCAGTATCACCATGGAAGTAGATTGCCCCATCTTCCTTCCGAGGAGTGGCTGGTGGATTTGAACCGCCAGCCTTCTGGTTAGCAGTCAAGTGCCTTAGGCACTACGCTACCAGAGCTCATATATACATATATACAACAACAATCTAATAACCAGAAAATATATATGAAACTTTGACAATGTAACAACAGAAAGACAAATAACCCAATCATAAAATGGACAGAGGATCTGAATTGACATTTCACAGAAGAGAACATTCAAATGGCCACCAAACACATGAAAAGATACTCAGCATCATTAGCCATTAGAGAGATGCAAATCTAAACCACAATGAGATCTCATTTTACTCCCACGAAGATGGCTAAGATTTAAAAAAAAAAAAAAAAAACAGAAACAGAAAATAACATGTTGGCAAGGATGTGGAGAAACTGGAACCTTTATCCATTACTGGTGGGAATGCAACATGGTACAGCCATTGTGGAAAACAGTGTGACAGTTCCTCAAAAAAAGCAAAAGTAGAACTACCATGGAACACAGCAATTCCACTCCTAGGTATATACCCAAAAGTCTTGAAAGCAGAGACTCGAAAAGAGATTTGTGTACCAATGTTCACTGCAGCACTATTCACAATAGCCAACAGGTCATAACAACCTCAATGCCCATCAATAGATGAACGGAGAAATAAAATGTAGTACATACATACAATGGAATACTACTCAGCCAGTAGGAGAAATGAAGGCTCCATATATGCTACGGAACAGATGGAGTTTGAAGACATTATGCTGAGTGAAATAAGCCAATCACAAAAGGACAAATATTACATGACTGCACTTATATAAAAAGACAAGAAAAGGAAATGGAGAGAGACCAAAGTTTATTAGCAGTTTCCAGGGGTAGGAGGGAGAAGGAAAAGGAGGATTATTGCTTATGGAATACTGAGTTTCAGTTTACAGTGATGGAAAAATCCCATTAAGGGTTTTTTAAGACCCTTAAGAGTTGCACACTCGAAAGTTGTGTGACAGATATATTTACAACAAGGACAAGAGAAAAGAGTAGCTCCTAAGGCTGCTTATGTACAAACATTTCATGGGATTTAGTTTCTTGGTTTGGAGGCTTGAGGCCATGGTTTCATGGGACATCGAGTTAACTGGCCTAATAACACATTTGTGCTTCTGTTCTACCTCTTAGTTCATTGCTTAGTGCCTGGGGTCTTAAAAGCTTACAAGGAGCTATGCAAGACATAAAATTGGTCTCCATTCCCCTGGAGCAACAGAGGCAGAAAGAGAGTCAGAAATAGGAGGAGGATGTGGAATGTGTGGCTGATTGCCTCCATGAACAACTGCCCCCTTTGCCATGAGACTAGAAGAACTGGATGGTGCCCAGCTACCATTACTGAGCATTTTGATGAAAGATTCCATAGAAAAATCCTCATCAAAATGGGAAAATGCAGAACCAAATTTCAAGTTCTCATTGACTCTAGACTTTCTGGAGTGTGGAGGCTGGATGAACCCTTGAAATATTGCCCTGAGGTAATCTTGAAACCTTAAACCAAAAATATCCCCTGAAGTCTTCTTAAAACCAAACAACAGTTTAACTTAACTAGTAAAAAATGTCTGCCTTGAGAATTATGCTCTTTTAAGAAATATCTATATGGGATCAAATTGACAATGTTGTTGTTGTTGTGTGCTGTCGAGTCACACCCGACTCATAGCGACCCCTCCTTGGGTTTCTGAGGCGGTATCACTACGGAAGTAGATTGCTCAAGCTTCCTTCCAAGCAAATTGACAATAGCAACTCGAAAGACTAGATAGGGTACAGTGAGTTTATGTTGTGAGGGAGGAACACTCAGAAAAGGAGGGTGAGGATAGTTGCAGGATTCAAAGTATGTAACCAATGTTATTGAACAGTGTACATAGAAACTGTTGAATTGGTGTATGTTTTGTGGTGTACGTTCTCCATAACAACAACAAAACTAAATTAAAAGAAGAAGAAGTACCTGTCTTCTGAGAAGGGCCTGTGAGGGGCCATGTAGAGCCATGTAGCAGGGAGCTGTGGGTCATCCAGGATCAAATCAGCTCCTGCCTGACAGCCAGCAAGGAACTGGGACCTCAGTGCTACTACTGGAGGGAACTAAGTTGTGCCAACAAACATGGAAGAGCACCTCCAGCTTCAGAAAGAAATGCAGCTCAGTCAACACCTCATGGCAACCTTGTGAGACCCTAAACAGAGGACCCAGCTAAGCTGGGCCTGAACTCTTGATCCATGGAAACTGGGAGAGAATACATGCATACTGCTTTAAGCTGTTAATTTTGTAGTGATTTTTTATGCAGTGATACTTTTTTATGGAGTGAAACTCCTTCGTGCAGTTTCTGATCCCAGCTCTGGAGATGACAGGCACACCTCAAGGATTGGAGATAGTTTCAAAGGCACTGCCTTTCCTACCTTGTCTGGGGCTTCACAGGCCAGGGTGCCCAGCCCTTTCATTGCCATGTGACGCTTTTTAGCACTGCAGTCCCGGGCTCCTTCTGTCAAGATGAAAAACATGTTCTTCAGGGTCTCCTGCTTCTGGAACCTCAGTTTCCCAGAGACCTGTGTGGTGAGTCAACAATGTATTAATTCGGGAGCATTCACAGTCATACTCAACCCAAAGCCCAATCCCTCCCTCTAAAGAAACTCCTGTCCAATTTTACTCCTTCTTCCTCCACCTAAAGATGCTTGATTTTGTTAGAAAGTTATTAGCTTGATCTCCATCATGAAGGAATTGATGGTTTGGGGGAATTATGAAGAGAGACGCTCTGAAGCAGCTATGGGTATGAGAGGTGTTGAAAGGAAGGGGTGTTGCTATGAACTGAAGTGTGTCAACCAACAGAAAGATGTTGACGTCCTAAACCCTGGTGCCTGTGAATGTGACCTGGTTTGGAAACGGTCTTTGAAGCTATTTTAGTTAAGTTAACATGAGATCACACTGGACCAGGGTGGGCCCTAATTCAATATGATTTGTGTCCTTATAAAAGAGAAGAGACATACAGAAAAAGGCCATGTGACAAAGGAGGCAGAGACTGAAGCGATGCATCTACAAGCCCAATAATGTCAATGACCAGGAACCACCAAGAGCCAGGAAACAGAATCTTGTCCTGGAGTCTCAGAGAGAGTGTGGCCCTGCCAACACCTTGATTTCAGACTTCTAGCTTCCAAAGCTGCGAGACAGTCCATTACTCGGGGTGTTCTGTTTGTATGCTTGTTTGTTTTTAAGTCTGTGGGACCTGGTGATGGCTGTCTATGGAAGTAGATTGCCCAATCTTCCTTCCGAGGAGTGGCTGGTGGGTTTGAACTGCCAGCTTTTTGGTTAGCAGTCACATGCCTTAGGCACTAAGCCACCTGAGCTCCTTTGTTATGGCAGCCCAAGGATATTGAATCCGGATTGTTGTTTCTTTCAGCATTGATGTGGACTGAGAATGTGGATCTCTTCCACAGTAAAAGATATGCTGTTATTTCCCCCAACTTAAAAAGAAAGAAAAACCCTTGCCCCTTCTCCCACCTCCAGTTCCTCCCCGTGTTTCTCCTCTACTTTGTAGCTAAGTACCTTGAAAAAAATGATCTATACTTACTTTCTCTCCTGCATTCTCTCTTGAACTCTCTGTCATCAGATGAACCCCCCACCCCCACTCCCACCCCACCAAGTGGCTAAATCCAAGGGTCAGTTCTCAGGACTCATTTCACCTGACCCCTCAACATCAGCTGCAATGAGTAGAGCACAACCACAAACATCTAGTGCACATGTATGAATATTCCAGGGCATTTGAAAGAAGGCCCAGCTCCATAATGGAGGAATCTGAGCAGTCAGTATTAGAAAAGAAACGCAAAGATAATGGAAATTGAGAAACACTGTGTGTCTAATGCAGAGACCTGTATTTCAAGGAATAAACTTAGTAATCACAGGGCAAGAGACGGATCACTCTCTGTGGTGATGCAAAAACGACAAGGAGGCCACATGTTCTGACCTCCTCTAACCCTACAAGGGGAAGGCAGGATTACCAGCAGTAACCCAAGGCCTATTACTGC
>NW_006921700.1:1535143-1539853 GCF_000298275.1 Orycteropus afer afer | reverse complement strand
AGTGGTTAAACATTCAGGTGCCAACCAAACGGTCTACAGTTCAAATTCCCCAGCTGTTCTGCAGAAGAAAGATGTGGCAGTCTGCTTTTGTAAAGATTACAGCCTTAGATACCCTATGAGGCACTTCTGCTCCATCCTGAAGGGTTGCCGTGAGTCAGAATCAACTCAATGGCAATGGATACTAGAGTCAGAACCAAGACCATGAAGGCTCAGACCAGAACAAAGCCCTCAGCTTCAGAAACCACCTCCTTAGTAAGTGGAGGGACTGAAGACTGGAGCCAGATCTCTCTGTCTCCACAGCCCTATGAGATTTGGTGATTACCAAGCCTCATGATTCTTTCTGATTATTTAAGGTTGTTCATTCTTTATCTTTATCACTAAGTTAGCAGGAAGTTAAATTCCCTCAACTAATCAACCCACAGCCACTCCTCAGAAGGAAGGTTGGGTAATCTACTTCCGTAGTGATACTGCCTCGGAAACCCAAGGAAGGGTCACTATGACTCGGGTCCGACTGAATGGCACATAATAACAACGACAACAATCAACTTGTTATACTATAACCATTTTATGCTGGTTGGAAGAACTAGCATAGCAAAAGATCAGTGGTTGCCAGGGCCTCAGGGAGAGGGAGAGGGGCAGGCCAGATATGGAACCCAGGGCATATCTAAGGAAAATGACACTATTGTGCATGATACTATAATGGTGGACACATGCCATGAAGCCTTTGCCAAAACCCATAGGACTATGGAAGAGTGAACCCAGAAGGAAACTATGGACTTTAGTTACCAAAATGTATTGATATTGGTTCATCACTTAGAACAAATGTGCCATACCATTGCAAAGTGTTAATAACAGGAGAAAAAGCATGTGGTGGAGAAAGAGGAGCATATGGTAACTGTCAATTCTCTCTGCACAATTTTTCAGTAAACCTAAAACTGCTTTTAAATAAAAATGAAGCCTATTTAAAAATGAATAACTATATTTTTTAGAAAAAAAGAACTGCTACTAAACTTTGTTTTAGAAGGAATCTCAGTGGAGATTCTAACCAACCATAGACCAGGCAAGCTCACAGCTTTCACAAAACGGTTGCTGGAAAGTGACATTTGTACATAATATTTTGCAGCAAACCTTGGGGAAGAAAGACATCATTGGTGTCCTTTTTTTCTTGGGTTGGGAGGTGGGAATGGAAAACGGCTGGCCCATGATTCTCCTCTGTGTTTTGTCCATGGAACTGAAAGAAAAAAAAAATCATCACATGGGCCCACAAACACACTTCCAAATAATCGTCATCAACTAACATTATACAAAGCATGGTGCCAGGGCAGAAATAAAAGGAAGCAAAAATCCTGAAGCCTTTCATCTTGGTGAGGACATGGGACAGTCATGGGGAAAGATAAATAGCAATTCAAGGTAGTCCAAGAGGAAAACCAGCTTGGTGGGGAGAGGGTTTCTGCCCTCTTGTTCCCCAGTGCTGTCTATAAGCTTCTTGCGTCATAGTCACCAAAGAAATAAAATATGGATTCCTGGTACTGCAAAATGGTTTGCAATCATCTACTAACCTAGAAAGGTGCTCTGGTGGCGTGGTGCCTAAGGCATTTGACTGCTAACCAGAAGATTGGCAGTTCAAACCTACCAGCCACTCAGCAGAAGGAAGATGGGGCAATCTACTTCTGTGAAGCTTTATCGCCTGGGAAACCCAATGAAGGTTGCTGTGAGTTGGAATCGACTCCATGGCTGGCGCTTTGAATTCACCCAGCGGTGCCACAGTAGGCCCTGACAATGTGCTTCCATGAAGATTGCAGCCAAGAAAACCCTAAGGAGCGAGGCTGCAAGGAAACTGGGACTTTTATCTGTTGCTGATGAAATTGCAAAATGACACAGTCTTTGTGGGAAACAGTGCCGCAGTTCCTCAAAAAAAACTAAAAATGGAAGTAGGTATATACTCAAAAGATTTGAAAACAGAGACTCAAAAGGGGACTTGTACATCAGTGTTCATTGCAGAACTATTTATAACAGCCCATCAACAGCTGAATAGAGAAACAGAATGTGATACATACATACAACGGAATACTACTCAGCCAGCAGGAGAGATGAGCCTTGATACATGCTACAGTATGGATGGAGCTGGAAGATATTGTGCTGGGTGAAATAAGTCAATTGCAAAAGCACAAATATTTTATGACCTCATTTATATAAAAAGACTAGTGAGATGTATAGAGATCAAAGCTTATTAGTGGTTACCAGGGGTGGGAAGGACAGAGAAAAAGGGGATTAATGCTTATGGAGTACTGACTTACAGTTTACAAACCAAAAAAACCAAATGCACTGCCGTCGAGTAGGATCTGACTCACAGTGACCCCTCCTTGAGTTTCTAAGGCAATATCACTACGGAAGTAGAATGTTCAACCTTCCTTCCAAAGAGTGGCTGGTGAGTTTGAACCTCCAGTCTTCTGGTTAGCAGTCAAATGCCTTAGGCACTAGTTTACAGTGATGGAAAAATCCAATTGATAAAGGGTAGAGTTGCACAGCCAATTATTGTAAGTGCTTCCAATAAGTTGTGCACTATTAAAGAGCTGAATTGGCAAAAATTGTGTGACAGATACACCTACAACAATGACAAGAAAAAGAGTAGCTGCAGAGGCTGCTTATGTACAACCAAACACTCCATGGGATTGTTTCTTGGTTTGGAGGTTCAGAGTTACGGTTTCATGGGACATCACAGTTAACTGGCCTAATAACATGTTTAGTGCTTCTGTTCTACCTCCCAATTTGTTGCATAGTGCCTGGCACCTTAGAAGCTTGCAACAGTCATCCAAAGCACAACTGGCTTCCAGTCGTCTGGAGCAACAGAGGAAGCAGGAGAGTCAGGAACAGGAAGAGGAAATGGAATGTGTGCCTGATTGCCTCCATGAACAACTGTGTCCTCTGCCATGAGACCAGAACTGGATGGTGCCTAGCTGTCATTACTGAACGTTTTGATTCCATAGAAAAGATTCCATAGAAGAGGCCTGATCAAAAGGGGGAAATGCAGAACTGAATTTCAATTTCTCATGGACTTAAGACTTTCTGGAGTCATGGAGTCTGGATAAACCCCTGAAATTACTGCCCTTAAACCAAAATTATCCTTTGAAGTCTTCTTAAAACTAAACAATTTAACAGTTTAATTTAGCTTAACTAGTGAAAAATGTCTGCCTTGAGCATTATAGTCTTTTAAGAACTATCTATGTCAAATTAAATTGATCATTAAAAAAAGAAAAGAAAAAACCTCACTGCTATTCCAAGGCAGTATCACTATGGAAGTAGATTGCCCAGTCTTCCTTCTGAGGAGTGGCTGGTGGGTTTGAACTGCCAGCCTTCTGGTTAGCAGTCAAATGTCTTAGGCACTATACCACCAGAGTTTCTAAATTGATGATAGCAACTGGAAAGATTAGATGGGAACCTTAGAGGGCAGTGAGTTTATGCTAATGGGGTACGAACAACTCAGAGAAGGGGGGTTGAGAATAGTAGCATAACTCAAAAGATGTAATCAATGTCCCTAAATTGTACACACAGAAACTGTTCAATTGATTTATGTTTTTCTGTGTATGTTCTCAACAAAAACAAAATAATTAAATTATTAAAAAAAAAAAAAAACAACGCTGTGGAGCAGTTCTACCCTGTAACACGTGGCAACAGGTTTGATTTGGTTTTGGGGCCCCACCTACATGAGGTAAAGTAGAGAAGAGCCTGAAATTCTGTGTTTTTAAAGCACACCCAATTATCGTAAGTGCTTCCAATAAGTTCTGCACTGGTAAAGAGCTTCCCAAGAAGCTCCTTTTTGGAGGGAGTTTTGTTATTATCTCACAATGTAAAAACTACAATTACTCCCTCACTCAACAGTTCTTTCATCCTTCAAATGTACTAGGCCACCATATGCTCAAAGATCCACATGAAGAATGGACACTGTAGCACTGTAATGGACAACATAATGTTCTTTAATAGCTGTCATATCAAAAACTTCCACGTATATTACAACTATAGGGCAACTGCTCTAAAACTCAACTCACTGCCGTCGAGTCAGATCCGACTCATAGCAACCCCTCCTTGGTTTCCGAGGCAGTACCTCTACGGAAGTAGATCGCCCAACCTTCCTTCTGAGGAGTGACTGGTGGGTTTGAATCGCCAGCCTTCTGCTTAGCAGTCAAGTGCCTTAGGCATTATAGCACTACACCACTGCATAGGCATAGCAGTCATTAAAAAGAATATCAAGTCAATCTACATGTGCTAACATAATCTCCAAAATATATTGTTGAGTGAAAAATACCTAACAATATCTACAGTATAGAAGCTATGGTGGCATAGTGCCTAAGGCATTTGACTGCTAACCAGAAGCCTGGCGGTTCAAACCTACCAGCCACTCCTCAGAAGGAAGGTTGAGCAATCTACTTCTGTAGTGATACTGCCTCAAAAACCCAAGGAGGGGTGGCTATGAGTCAGGACCGACTCAATGGCAGTAAGTTTGGTTTTTATTGGTTTTGTATCTACAGTACGCCGTCATTTATGCAAAAACAAAATTACATAGAGAAATTAGTGTGTACACGTGTGGTTGCACATGCATAGAATAGGAGGACACGCAGAAACTTTAACAAGGATTGCCTCTGAGGTGAACAATTGAGGGTTTGAGTTAGGAGCGATACTTACTTTTACCATTTTTTTTTTTTTTTTTTTTTT
>NW_006921700.1:1502554-1527556 GCF_000298275.1 Orycteropus afer afer | reverse complement strand
TCTTCTGTGTCTGTGTTAATTGGTTTCCCTTTTCTTTGTTGAAGAGGGTCTGTGCAATCCTTCTGCCTAGTCTGCCATCTTGCCGGAACCCCTACTTTTACCATTTTTAAAGATATATATTTTATAATTCTAGCATATGCAGGTATATTTTATGTATTGCAAATAAATGTAGTTCCCCAAGTGAGTCCAATCCATAGTCTGATTTGTGCCCCATTAATGTAAATTGGAGGAGCTCTTGTGGTGTAATGGGTTAGGCATTTGGCTGCTAACCAGAGTGTCAGTGGTTCAAACCCACCAGCTGCTCCACGGGAGGAAAATGAGGGAATCTACTTCCACAAAGATTTACAACCTTGGAAACCCAATGGGGGTCGCTATGAGTCAGAAGCAACTCGATGGCAGTGGGTTAATGTAAACTAGAATCCCTGTGTGGTGCAAACTGGTAATACGTTCAGCTGCTAATCGAAAGGCTGGACATTCACGTCCATTCAGAGGTGCCTAGGAAGGAAGATCTGGTGATCCGCTTCCAAAATAACCAGCCATTGAAAACCCTACAGAGCATGGTTCTACTCTGACAAGCAGCTTGCCAGTGAATTGGAATTTACTGGATGACAACCAGTTTTGATGTTGTTCCAGAAGCACCCCCTAACTGGAGGGAGTCCAGGGAGACACCTCCTATTCTACTCCCTAGCCCCTATTTGTCCTTCCACTCAGACCAACAGACCTGCCCCCACTACTTCAATGGGGGCGGGGCGCAGGAGAGCCAAAATAACTCCGAAAAGTGCACCCACACCAATTAATTAGCAGGAGTTTCTCTTTCCATCAGTTACCTGACTTCCCCAAGATCCCCTTTGTTTTCTTGAATCCACCCACAGACTTTTCCCATCCTTCAGGGATCCTACCCGTTAGCATACATTGAAATCACCCAGAAGACTCATTAAACACCAATCTGAGGCCCAATCCCAGAGTGTCTGATCCTGCACATCAGAGCCCACTAACTTGCATTTCCAACAAGCTCCCAGCTGATACTGGAATGCTGTTGATCTGGGACCATGTTTTGAGAACCTTGCTTGAAGTGGCAGAAATCACCATTACTTTACATTCCCTTCCAGAATAAATGGATTTTAAAATTCATCTTGAGGCAAAAGAAAAAGAAAAAAGAAAGAAAGAAAAAGAAAAGAAAAACCATGCTAGCTTGTTTTTTTTCTGGGAGTTTTCTTTACACACCCTGTGTTTCAACCGGACCTGCCACTCCTCGGGTTGAGTTCACTGGATCAGAGCTGACAGGTGCCTGACAATTGGTACCAGAAGCTTAGAAATAGCAAAGCTCTCTCCCGGCGTTTACCAAAGGGGCACAGGCCTCATTAGGAAACAGCTGGTGCCTCTGTTCCAAGGTCAAAGAAAAGAGACGCCTGAAGCGTGTTTCCACTGGGAAAGAAAACAACCCCGCGCCCTGCTCTTTCTGCTCTGCTTCTCTTGCAAGATTCGTACAGCAGCTGAGGGCGTTAGCCATCGTGCAGTTTCCCGGGCTGACAAAGCCAAGCCTCCAACCTAGTGACTTCTTAATAGGCCGCAGGGGGCTCTCAAGCAGGACAAAATAAATGAGAGCCGAGCGGCTAGGCATGGAAGATTCCGGAAGCATGTGGTCAGCTAAACAACTTGCCCAAAGACACAGGGCTATTCCTGGGTGGCGCAAACAGTTGGTGCTCAACAACTAACCTGAAGGTCGGTGGTCTGAACCCAGCCAGCAGTGCGTTCAAAGACAGGCCTAGTGATCTGCATGGGTAAAGTTTACAGGCAAGAAACCCCTACAGAGTACGGTCCTACTCTGTAACACACGGGGTGGCCATGACTCAGAATCCACTTGACAGCAACGAGTTTTCTTTTTTTTAAAAGACATAAAGCTAGTAGTGGCAGAGCGAAATTCAGACTACAAAATCTATACTTTGAATCACTATGTTAAACCCCCCAAAATCCAAATCCGTTGCAGTCTAGTGGATTCCAACTCACAACAACCCTATAGGACAGAGTAGAACTGCCCCATACGGTTCCCAAGGCTTTAATCTTTAAGGAAACAGACTGCCTCATCTTTCTCCGGCTGTGCGCGGACCTTTCCCGTAGCAGCCAAATGCTTAACCATTGGGCCCCAGGGATCCCTAATCACTGTTACCAACTTTAAAACCAGTTCCTAGACAACATTTTGGATGCTGACCAAGCAAGGAAAGACTATGTAGACCCAGTCTGTAGCATCAGTATCTCCCCTTGAGTCCCCTCTCCTCCTGAAGCTCTTTCCTGACTTAATATAATTAAGGCACAGACATCTAGTGATAGATTAAACGTAGTTTGTGATGAATAGATAAAAACTTGGCTTCCTGATCCACGTTGCCCACTTCAGGTTTACAAGTCCAATGTCACTCTTGGGATCTGACTCCCTCCTGGATCTTGAGTGACATTCCAGGAAGGATGTGGGAATCCCAGGCGGACCGCGGGCTTTTCCGCTGCAGCTGCTCCTTACCTGCGGCTCCGCCGGCGGCTGTCACGTGGGGAGCGGCGGCCCGAGGGCCTGCAGACCTGGTCCCAGCGAGGCGACTCCGGGTAGCGGCCAAATGTGATGACTCGGCTAAATTTTCTTAGCCCTGCGTTCCTAACAGAGAAGAAGGGCCATTAGAAAGTGAGGTAGCGCCTGTTCAGGATAAAGAGTGTTGGGAAGCGAGAATCGTACGCGGAAAGGGGGGGGGGGAATCAAAGAGTTTGTAAGCTACTGGGATGGAGGAGGGAATGACCTTCGAATGGGACTGACAAGGTTGTTGGAGGTGGCCCCAAGCATCCCTCCCGCTCTTTACTTCCGCAGACTGTGCTCAGGTGTTTTTCCGCCCCTCCCCCGTCCGTGCTTTTCCCAGCTTCTTTCCTCCTTTCCGGATTTCTCACCCCACTTTCTAAGCTAACGGACCGCGACTCCGTGCATCTTCCTCCGCACCAAAGGAAATGGCCGTGCCCGGCACCGGTCTCTAAGAGCTGCCACTAGATGGCGGCATCAGCCAGTGGACGGATTCCAGGGGCCGCGCATACAGCCGCAGCTGTGGTCGCTTCCTGCCATAAACGTGTTAGGGCAACTATGGCCCCTAGCTGCCCTTCATGTCTGGAATTGAACCCACGCCTGTGCTTTCCAGCCAAACAAAAGACAGGCATATGTGTTGAACATTTACCTCAAGTAATACTCTCCTTGGAGAGAACAATCATGGGAGAAAGAAGGGCTGCTTATGCACAGGGAGACAGCTCAGGGCGCAGGAGAGTATGGAGGGATGGTCACTGGGAAGAGGTAACTATGGGGAAGAAGTGGGAGGGGAGCTGTTGCATTGTGGTAAACTGTGGTCCACGACGTGAGACAAAGTATATGTGAACTGCTGTATGGAAAGTGAATTTGCTCTGTATATCTTCACCCAAATCACAATTAAAAAAAAAGTGTTAGGGCAACGTTAGTGTAAGAATGGGACACTGTGTTCTATGCCAGGCAGCCTCATTGTATCAACAACTGTTGCACCAACAACTACACCTTTAACAGTTCAAGCCCCCTTCCTGCTTGAAAAACATCAAATGTCCTGAAAGGAGTGATACAAGGGGTCAATATCTTAAATGATTTATTTGTTAAATAAAACAAAACAAAACAACCCTGGGTATCACTTTCAGAATTCAATAACTCCCCTCATCATTTCTCCTTCCCCAGGCCCTGCATCCACATAATCTATTTACCAACAATTATTTACTGTCCAGAGGTCCCTGGGTGGCACAGATGCTTCATACCCCACGACTAACAGAAAAGTTGGGGGTTCAAATCCACCCAGAGGTGATAAGGAAGAGAGGCCTGTTGACCTGCAAAAATTATAGCCGAGAAAACCCTATGAAGCAGTTGCACTCTGTAACACATGGGTTGCTGTGAGTTGAAATCAACTCAACAACAATGGGTTTGGTTTTTGTGTTTATTTACTGCCTGGCCCCGTGTTGGGTGATGTGGATAATAGATCCTACAAGGAAAAAAAGTTTAGAAAGACCTATGAGCTTGTTATGGTAATAGATAGCATTTATTAATGGATTCTTTGTGTTGAACACCGTGGCCAATATTACGTGGATTATCCTGTTCGATTCTTGTAATTCTGAGCTAAATACTTTTATTATGATCCCCAATTTCAGGATGAGAAAACTGAGGCATGGAGACATGACTTTGCCAAACGTCGTGCGGATAGTTATGGCACAGTTATATTCAGCCACAAGCAGGCCAGTGCCAGGGCTTAGGCCCTTAGCTATGCAATGAATGGTCCAACTGGGGTACAGGTGGACAGAGACAAAGCTTAGAAGAGCCAAAAGGAGAAGGGTGTGAAAGTGAAGGGTTGAAAAAAAAAGGGGGTGGTTAAGGAAAAGAAGAACACTGAGAAATGAGAAGAATGAGGCAAAAAGAAAAGGGTGGAGAAAACGCTCTTTGGAGTTGACTAGAAGGGCACCCAGGTGACCTCTGAAAAGGTACTTTCAGTGGAGTGATGGAGAAAGCAATCCAGACTGAAAAGCTAAGGGGGGTTGTGGAATGAGGAAATTGAGATGTCTCACTGCAGAAGGAAGGCAATAAATAGACCAGGGGAGGCAGCAAGGTCGAGCAAAGGCAGCTGGAATTTCTCGTGTGCTTTCCAAAGAGAAGAAAGCCTGAGCATGCTTGAAAGTGGGTGAGAAGGAGACCTGAGGTGTGGGTGGGGAAGAGGTGAGGTAGGGCCCAGGGGCCCAGGTTGACTTTGGAAAGAAGGAAGAGAGATACGCCCCTCTTTGTCTGGAACTGACAGACAATTGGAGATGGAGATACACCAACA
Source organism: Orycteropus afer afer (assembly GCF_000298275.1). Taxonomy (NCBI): domain Eukaryota; kingdom Metazoa; phylum Chordata; class Mammalia; order Tubulidentata; family Orycteropodidae; genus Orycteropus; species Orycteropus afer. The sequence continues at coordinate 1,522,706 of NW_006921700.1, read as the reverse complement.
TGAATATGAGAGAGAGAAAGAGCAAGTCCAATTCTCTAAAATTAGCCTTAATCTTTTCATTAAATCAGAGATGCGTTATCTGCCAAAAGTGGGCTTAAGGTTTGGAGGACATAATCCGTGTCCTGAACTAATCCAGTGCTTAAAATGACCAAAAAGCAGGTAAATGGACCCCAGCTGCAAAGGAGGCTGGAGAAGAAAAATGTGTACTGTGATTGTGTGCTTTGGTGACATGGTGCCTAATGCATTTGACTGCTAACCAGAAGGTTGGCAATTCAAACCCACCAGCCACTCTGTGGAAGGAAGACTGGGCAATCTAATTCCTTAAAGATTCACAGGCTCGGAAACCCAACGGGGGTCACTATGAATGAGAATGAACTCGAAGGCAATGCGTGATTGGAAGGATTCTCTGCAAAATATCACTTGTGAGCCAGAACTGACCTTAGCCTCCACTGCCTCGGCAGAAGTACAGCGGGTGCTGTTAGTGGCCCCTTGGTTTAAACTGGGAGCTCTGGTGGCATAGTGCCTAAGACATCTGACTGCTAACCAGAAGGCTGGAGGTCCAAACCCACCGGCCACTCCTCGGAAGGAAGGTTGGTGTTCTGGTTACCTAGTGCTGCTCTAACAGGAATATACCACAAATGGGGTGGCCTTAACAAACAGGAGTTTATTCTCTTACAACTTTGGAGGCTTTAAGTCTGAGTTGAAAGTGCCAGGCTCTAGGGGCTGTGTAAATGCCCCTCAACCTTGGGGTCCAGCTCTGTCTCCTGCTCCTGGCCCACTGGAGCTAGAGGTGTTTCTTCACTCAGACAGCTGCTGGCTGCTGAGGCTGAGAAGCCCCAAGGTTGACAAGGAAAAAGGCACAGTCCCGATGTTACCAAACCACATGGCAGGCCATTAACTTAAGTCCATTTTAAGTCCCAAGGTCGGCAGCGCATAGCAGGCTGCTGAGCAACGACATGGCTACATGCAGGGTCCAAGCGTGCCACAGGCTAGAGACCATTCCCAAAGCTCCGGCTTATATACAGGAAGCAGACCACATACCCAAAGGCTGCTCGCAGTAGATTCCACCATGGAGTTGATTACCAGTCTCATCATCCAGCTGCCCAGCCACTCAACCAGGACCAGCCAAGTTGACACAAAAACATAACCACCACAGTTGGGCAATCTACTTCTGTAGTGATACCACCTCAGAAACCCAAGGAGGGGTTGTTATTAATCGAATCTGACTCGACAGCAGTAGGTTTGGTTTGGTTTGGTTTAAATTATCTTTTCATTTAGCTTTGAAGACATTTGCTGAAGAAATCGTGTTTTCCCCATTTGCCAAGTGGGAAAACCAAGGTGCAAACATGTTTTCCTGTTGGGCTTAAAGCTGCAAAGAAAAGCAGGGGCAGAGCCAGTATTGGGACTGGGAGCCTTTCTGATACTTGCTGTGGTCTGACTACAACTCACTGCACACTCCTCACAGAGGGCATGGTCATAGCTGATGGCCTCAGACAAGTCCCAGACACAGCACAGACACCAGGAGGATCCAAAAATCGGAACGTGATACCCAAGAGAATGAAGATTCTCCTTATGTGACCTCAGCCTACAGCACAGTTCTTCCTGGGAATTACAGGGGAATTGTCTTTGATAATTTGATTGGGACAAAGAGATACACCAATGACACCATGTCCTTAAAGTAACACACCACAATTATTTAATTGTTTAAGCACTCTGCTTTCATTCTCAATTAATATCTCATTATTGTCCAAAGACTGCTGGGGCCTGACACAACTGCGAAAATCAGTGTTACCGATAAGAAGGGCAACAGGCAGAACTGAACCCACCAACAATTCACTTTTGCTTTAGACTTGAGGAGTGAGGAGAAATGACCACCACTGATCAAAATTGTTCCTTTCATTTCAGGATTCTCAGAATAGCCTCTTTCTGTGATTGTGCTTTTTCTACCTAGGAAACATGTGTAAAAAGGATGGTTTTTCATTTCCATCCATCTACTTGTAGGAATGGGAGCTCTGGTGACACGGTGCCTGATGCACTTGACTGCTAACCAGAAGGCTGGCGGTTCAAACCCACCAGTCACTCCTCAGAAGGAAGGCTGGGTAATCTACTTCTGTAGAGATACTGCCTTGGAAACGCAAGGAGGGGTCGCTATGAGTCGGAATTGACTCGACAGCAGTGAGTTCGTTTTTTTTGGTTACTTGTAGGAAAGAGCTCTAAGCCAGGCCAAAACCTCTCTTGATTTTCACTTTCAGAAAATAATAGAATTTGCTGCCTCTTCTACCATAGATCAGGAGTGCCAACGTGTCGTTCACTCACTAGCCATTCTTCGAATGTGTATTGAGATCCCACTTTGGACAGAAGTTGTTGGGCAGTACAAAGGGTTAATGTGCTCTGGTTAGCATCCAGAGTAACCACCAGTTACACATTGTGATATTTTCTGCTGTCAGTCATTCTATTCATAGAATAGACATAAGTCTAGATATAATTAAGTTCAAATGGTAGAGTGGAGCTAGATCATTTCTATGATTTCATCGGGGTTTAAAATTCTATTCTTGCTAATGAAATGCTTTAAAATACAACAGTTTACTATGTTAATATGCACATAGTTATTGGATCCAGGCAGAGTATAGCACCAGAACAGGATAATCCATGTCATATTGGCTACAGTGTTCAACACAAAGCAGCTATTAATAAATGCTATCTATTACCATAACAACTCATAGATCTTTCTAAATTTTTTTTTTTTCTTGTAGGATCTATTGTTCACATCACCCAACACGGGGCCAGGCAGTAAATAAACACAAAAATTGAAACTGAAAATTGTTTATGAAATTGCTTAATAAGCCTCTTAAAAAATAAATAAAAATATCCTTTACTATTGTACTTATACAGGTTAATAATATTTTTAATAATTCTAAAGAAGTGCAGTCCAAACGAATGATGTTCTGCTGGGGTTTCAAACTGAGCTTTCCATTGTAGCGTTTCTGCAGGGAAGCTCAGGGTCCCCTCCTCCTTGATGGTGTTGGTTCTCTGCATGCACAGCAGGACAGTGTGACAGAATTAGCCCTGGAACCTGCCATGACCCAACTGGACGAGCCCAGATGAGCTACACAACCTTCTGCTCCTCAAACACTCTCATAAACAACCTGTGCCCCAGAGTGACATCCTTGGGGAAGCTCTTGTCAAACTTCATGCCAACTTTGCTTCCCACTCTACTATATATGTACGTTTGTTTTAATATAAAAACTTTTTGCTTCCAATATTTAAATGAAATGGATGCCCCAGGAAGAAGCCCTAGGGTTATCTTTGACTTCAAGTACCTACCCTCTGGCCCGGACAGGGAAGCAGGAGCCTCTTCCTGTGGCCCTGGTCTCTTCACCGTGGTCCGATTCCTCTAGTTCTACAAATTTGTGCACAGAAAGCTGCTTTCAGCAATGTCTTTGTCCAACCCCCTGACAGGCTGTCCTGCCCTCAGTTTTCCTAAGTTTATTATTGACAGTCGAATTGGTGCCAGAATGCAGAAATGAGTTCAAGGGTAAACGTCTTTCATACCTGAGACCTTCATTAACACCACACCATCAGCAATACCTCTACTGCCAAAAAGTAGCCATGAACTTCTAGAAAAATCTTTCAGCCCAACTTGTTAAATCTACAGCTAACAACCGTGTTGAATGACAACTGATATAATCTGTTGAACCCAGTGCACGTTCTGCGCTCATACCTGAGCCAGGCAAGGAGAGCCATAGTGTGGCTGACTTCTGCTTCGCTGCTCAACCCGGTGCAAAGCAAATATAACTAATTTCAAGAACATTTCTGCCTTTTATAAAGACTGAGGCTGACAGTAAGCTGTGTTTTGTCCTTGGAAATGAAACATAGAACAAATTAGAGTCTTATCAGCACAGGAAAATGCATAATAAGAACTTTTTAGGCTATCTGACTCTGATAATTGCAGGGGAGACGTTACAGGCCGTTCAGTTTTGCAGACTTTTCAGATTCTCTTGTTAGCTGGCTATAGCTGCGAGAGCCTAGTGAGAAAGCCACACATGGCCTCAGTATGGAGGAGACTTGGGTTAGTAAACAGCATCATGAGAAGCTGCAATAACCCCGTAGACTGCGCCTCATGTTTGTCTGCTTTTAACATTCCTAAGTATTCTTATGCTATTTGTCATTATATCCCCGTAAGCCTGTGCCAGAGGAGCTCTGGTGGTACAATGGTTAAGTGCACAGCTGCTAACCAAAAGGTTGGTGGTTTGAACCCACCACCCACTCTGCAGGAAAATCTTGAGATTTTTCAGATCGAGCAGGCAATCTGCTCACGTAAAGGAAAGTTGGGCGATCTACTTCCATAGTGGTACCACCTTGGAAACCCAAGGAGGGGTCGCTATGAGTCAGATCCAACTCGACAGCAGTGAGTTTTCTACTTTACCAAGCATGGCGTCCTTCTCTAGGGACTGGCCCTTCCCAATAATGTCCAAAGTACATGAGAGGAAGTCTTGTCATTCTTGTTTTCTAAGAAGCATTCCAGCTATGTTTCTTCCAAGACAGGTTTGTTGGTTGTTCTAGCTGTCCAAGGAACAGTCAATATTCTTCACCAACACCAAAATTCAAATGCATCAATTCTTCTGTGGTCTTCCTTATTCATTGTCCAGCTCTCACATGCATAAGAGGCTGTTGGAAATACTATGGCTTGAGTCAGGCACCCCTTAGCCCTCAAAGTGACCTCTTTGTTCTTTAATACTTTAAAGAGGTCTTTTGCTGCAGATTTGCCCAGTGCAATAAGTCATTTGATTTGTTGATTGTTGCCTCTATGGGCGGTGATTGTGGATCCAAGTAAAATGAAATCCTTGACAACTTCTTTTCTCCATTTTTCAAGATGCTGCCATTGGTCCAGTTGTGAATATTTTTCTTTTCTTTATGTTGAAGTGTAATCTATGATGAAGGCTGTGGTCTTTCATCATTGTTGGTAAGTGCTTCAAGCTTCTTCACTTTCAGCCTTGGGAACCCTATGGAGGATTTCTATCTTGTGGGGTTGCTATGAGTTGGAATTGACTTGATGGCAATGGGTTTGGTTTCTTGAGTTAGTTGTGAAATCAATCCTTCCAAAGTTGCCCATCAATTAAAAATTCTAAGACCTTAGGATGTTAGAAAGCTAACAATTGTGTGCTTCCTTCATTTTCTGTACTGACTGGGAGCAGAAAAATGAGGTCAGCTGTCTGTCTCACTTCGATTTTGGTCCCTAGAGAAAAGAAAATTCTAGCTTATGATTTGTTCCTAAAACTTAAACCATTGTTTGAATAAAAGTAAAGCTGAATTCATTATTACACATTTTATGCTAAGAATTCACTCCCCTAATTAGTATTTATTTAGGCTACACTGACATTATTCCCAAAAAAAAGATGAAAATAATTTTTCTTTGATGAACAGAAATTATTGTTAGAGTAATTAAGTAACCTAGCAACCTAAAATGGAATAATAGAGTGACATTTATATTTTATTTTTGTTTAAAAAAAGATGAAGCATTGTATTAAACGCTATTTTTATTTTAATTCCCTTCAGGAACAGATGGAGGAGGAGAACACTCTGAATGTCATAAATTTTACAGAACAGCATTCCTCTACTTTGGAATTTTGCACTTTGAATGGTGTATTTATTCCACTGTCTCTATATTCAAGGGCATCAGAGCTTGATTTTGATTATAAGTTATACACATTTTGATTGTAAGTTATACCATGGAAAGGGGCAGTCCAAGTGCAACCCGCTGCCTTTCCTTGTGACCCACAAATGAACCTTGTGCTTAGAACCAGAGGCATTGGCCTGGGTTCTTGGATGAGATATGAATGTGGATGGCTCCCCTTCTGGACATCTTGACCCAAAACACATCCCATAGAAGCACACCCCTCTCCTTTGTCCTGAGCTCATGTCAACATACCCAGCAACTGCTTAGCTAAGCGTGTGCATCCTACAACCAACCCCACTGCTATATCTGTTCCTGGAAGGGAGGGAACAGGGTCCTGCTGTAGCACTAGAGAAGTGTGGGCTTCCTTCGTTGGTTGCAGAACAAAACCTGCTGGCTATGGGGGACCTGCAGCCACTATTCAAGGTGACCTTGCTCTGACTCGTCTCCATGTCAGTAAAGTGTTGCTCTATCAGTGCTTGTGTTGAGTTCTATCTTTCTTGGCAACCCCAGCACCTGTGAATGATGGAGCAGAATACATCCCCATGTGATTGGATTCATCCTCTGGAGGTGGTACCAGGTGTCTTTTCCTAAATAAAGAAATATGTTGTTGTTGTTGTTATGTGCCATCAAGTTGGACCCGACTCATAGCGACCCCTCCTTGGGTTTCCGAGGCAGTATCACTACGGAAGTAGGATTGCCCAACCTTCCTTCCAAGGAGCGGCTGGTGGGTTTGAACCGCCAGCCGTCTGGTTAGCAGGCAAGTGTCTTAGCCACTATGCTACCAGAGCTCCCAAAGAAATATATATATGTATATATAATACCTTCCATTCTTTTTCACACTGGAAAATAGGTATTAAATACTGAACTCTCATTCCAGGTCAAGGTCTTCTCTTGACACATTAAAGTAACAAATACTTTACTTTCCAGAGACCTAGAATTCTTGGCATAATTTTACTAATGGCATTTCCTCTATAAATAGCCATGAAAGAGAATGATCTATCAGTTTTCCTGTTGTCCACCACACCCTAGGCATTTGTGAAATCCACTGTGGATTTCAACTTGATGGCTACAGCTTGAATTTGGCCAGTCATTGGAACTAGATAGTAGCCATTTCCTTCTCTCTCTCTTTTTTTCTAATTCATATTGATTCCTTCCAAGGACTTGCTATTTGTAGTATTTGTCTTCATAATATGACTTGACAATACAGCTTTGAGTTACAGCTTGTTGTTGTTGTTGTTATGTGCTGTGGTGTCGGACCCGACTCCTAGTGACCCCTCCTTGGGTTTCAGAGGCAGTATCACTATGGCAGTAGATTGCCCAACCTTCCTTCCGAGAAGTGGATGGTGGGTTTGAACTGCTAGTTTTCTGGTTAGCAGTCAAGTGCCTTAGGCACTACTCTACCAGAGCTCCCTGAGTTACAGCAGTGTTGTTAAAATATTTTGGACAAGAAAATTCAAATTGCTAAATGGAAAACCCTTAGCCTTCTAGGAAGATCTTAGCTAAACCCCTTTGTGACTTGTTTTTTCTCCTTCCTTCCTTCCCACCTAGTCCTCATGCTTCTTCCACCTAAAATGTATAATAATTAAATTAAAAATGAGCATGACAAGCTACATGTAGAACAGAGTGGGGTTTTGCTAGTCAGTGGTGACTTTACTGCTGCAATCCAATGGGGCCTTTGTCAATCAGAAAAGCTTCCAAACTTGGAAGTTCCCAAACACACCCAGGAGATGGGCCTTGAACCATGGCTAGCTTGCCACCAGGGGATTAGTAAAGAGAAACTCACACTGTTCAAGAAATCCAGGTTCTGGAAAGATAAGTCAAGACTGAAAATCTGTAAAACCAATGAGACTTTTAAATTATGTGATTGAGAGGTCAGAGTTTTAAAGAGAATGTGACTGAAGAATCATCTTCAGTTTTATCTGCTTTCAAGTTTTGAGTTTATGGCTCTTGCAAAGTAGCCAGTACTTTGAGTCTTGGGTTCCATGATCCATAGATCTGAACAAAAGAGAACAATGTTACTCATACCAGGTATTCTGGGGCCACACCATACACTTGGATGGGTAATGGGAGAGAAGATCTCTGACTGTGACGTTATTTCTGCCACCTCATGTACTATTACTCTCTGCCTCAGTGGATTCAGAATGGAAATGTGGGGTTATCATATAACCACCAGATTGAGAGTGACTGCCAGGTATAAATAAACTGCCACTAAGTAACCTATCCCAATGGTTGTTAAATTGTTCTCTGGGATTGTTATGAATTGATTGTGTCCCCTAAATATTATGTGTTGTAATTCCTCAGTCTTATACCTGTGGATGTAATCCCATTGGCATTAGGGATTTCTTTATTATATTAATGAGACCATGGCAATGTAGAGTATGTCTCACACCAGTCACTTTTTGAGACAGAAAAGAGCAAGCAAGAATGGAGTGGATAGATACCACTTGCAGACCTCCAAGGAAATCCAAGAAAAAGCCAAAACAAAGATTTTCCCTCAGAACAAACTCAGAGAGCCTGCCTCGAGAGCTGACACCCTGGATTCAGACTTCTAGCCTCCTAAACTATAAGGAGCTCTGGTAGCATAGTGGCTAAGGCACTTGCCTGCTAACCAGAAGGCTGGCGGTTCAAACCCACCAGCCACTCCTCGGAAGGAAGGTTGGGCAATCCTACTTCCGGAGTGATACTGCCGGAAACCCAAGGAGGGGTCACTATGAGTCGGGGCCGACTCGACGGCAAACAACAACAACAAACTATAAGAAAATAAATCTCTGTTTGTTAATGCTACCCACTTGTAGTACTCTGTTACAGCAGCAGTGAAAAATTAAGATAGATCTCCTGGGAGAAGATACGCAGAAGTTCCAGAGTCAGTAACCTCATGTATCAACTAGTGTTTTCCAAACTTCAGACCCACACACTCATGAGTCATGAAATCAATTCAATGGGTCTTAATTGGCCTTTCTTTTTTTTTTTTTTTCTTTTCTTATTTTTTAAAGAAGGGAAATAGAAGAAGCAACAGAATAGAAAACATCAGACTGCAAGCTGGAGGCAGAGTGGGAGGGCTAGAAGTCCATGTAGTTGTTTTAGGTGCTGGCAGGTTGACTCCAACTCATCGCAACCCGATGTATAACAGAACAAAACACTGCCCAGTCCAGCAGCATCCTCACACTCTTTCCTGTACTTAAGCCCATCACTGCAGCCACTGTGTCAATCCATCTCGTTGAGGGCTTTCCCCTTTTTGACTGACCCTCCACTTTACCAAGCCTGATATCCTTCTTCAGGGTCTGACCACATGACCAAACTAGGGTTAGACAAAGCCTGGCCGTTTTCGCTTCCAAGGAGCATTCTGGCTGAACTTCTTCCGGGATATATTTGTTCATTCTTCTGGCAGTCTGTGGCATTTTCAGTATTCTTTGCCAACAAAAACTCTTAACTGGTCTTCCTTATTCATTGTCCAGCTTTCAAGTGAATATAAGGTGATTGAAAATACCAAGAAAGTCAATGAAATGGAGGAATATATATATATATAGAAATATATATATATATATATATATATAGAAATATATACATATATATATATAGAAATATATACATATATATGTTGTTGTTGTTGTTGTTGTTGTTATGTGCCGTCGAGTCAGCCCTGACTCATAGCGACCCCTCCTTGGGTTTCCGAGGCAGTATCACTACGGAAGTAGGATTGCCCAACCTTCCTTCCGGGGAGTGGCTGGTGGGTTTGAACCACCAGCCTGCTGGTTAGCAGTCAAGTGCCTTACCCACTACGCTACCAGAGAAATATATACATATATATATATCTAGAAATATACACATATATATATCTAGAAATATATATATCAGAATGCATTGCACCTAGTAAGGTAAAGCTGTCATGAAACTTTTGTTCAGTTGTGTGTGTGTGTGTACCTAATCACAACATAAAATGTATTTCTTACTGTGTCACAATCAAAAAATTAACCTGCTCAACTAGACTCTAATCTCCATGCAGTATTTATTAGTCATCTAACAAATACTTGTTGAATTGAACTGATTTGTGTGTTTGTGGACTTGCTCAACAAATACTAAGCCAAGCAGTGCACACAGGACTGGCCATGGCAACCCCACATTTGATTTTCTGAAAATGTAGGGCACCAGCAGGCTTCAAAGCTTGGTCAGATCCAGGAAATGCTGTGTTTAGAGAGAGTCATTCCATTTACTGAAACTGCTTCCTAATCTCTCATCTGACTTAGCCCCCATCTGCTGAACCAACTAGACCCCGAGGACTCCAAGCAGGTGTCCGGGCGACAACCTCGTGAAAGCACGAGCACAGTGGGTCTTTACATACAGTGCTTCCAACGCTTGTTAGCTTCAGGAGCACTCATCTGTCCTGGTGGAAAGTGCCCTCACGGTCAATCAGAACAGGTGGGCGCAGGGTCCTTTCCCCGTCAGAAACCTGGCCACAGCCTCCATCCCCAGTGTTCCTTTTTCAGACCTTGGGTGCTGAGCACTTATCTTTCTGGGCTGTAATGTCTGACCCCTCTCCCATCTCCACAAAACCAGCAGCACTGCCACCAGACGTCGTGTTCTCACTAGCCCTCAGCGGGCTCACCTCCCCACTGTCCACAGCCGTCCCTGCTCTCAGTGCCCAACACGTGTCCCTGAGGGTCTTGTGCTGGACCCAAGAGATTGTGGTTTGCCAGATCTGGGCCAACCCCAAGTTGCCAGCACCCTCTTGTTCTTCCATCTCCTTTGCTTGTGCATATGGTAGGCCCTCCTGTGGTTCTAGAGTTTTCTCCCTGCCTTGGGCTGTGGCAGGGCATCATAGTCTGGTGGGGGGCATGGGGGGGGCATACTCCACAGACACAGGAGCAGCCAGGGAGTTGGATCCTTTCTCTTTTACCTCCCAACTCCAAAAAAGGGAGTCCCTGGATGGCGCAAATGGTTAACCCACTGAGCTTAAATCAAAAGGTGGGTGGTTCTAGTCCACACTGAGGCATTTCAGAAGAAAGGCCTGATGATATGTTTGCATAAGTAGAGCCGCTGAAAACCCCATGGAACACAGTTCTACTCTGATGCACAGGGAGTTGCCAGAAGTTGGAGTAATTCAACAGCAAGTGCTGTTTAGTGGGCGGGGGGGGGGGGGGGGGGGGAGGGTTAGTACCTACAAACACCCTTCTCAGGTGGCGCAGAGCTTTCCAAGGCAAAAGCATTAACTTTTTACCTACACCCCTAAGGTTTAGCCCCTAACATGAGTGTCAGCAAAAAGCCACGATATCAACTGTTCAGAAATGCTCCAACATTCTCCCCACTGGGAAGAGACAAACCAATTAATTTTATTTACATTATTTAGAAAGGGCAATGTAAAATGTCAAGATAAATTATATAATGGGTTATATGGTTCTTGCATTAAAAAAATAAAGCACAGAGTGGTGGTGGTATCCTTTCTACTTTTGTGAATCTCTAAATTGCTAGTTGCTTTTAGGTAGTTAGGAGCTCTGGTGGCACTGTGATAAGGCATTAGGCTGCTTACCAAAATACTGGTGGTTCGAACCCACCAGCTGCTCCATAGGAAAGACATGAGGCAGTCTGCTTCCATAAAGATTTACAGCACTGGAAACACTACGGGGCTGCTATGAGTTGGAATTGATTGACAGTGGGTTTGATTTGGTTTAAGTAGTTATTAAAGTGACTGCAACCTCAGATTTCAACAGCCATCCTTGAACTTCTAGCCCCATGATTTTTGAGAAATATCGCTGTGCAGTTTGAAGATACCCACCCTGGACACCTACTGTTTTGTAAGTCAAGGATTATATAATGTAATGCTTGAGAAAGTAGACGTTGTTTAAAGTTTTATTGTGATAAAATATACGTAACAAAAAGTTGCCAACTTAACCATTTTAAGTGAATAATTCAGTGACATGAATTACATTTGCCATGCTGTACAACTATTGCTATTGTTGTTGTTGTTGCTATTGTGTGCTGTCAAGTCGGCCCCAACTCATAGCGACCCCTCCTTGGGTTTCCGAGGCAGTATCACTACAGAAGTAGATTGCCCAACCTTCCTTCTGAGGGATGGCTGGTGGGTTTGAACTGCCAGGCTTCTGGTTAGCAGTCAAATGCCTTAGGCCCTCTGCCACCAGAGCTCCTATGAACATAGTTATGTATTGTTTGTCCTCTCTTTAACTATTTTAAGACACATCAAAGGGTTGCAGAATTTCAAAGTAAACTCAAAATAGCCTGTGTTTTGAAGGCTGAATATAGCGCAATCACCAGGGCCAAATACCTACCCCCGAGGTAGGCTTATAGCCACACTCTGGCCTCACTTTGACGTATGAGGACATTCCAGGCCTACAGTCTGGGAACAGGCCCAATACTTGTTGAGCCAAACATCAGAGCAGGGTCACAGTTGTTATAGTCCTGTTCCGAGTCATGCCTCTTCTGTCTTGACAAACAAGTCCACTCCCAAATTTCCAGCTTTTCAGGTCCAAGAATAGAATGAGAGATATGAACCACTTTCATTGCAGAAAAAGACATGGACAGAGACACACCCCTCGGCCAGGTTGTATGCCTCTCTTAATTCCCAAAACAAAGTCAAACCTTATTGATTCCTGACAGACACAGGCAGCCAAAAAGGATAAGCCAGGCCAATTTCAGATTGTTTTTTGCTTCTCTGTGATACAATGATCTATTTCAAATAAAATAAGAAGCTACTATTAACAACATTAATTGGTTTTCAGATGACCTCATTGAAACATAGATTCCTAAAATTACAGGACAGACTCATATGTCCCGAAGTGCTAGAACCCAGTTTTCTTACTGTCAATTTAGGTTAAAACTTCCCTCCCAATCTCCCTGACTTTGTCTAATGCTGTCACCAATTTCTCAATCACCCAAAGTTAAAATTCCAAAACTTAGAGGTCCCTTTGACTCACCCTCTTTTTGTATCTCCGTTATCCCATTGCCATCAAATTTCTTGGCATTATTTCCTTGAAAGTCTTTTTTTTTTTTTTTGTGATTTGGGTGAAAATTTACAGAGCAAATACACTTTCCATACAGCAGATCACATACACTTTGTCTCATGACATTGACCACTATCTAGCACAATGCAACATCTCCTCTCCCACTTCCTCCCATCCTTGAAAAGTCCCACGTCCTCTTTTTTCCTGGTTTCACCCAGTGCAAATCCTCAGTAACCACACGCTGCTTACAGCACCTTTTATTCTAGTCTCCTTTTTATCCCATCTGCCCAGTACACCCTTGCTGAATATCTTCATGAAATACCATCTTCACTAGAGGCTCCCAGGTACCTCTAAAGCATCAGTCTATCGTCCACTGTCAGGTGTTCGAAGCCCTTCATAATTGAGATGAACAGAGTAAATTCCAAATGAACCAATGAACCTTGAAGCTGTGACCTTGAAGCAGGTCACAGCACCCATTTGATAGCAATTACCAGAGCAGAGCAATTAATGAGTGGTATGAATGTTTTGTTTTTGCCCAGGTGAGAAAACACGGGAAGGGCATTTTTACAGGTCAGTGCTTTATATGATCCTGTAAGTTCTTGAGATCTTGTACGGTGCAGAACAATAGAACTCAACTGTTTCCTAAGTGCTCATAAATAGTAACATGGACTGAGGGAAAATGATGTCAAACCTTTCTGTAAGTCTTCTCTACAGAATGTGAGGTTATTATGATAAATATTCTAAGTAATGATCACCCACCGATTTTTTTTTTCCTGTGATATATGCTTTCACACAAATCACATTCACTATAAATAAACAAAAAAAACCAAACTCATTGCCGTCGAGTCTTCTCCGACTCAAAGCGACCCTTCCTTGGGTTTCCAAGGCAGTATCACTACGGAAGTAGATTGCCCAATCTTCGTTCCAAGGAGTGGCTAGTGGGTTTGAACCGCCAGCCTTCTGGTTAGCAGTCAAATGCCTTAGGCACTATGTCACCAGAACTCCTCACTATAAATACGGCCTCTTAAAAATATAAGAATAAAAGGACAGGTGACTTTGGTCAAATCACATAACACCAAATGATTTCTCATTTGTAAAATGAGGAGGTGTGGGAACCAGGTCATTTCTGTATTTGCTTCAGTCCTGCCATTATTTGATTCCATATGCAAAAACCACCTTTCTACTTAAATCAGTCAGTTTATTAGTCTGAGCGCTTGATTTCAAGATATCGTAGATCAGTAAAATTGTCTCAGCCACAGGTTTTTTGTTATTTTTTTCCCCTGCAGGACGTTCATAGTGTTCCAGCTTTATCTCCACCACCACCACCCCCAGGACGTTCATAGTGTTCGCAGCTTTATTTCCACCACCACCCCCAGGACGTTCATAGTGTTCCCAGCTTTATCTTTTTCTTGCCCCCCTGCAGGATACCCATAGAGTTGGCAGCTTTATCTTTTGTCAAGGAAAGCACTGTTTTTATCTTTAGTACCACTGTCCTACCAACATCACTGAATGCCATTTTAACAAGCCATTTAAGAGCAGAAATTTATTTCCAAATACAAGATAAATTCTGTGTTTAACACATTCAAGTTTATGAAAACTCATTGCACATCCTATTTTTTCTCATTTGTCACACACTGATATCTGTTGTCATACTGACTTGTCACTGTTTTTTTCCTCTTTGTGACGACCTAAGATGTGTGAAATCAGCTTCCCATCTGATAAATAGAGATATGAGTAAATCCATAACTGCTCGAGTTTCAGTGTTTGGAGGTATGTTAAACAGAAGTAAAGGGAATTGGGCCCATCTGTCCATCAGAAAGATGTTGGCATTCTTTCTACGCCACCACCACCAGTTATCCAAACTGACAATTGACAACTGGGCATTTCTCAGATTCTGAAGGTGGAGGCTCTGGTGGTACACTGGTTAAAGTACTCAGCTGCTAACCAAAAGGTCAGTGGTTTGAACCCACCAGCCATTCTGTGGGAGAAGGATGAGGTAGTCTGCTCCCATAAAGATTTAGTCTTGGAAACCCTATAACCAAAACCAAACCAAATTCACTGTCATCAAATCAATTCTGACTCATAACGAACCCCATTGGGTTTCCAAGGCTGTAAATCTTTATGGAAACAGACTGCCTCATCTTTCTTCTATGGAGTGGCTGGTGGATTTGAACCACTGAGTTTTTGGTTAGCAGCCCAATGCCTTAACCACTACACCATCAGAGCTCCTTTGGAAACCCTATGAGGCAGTTTTAGTCTGTCCTAGAGGGTCACTGTGAGTCAGAATCAACTCAGTGGCAGTGGGTTTGGTTTGGTTTTTTGAATGTGGAAGGTGGAACAAGAACAGCCGTCTGTGCTTTAAAAGGAGCCCCTGGGCAGTGCCAACAGGTAACAGGCTTGGCTGCTAACCAAAAGGTGGGAAGTTCAAGTCCATCCAGAGGCTTCTTGGAAGAAAGACCTGGTAATCTACTTCAAAAAATATCAGCCATTGAAATACGTCTTGTATTTGGTGCTCTATCATTTGGCTCATTTTAATAACAGTGAATATTATTCCAATTCAGTGCTGTTGCTTATATTCAACATCCTTCCATTTCTTTTTGTACACCACCACTATGTTCAGGCTGCTTTGCTGTGAGGCCAGTAGATTATTGCAGTTAACCTAGAACAAAGCAATTTTCTTCCTTGATTAAAATAATCAGCCATTGAAAAGAAAACATGGAGCCACAGAGTCCAGTTCTCTGACACACAGGGGGTCGCCTTGAGTCAGTCGACTCCATGGCAACTGGCTTATGCTTTAAAATGCTTGTTACCACCAGTTTCCCTTTCAGGTGAAAGGCGCTCTGGTGGTGCTGTGATTAAGGCTAACTGCTAGCCAGAAGGTCAGCGGTTTAAACCCACCAGCTGCTCCACAGAAGAAAGACGACATAGTCTGTGTCCCTAAAGATTTATGTTGTTGTTGTTTGCCGTCGAGTTGGCCCCGACTCATAGCGACCCCTCCTTGGGTTTCTGAGGCAGTATCATTACGGAAGTAGGATTGCCTAACCTTCCTTCCGAGGAGTGGCTGGTGGGTTTGAGCCGCCAGCCTTCTGGTGAGCAGTCAAGTGCCTTAGGCACTATGCTACCAGAGCTCCCAAAGATTTATAACCTTGCAAAACCTATGAGGAGTTGTATGTACTCTGTCCTATAGGGTCACTATGAGATGGTATTGACTTGATGGCAGTAGGTTTTTTGGGGGACTCCCTTTTACATGGAAGGACCTCTGGTGGCGTAGTGGTTAAAGCATTCAGTTACTAATCAAAGAAGTTCAGTGGTTTGAACCCACCATTGCTCAGTGGGAGAAACATGCAGCAGTCTGCTTTTGGAAAGGTTTACAGCCTTGGCAGCCCTGTGGGGGCAGTTCTACTCTGTCCTATGGGGTTGCTATGGATCGGAATCAACTCGAGGGCAGTGGGTTTGGTTTGGGTTTGGATTCCCTTTCACATAAGAGTCCCTGGGTGGCACAGATGGGTAAGCACTCACGGACTAACTGAAAGGTTGGCAGCAGTCTGAACCCATTCAGAGGTACCTTGAAAGAAAGGCCTGGTGATCTGTTTTCAGACGGTCACAGCCTTGAAAAAGCTGCATGTTTTCAGTATATTTGACCCCATCTTATGGCACTGGCCAATGTCTTCCCTGTTTGAGTTGTGGTAAAAGATAGAAAAAAAATTATTTCTGCATGAGTTGGAATCATTCTACAGCAACAGGTTTGGGTTTTTTGTTGTTCTTTAAGATTGTAATGTTGTCAGGAGGTTTATCTTAAACATCATGTGTAGACAGACACATTTAACACAATATCCTACAGGGAATGGGTTCTCAGTGGATTGAGGGAGGAACAAAGGAAAGGAGGAAGGAAAGAAGACAGCTTCGTGCATGGAAAGGTGCTTTAAGGGAATATTCACGAGGCAGCAAGGAAGCAGGAGAGAAAAGGGGTTAAAAGGCAGCTGATTAAGGAAAGGGAATGGATCTAAACAAACCAGGAGCAGACAGAGGAGGGAGAGGATGAGCCTTGGGCACAACTTATTTATAAGCATGATTCTTTAGTTCACAGCTTGGGGTTTCCTTCTTTTCAAGTGCTTTTCTAAGTGCGTTTGCTGAAACAAGTTCACTTGTCCTCTTCCCTGGAATGCCTGTGGAAGCCTGAAGGTAGCTGTTGCCGTCAAGTCGACTCTGGCTCGTGGGGATCCCCTGTGTCTCAGCGTCTGTGCTCCTTAGGGGTTTCAGTAGCCAGTTTTTCAGAAGTACACAGTCAGGCCTTTCTTCTGAAGTGCCTTTGGGCAGATTTGAACCTCTGACTTTTCAGTTAACAGCCGAGCACATTAACCTGCTGGACACATTAACCATCTGCACTATGCAGGGACTTTGCAATGACAGACAGGCTCTGAAGTCAGGTTGATTCTTCCCCAGAACTTAAGCATTTCTCTGTCCAAGCTATCAGCTGGCTCAGTTAGAGAGCTCTTCCCATTGCAAACAGGCAGAAACTTAGCCTGAGCCACAGAAACTTAGCTTGAGTCAGCAGTGATCTGTGGGCAGAACGCCTTGTCTCAGATTGGATTAGAGGTCGAATCACCCAAATACTGTTCATCTGAGCAGCCTTCACAATTCTGGATCTTACTTTCATCTGATGCAAACTCAGCTTCAAACCAACAAATACCACCATCAGCCAAGGTCTGCCCCCCCACGACTGATGTGTCTTCATAGAGCCAGCACCTCAAACTCAACCTGTCCAAAATAGAACCCCTGACCTCTCCACAGGCTGCTTTTTTCCTGGCTTCTCAATCGTGGATAAATCTACCTGCCAGGTCAGAAGCGTCACAGCCCTTTCTACTGCTCAGGCCCACAGGCCCTTTCCTCGGCCTCCTTAGCTGCCTGGTCTCCTCCATCCTTGCTGCCACCTCCCGGATGAGGCTAAATTTTCCTCTCATCATCCAAGGTTTGCCACCTAAACCATAGTTAAGACAAAGGAAGGACTTAGCCTAACCTTTTTCCTATGAAGTATTTTGCAGCCACTCCCATGACACAGGAAATAGAAGTGAGCTGTAAATAAACAATACAGAGTTCAAAAGGTCTGAGGGGTTCCAGACTCTGTTTCCAAAGGCTGGCCATCCTTCCTGTGTGGCCTGACCTTCAGCCCAGGTCTTGCAGAACAATTGAGCTGATCTTATCAAGCCATCAGTGGATATTTCTAAGACTCTCTGGATTCTGAGGCATTCCCTGACCAAAGCATGATCATTTTACATTTTCTCATATCTTTTTCTTATAAAACTAGTCTAAAAACTTGAGAATAATTTCTCCTTCTCCCTCTTAAACCTGCTAAGTTCTTTACTCTGTCCCTTCCTTTCCATTTCTACAACCATTACCCTGGTTTAGACCCTCTCAATGGTCTCTAAGGTCCCTGGGTGGTACAGGTGGTTTGCAATTGACACTAACCTAAGGGTTGGTGATTGAAACCCACTCAATGGCACCAAGGAAGGAAGTCCTAATGATCTCCTTCTGTAAAGATTACACCCAAGAAAACCCTACGGAGTACTTGTACTCTGTAACAGATTGTCAGGAGTCAGAACTGACTGCAGAGCAAATGGTTTGTTTTGTTTTTTTAATAGTTTAACTGGTCTGGGCTATTGCTCTGCTTTCCTAATAGGTCCTCAGATTTTTTACGCCACTTCAGAATGACATTTCCAAAGCAAATTTTGGTCATGTCACTACTCTCACCCCACCCCCTTAACACTCTCCCAAAAACTTTCAGTCACTCTCTACTGCTTACAGAACAAACATCAAATCCTTAGCCTGGCATTCGAGGCCTCCATATTTGAGCCCCAATTAATTGGCCAGTTGAGTCTTCTGAGCTCTTGCTCCTGGGACTAGCTCTGAGATTTCACACCCACTCTGACTGAAACTTCCATGGACTGCCAGAAGAACAAACAAATCTGCCTTGGAAGGAATGTAGCCGGAATGCTCCTTAAAATCAAGAATGGCCAGTCTTCATCTCACATACTTTGCTCCTGTTGTCGGAAGGGACCAGTCCCTGGAGAAGGATATCACGCTTGGTAAAGTAGAGGGTCAACAAAAAAGGGGAAGACCCTCAATGAAATAGATTGACACAGTGCAACGCTGGGCTCAAGCACAGCAAGGATTGTGAGGCTGCCACGAGGTCATTCTGCTGTACGTCCAAAAAACCGAACTCACTGCCATCAAGTCGATTCCGACTTACAGCAACCCTCCCTTCGGTTTCCGAGGCAGTATCTTGATGGAAATAGATTGCCCCATCTTCCTTCTGAGGAGTGGCTAGTGGATTTGAACTGTCATCCTTCTGGTTAGCAGTCAAATGCCTTAGGCACCACGCCACCAGAGCTCCCATAAGATTGTGAAAAGTTAGAGTCAACTTGATAGCACTTAACAACAACAACAACAACCATTGCTGACTAGAAGTTGTTTCTACCTCTCTAAACTCTAGCTGTTCTTCAAAGCTCAGATCAAATGACACCCACTGCACAAGTCTGGCTCGATTTTCCGTACCTGAAATACTTTCTTCCTACTCTCTGCTTTCATGGTACTTACATGTACCACTTTCATAGAACTCATCATGTTTAACTGTGTGGAACAAGAGCTCTGGTAGCATAGTGCCTAAGGCATTTGACTGCTAACCAGAAGGCTGGCGCTTCAAATCCACCAACCACTCCTCGGAAGGATGGTTGGGCAATCTACTTCCTTAGTGATACTGCCCTCTGCCCCCAGGCATGCTGCCCCTCAAGGACAAGCGTGACCAGGCTGCCCTGAACTGCCTCAAAGTGTTTGGTATTTTTTTTACAGTAACTTGTGTGCATGTCCTATTTCCTCTTCCAAACTGGGAACTCCTTAAGGTCAAGAAAAGCCATTCTTGATCATCGTCTCTCATTTCATATCTAGCACATTTCCTTACATAAATTTATTTTATACAATATTTGTTAAATCCATTAATACCAGTGCTGAACCTAGTCAGCAACTTTTGTTTATAGGTAAATACTTTCAACTTCAAATTTGAACACATCCTTCAAGAAGTTATGTTAATCATTTCTCATATACTCATGTGAAGTTCATCTTTACTCGGTCCAGAGGTTAATCCATGTAGATATGAGTTTTAACTATAAGTCCAAGTGGTTTACAGTTCAGATAACTGTGTAGTGCCCATCTGGCACTTTACAGAAGAACCAACGCTTCTGTGTTCCCTGTGAGATGGGGGAGGAAAGAAAACAGGAAGGATAAGGAACATATTCAAGGTTTCCAGCAAATGAGGACAGAGATTAGATTTAGAGTGTTGCAAATTGAAGGAAAGGTTTCTCTGAGATCGAAGGAGCGCTGGATCTGAGAGCAGTGAGCGAGTCATTCAAGAAGGGGCTGACTAATGAATATGTCTGGCCAACGTCTCACACATGACATTGCCTAGTTCTGCACCATCCTCATAATCCTTGCTATACTTGAGCACACAGGGTTTGTTGTTGTTGTTGTT
>NW_006921700.1:1500870-1502289 GCF_000298275.1 Orycteropus afer afer | reverse complement strand
CAGCAACGGGTCTGGAAAAGGCAATGGAAAGAACAAGAGCTAGGTCTTGGCGATAGCTCATTATAGAGTGTGAAGGAAAAGGAAAAGCCATGTTCAGATTCCACTGACATAAGTTTTTTTCTTTTTTTAAATTTTGCATTGTGAGCTCTGGTAGCGTAGTGCCTAAAGCACTTGACTGCTAACCAGAAGGCTGGTGGTTCAAACTCACCAGCCACTCCTTGGAAGGAAGACTGAGCAATCTACTTCCATAGTGATACCTCCTCAGAAACCCAAGGAGGGGACATTATGAGTCGGATCCGACTTGATGGCACATAACAACAACAACAACAACATTGTGATTTGGGTGCAAATTTACAAAGCAGATTCGTTTTGCACTCAACAGTTCATACACATTTTGCTTCACAGCACCTACTATAATCCCAACAGATTCCACTGAAATTTGTTGAGTATTTATTTTACTTCCACTCGTACACTTGGATGCCTTCAAGTTCTCACTTCATTTGATTTTCAGAACTACCCTGCAGAGATGGGTTTTATGAGAGATGAGAGAATCACTATGATCCAATTATGGCTCGTAAGTGGTGAATCCAGGTATCATGACTCCAAGTGCCATTTTTTTCCTTCATGACGTAATGCATTTAGATAAATGACATTTGCAGAGATGGCACAGTTGGGAGGACTGGCCCATGGAAGGGAAATATACTGGCTTTGATATCAGACACAAGAATTCGAGCTGCTGTTGGTACATTGTGATAGTGAAGGTTGTATGTCAACTTGGCTGGACCATGATTTTAAGCGGTTTAAGCAGTGATGGTATAGTTATCCCTGATGATGAGATCTGATATAATGTAATCACTTCCATGATAAAATGCGCTATGAACAGCCAATTAGCTGAAAGGGAGTTTTCTTAGGGGTGTGGCCTGTTTCCAACATATACATATGGACATCTTAGAAAAATTCTCTGGCTCTCTGCTGGATCTTAATTCTGCATTTAGCTCATCATCATCTCCAGGTCCTGGACTCGAACCAGGGGGCTGCCGTATGGCCTCCTGATCTTGAGATGGTTGTCTTCACAGGCTGTGAGAGAACAATCTGCCATTTGACTTGCTGATCTTGGATTTGTCGTTCTCAGAAGTCAGCAGCCTGCTACACTGCCTGTTGGTCTTGGGTTAATCAGCCCCTGTAGCTGCATTGAGTCAGAAGACTCCAGCTTAAAGTTTGACTCACAAACTTGGGATTGCAGCCTCTACAACTGTGTGAGGCATTTCCTTAAGATGCATTTCTCTCTCTTGCTCTCTCTCTCCCTCCTTCTCTCTCTCTATATAAGGAGCTCTGGAGGCATAGTGCCTGAGGCATTTGACTACTAATCAGAAGGCTGGTGGTTCAAATCCACCATCCACTCCATGGGAGGAAGACTGG
>NW_006921700.1:1494116-1495115 GCF_000298275.1 Orycteropus afer afer | reverse complement strand
GTGCCATAAGATAGAGACCATTCCCAAAGCTGCTTCTTATATATGGGAAGCAGACCACATACCCAAAGCAGCTACTCAGCTGCTTGTGGTAGATCCCAACATGGAGTTGATTGCCAGCCTCATCATGGGGCATAACTACCACCAGCTTCCCAGCCACTCAACCAGGCCCAGCCAAGTTGACACACAAACATAACCACCACAATCACTCTTCCCCCAACCTCCAATGAGTGTTTCTCATTTCCATTCCTCCTTCTCTCTTAACCCTTCCTGGCTTCTGAATTTTGTCCTTGGACAAATGCTGCTCTTTTGATCTCAAATGGTTGATTGCTCTAGGAAGTGTCTGCTTTCCTAGAATTATTGTTCACCTTGTAGACCTGTCTATTTCACTGAAAATTCAGCTGCAGGAATGAGTTCAGTTCCAGGTCTGATGGGTGATCAAGGGTCATAGTCTCAGGGCTTCCACCAATCTCTATCCAACTAGAAAACCTGGTCTTTTTTATGTTTTTGAGTTTTGTTCCACATTTTTCTCCCACTCCATCCAGGACCTTTTAATGTGATCCCTTTCACAGCAGTTGGTAGTGGTAACTGGGTACCATCCAGTTCTGGTTTCAGGGTCTTAAAGGCTGAGGTTCATGTGGTTCATTAGTCTTTTGGACTAGTTGTTTCCATTTGTCTTTTTTTTTTTTTTTTAAACTCATCTTTGCTCCAACCTAACCCATTGCCATTGAGTTGAATCTGACTAATAGTAACCCGATAGGAAAGAGAAGAACTGCCCTTTGGGGTTTCCAAGGCTGTAAATCTTTCCAGAGCAGCCTGTTTCATCTTTCTCTCTCAGAGAGGTTGGTGGGTTCAAACTGCTGAACTTTTGGTTAATAGCCAAATGCCTTAACCACTGTACCACCACACCACAGCTCCTCTTCTTTGCTCCAGACAGGGAAAGACCAATAGTTGCATCTTAGATGGCCACACACAAGCTTTTAAGACCCCAGCTGCTCCTCG
>NW_006921700.1:1491385-1494016 GCF_000298275.1 Orycteropus afer afer | reverse complement strand
ATTCTATGGAAAAGGATGTCATTATTGGTAAAGTGGAGGGTCAATGAAAGAAGGGAAGGCCCTCAACAAGATGGGTTGGCATGGCTGCAATGATGGGCTCAGGTATACTAGGGATTGTAAGGATGGCGCAGGACCAGGCAGTGTTTCATTCTGTTGTACATAAGGTCGCTATGAGTCAGAGATGAGTCAAAGGCACATAACAACAACATATATATTTTTACTGATTTTTCTTCTCTAGAGAACCCAGCCTAGGACAGACATCCATATGGAGATGTTCGGTACTGACCTGTCTCACAGCCTTCCTTTCCATCCCACCTCACCTTTCATCTTCCTAAATTACCCTAGAATCCTTACTTGATCAGCTAAATTCTATTCTTACCAGCACTATTGTTTCCTTTGCCCAGCTATCCTCATACGGCATCTCTTAAACAACACCCCGAGTTTGGCTCAACATTACAGTCTGCCTTCATGCTTACCTGAGTTGCTGAAGAAAAGTTTCTCGGTTTTGCAGAGGCAATCTACAAATCTATGATCTCCAACTCAGCTGAGCCCTCAGCACCTGCCCCCTCAATTCTTTCTCTGCCCAGGACACCTCTCGCATTGCCTCCTTCTTCATGGAGATAACCTTGAAACCAGCACACAGCCTCTCCTCCTCACCTTCCTATCTGTAGATGCTTTAACATCCACACCCTTCCTATTGTTTTTCCTCCTAGGACACAGAACCAGCTGTTCCACCTGCTCTTTGGACTCTGCCTCTTCCCAGCAGTTGTGATTCTCCTATATCATCACTCTTGTCCTCTGCTGGCTCCTTTCTTTCAGTTTCTACACAGGTTCCAATCTCTCCTCCTTCGCCTCTCTGGACTAAGAGTTCCTCTTAGGCATGCCTAGATTATCCTCTCTTCTTAAAGGATAGTCAGTCTCTACCTCCTCATCTCACACTTTTTTCAACCCACTGCAGTCTGATTTCCACTTCCAACTAGCCTCGAAATTGACACAAGCAATCTTGTCTTCCTGGATCTCTCTGCTCCATTTTTCAAAGTCCATTGTTTCCTCTTTCCTAAAGCTCTCTGCTACATTATCTCCATGACACACTATCACAGATCTTGCTCCCAGTTCTTCCCAGTACCCTTCTTACCATTCTTTCTTGCCCCCTTTATAGATCTTCCTCTGCCTCCCTAATGGCCCAATCCTCCTGACCACATAAGTCCCTCCATCCTTCACAAACATCTCAGAACATTTAGACCTTCTTGAATAAGTAGCCTTTCTCTAATAGTAGTAGATTTCTCTAATCTCCCCACCGCCACCATCCAAGACCAAGCCATCTTTAACTCTCACCTAGAATATTACACTATCCTCTCTTCTCATTTGCTCCTGCTCTCTCTCCAATACAGGGTGATCTCTTCTGAATGGAAGTTTGATCTTATCATGTACCTACTAACTACACGGCCTTTTGTAAAATTCTTAAGGAGCTCTGGTGGCGTAGTGCCTAATGCATTTGACTGCTAACTAGAAGGTTGGTGGTTCAAACTCACCAGCCACTCCACAGAAGAAGACTGGGCGATCTACTTCTGTAAAGATTTACCATCTCAGAAACCAAACGAGGTTGCTATGAGTCAAAATTGACTCGATGGCAGTGAGTTTGGTTTGGTTTGGTTTTACTGCCTATCTTACAGTCATTGCAAACTCTAACTATTCTTTTTTCACTTTGTCTGACTAATATCTATGCAGCCTTCAGGCTTCGGTGTAAATATCATTTCCTCAGGGAAGCATTTACTCAGTCCTAGGCCAGATTAGATTTCCATGAAACACTCTCAGGCACTTTGTGCTATCTCTTTGTAGCACTTATCACAATAATAAAATGGTATGAATTGCTTAATGTTTGTTTCCCTCATTTAGTAGCATTCTCAAGTTCCATGAGTTGATTCCCAGACAAAGCACCTCTTGCACAGTGGAGGCTGACATGCTGCTACGATGCCAAATGGGTTTCAGCAGAGCTTCTAGACTTAGATTGACTAGGAAGAAAGGCCTGGTGATGAACATCCAAAAATCAGCCAATGAAAGCCCTGTGGATCACGATGGTCCAATCCCCAACCACCAGGAATGGTGTATGAGTGGGCAGCATTTCCTTTTGTTTTGCATGGGGTCTCTGTGAGATAGGGGCAACTCCACATCAGAGAGCAACAACAACAACCAACTCTGTGAAGGCAAGGATCATGCCATCTTGTTCGCTTTTAATCGCTTAGTGTCTAGCTTGATGACTGACACATTGCAGGCCCTTGCTAAATGTTTGTTGAACTAAACTGAATTAATTCCCAACCCCCATATCAGGTTTATTATGTATCTCTTCTATAATATATTACACTCTGTAATGCTTAATTTTAATTAATTTATTGTTTGTTTTAGGTCTTTCTACTGTTGGGCTGAGAGCCAATCCTTGGGAGTGAGTCTAATTCTAGGCCCAAAGGGTAACCCAGGGCCATAGTCTTGTGGGTTCCACAAGACTTCATCTGACCAGTAATTCTGGTCATTTTTGTGTTTTTGAATTTTTACCACATTTTTCCTCCCACTCTATCCAGGATCTTCAGTTTGATGGCTTTCCGAGTGGTTGGCATTGGTAGTCAGGCATGATCT
>NW_006921700.1:1483669-1487180 GCF_000298275.1 Orycteropus afer afer | reverse complement strand
CAGTTCATACACATTTTGTTTCATGACACTGATCACAACCCCCAAGATATAACAGCTCTTTTTCCACCCTGTGGTTACCTCCCTGTGGTTACTATTTTCCTGTGTCCTTCTTTCCTATGCATTCCTGCCTTCTGAGCTATTTCTCTGTACAAATATTGCCCTTCTGATCTCCCATGATTGATTGTTCTAAGGAGTATACCTAGCTGGTGTAAATGTTCGCTCTATATGCCTGTCTATTGTCTGGCTGGAAGCAATGGAGGTAAGTTCAATTCCAAGCCAAAAGGGTAACTAGAAGCCATAGTTTCAGGGGTTTCACCAGTGTCTATTCGACCAGTAAACCTGGGTGGTTTTCTTTTCTTTTCTTTTGTAATGATTTTGAGTTTTGTTCCACATTCTTCTCCCACCCTATCCAGGATCTCCTGCACTGATTCCTTTCCAAGTGGTTGACAGTGGTAGCCAGTTACCATCTAGTTTTTCTGGACTCAGGGGCATGTAGGCTGAGATTTACATCGTCCACTAGTACCTTGGACTAATTGTTTCCATGAATCTTTGGGTTTTCTTCATTCTTCTTTGCTCCAGATGAGTCACAAACAGTTTTTAGAAAGCTGTGGAGATAGGAACCAGATTGTAGGAGGTGAAGAAGTACTAGTTTCATAGGAGACAGTCTATCTGCACACTATTTGTTGAGAGAGCTTGGCAATATGGAAGTGAGACGAGCTCCCCTATTTGGAGTAAACTGACCTCCAGAATGTTCTTTCTCTTATCTTCTTGTCACTTCTCCTTTCTGCCTCAGTAAGAATGGGCTGAGAGTCATGGGTCTGGGAGAACAGCTCAATTTCCCTTTTTTCACTGTTGGTATAATGTTTTTTTAATATTTTCATAATTGGCATAAAATAAAATTGTATTCCTTCTAAAACTTACACAATGATTACTGTTGCTACTTATGCAACATACAATTCGTAGAATGTGTATGAAATACAAAAATATGATTATGTCATGCTTCTTCACATGAGGAGTGAAAATAAATTTTGCTATCAAAACAAAAGGTAGTAAAATACTCTTTAAAAATCCTCTGTAGTTGACTTTCAAAAAAGTATTCCAGAATAAGAATGTCAGTAATAAGTTACATCCTTAGCACGTCCCACGGGAGCTCTGGTAGCATAGTGCCTAAGCATTTGACTGTTAACCAGAAGTCTGGCGGTTCAAACCCACTAGCCACTCCTCAGAAGGAAGGTTGGGCGATCTACTTCTGTAGTGATACCGCCTCAGAAACCCAAGGAGGGGTCACTGTGAGTCAGATTCAACTCTATGGCAGTGAGAGTTTGGAGCATGTCGTGCAATATGTGCTTTTGACACAAGGAAAAACATGAAAAAATCCTCTTGACAAGGGATAGAAGATGACTAAGAAAAGTTCCCCAAATTTCCTAAAAGTTCCCTTCAAGGCTGGGAAGTTTGGCCTATTTTCAACATGAAAGGAATCCCTGCAATCACGCTAATCAGTTAAACCTGAAATTGAGTCACAATGCTGATTCACCCAGTGAAGGAACAGCCCAGGTAAAATTGCCCCAAGCAGAGTTCAATAAACCTGAAGTGGAATGGAGTTTACAAATGTTACGAAACACCTCTTGACTGTGAACATCTCAACATAACCTTGAATTTGGAGAACTGACCAAAGCAATTGCTGCAGTAAAGTGTTTTCCAGTATCACAAGTTGAACTCATAAATTGCTAACTGTTAAATGAGGTTCTTACTGAGATTAGATTAAAAATAGATAGCATCCAGGAATAAACCCATATACCTATGGCTGGTTCTCAACAAGAGTGCCAAAGCCATTTGATGAAGAGATATAGTCTTGTTAACACCTGGTACTGGGATCTCCTCATGATAAAGAAGGAATTGGGGCCCATACCTCAAACCGTATATAAAAATCACTCAAAATGGATCAAAGGCCCAAATATAAGAACTAAAACCACAAAACTCTTAGAAGAAAACATAGAAGCAAAGCTTCAATACATTGTTTTTGACAATAGATTCTTAGATTTGACACCAAAAGCATGAACAACAAAAGGGAAAAAAAATAAGAGAAATTAGACTTCATCAAAATTTTAAACTTTTGTGCATGAAAGGCTATTATCAAGGAAGTAAAGAGACAACCTACAGAACAGGAGAAAATACTTGGTAATTGTATATACGATAATTTTTAAATGTCCAGAATATATAAAGAACTCACACAATTCAATAACAAAAAGATAAAAAGCTCAAAAACGGACAAAGCGTTTGAATGCATGTGGTAGTTATGTTTGTTTGTCAACTTGGCTGGGCCTGGTTGAGTGGCTGGGCAGCTGGATGTAGTATTCCCCACGATGAGATTGAATCAACTCCATGGTGGTATCTACTGGGAGCAGCTGAGTAGCTGCCTTTGGGTATGTGGTCTGCTTCCTGTATATAAGCCAGAGCTTTGGGAATGGTCTCTAGCCTATGGCACGCTTGGACCCTGCATGTAGCCGTGTCGTTGCTCAGCAGCCTGCTATGCTCTGCCAATCTTGGGACTTACAATGGACT
This sequence comes from Orycteropus afer afer, assembly GCF_000298275.1. Lineage (NCBI taxonomy): Eukaryota > Metazoa > Chordata > Mammalia > Tubulidentata > Orycteropodidae > Orycteropus > Orycteropus afer. Next base: position 1,484,618 of record NW_006921700.1, on the reverse strand, counting down.
TAAGTTAATGGCCTGCCATGTGGTTTGGTAACATCGGGACTGTGCCTTTTTCCTTGTCAACCTTGGGGCTTCTCAGCCTCAGCAACCAGCAGCTGTCTGAGTGAAGAAATGCCTCTAGCTCTAGTGGGCCAGGAGCAGGAGACAGAGCAGGACTCCAAGGTTGAGGGGGCTTTCACCCAGCCCCTAGAGCCTGGGACTTTGAACTTGGACTTAAAGCCTCCAAATTGTGAGAGAATAAACTCCTGTTTGTTTAAGGCCATTCCATTTGTGGTATATTTATTGTTAGAGTGGCACTAGGTAACCAGAACAATACACATTCTTCCAAAGAAAATATATAAATGGCCAACCAACAAGCGGATGAAAAGATCCTCGTACTCATCACTAATTAAGGAAATGCAAATTAAAACCAGAATGAGACACTAATTTACACCCACTGGGATCTCTCTATCAGAAGTGGAAAATAACACCTGTTGATGAAAATGCAGAGAATTTAGAAACCCCTTGCAGTACTGGTAGGAATGTAAAATGGTACAGCAGCTGTGGAAAATACTTTGGTGATTCCCCAGACAGTTCAACATATAATTACATATGAGCCAGAAATTCTACTCCCAGGTATATGCCTCCAAAGACCGTTGTGGATTGAATTGTGTCCCCCGCTAAAATATGTCAACTTGGCTGGGCCATGATTCTTGGTGGTTTGGCAGTTATGTAATGATGTAATCATGCCCTGTGATGTGATCAGCCAATCATTTGTAAGGGAATTAGGGTTGTTGTTGTTGTTGTTATGTGCCGTCAAGTCAGCCCTGACTCATAGCGACCCCTCCTTGGGTTTCCGAGGCAGTATCACTGCGGAAGTAGGATTGCCCAACCTTCCTTCCGGGGAGTGGCTGGTGGGTTTGAATCGCCAGCCTTCTGGTTAGCAGTCAAGTGCCTTAGCCACTATGCTACC
>NW_006921700.1:1482396-1483569 GCF_000298275.1 Orycteropus afer afer | reverse complement strand
TGTAAAATTATCTTCAGATAAATCTACTCTTGGTGTAGGGTATATTCCTGTTCGCTGACCTCCACCTGATCTTCTCACTTATCTCTGCATTTATCTGTATGTAGCCTTGTGTTTGATGTTAGTGGGAATGCAGTATTGTGCATATGCTATTATTTACCTCTATTGTCTACAGCCTATGTGCACATTTCAGTGTCCTTCATTTCCCCAGTGTCACCATGTTGGTCACAGACTCTTATTTTTATTTTTGTATTGACAGTGCAATTATCTGTAAACATATCTGTCTCCCACCTCTCTTCACCACTCAGTCCTTCACCTGCCATCCCTTCCATCATCTGAGGACTCCTTTAGGGCAGGGACAGTTATATGCATTTTTAAAGTCAAGAAGGCATAAAAAAAAAAGTTTACTAATATAATGGATCGTATTGGGGGAAATGGACTGGATCAAAGGGTGAGAATTTAGGGTGGAGGACTCATCTTTAGGAGTCATCACAATGGAGTTAATGCACATTTATGAACTCAATATGAGAATTAGCTTAGCATTCAACCTTGGGGATCATGATTCATCCTTTAATGACTAGTGGGACATATGGCACCCACATATGTTTTCTACTTCTAGGGATTAGCAGACAGCTACTGTTCCACTTTTAGTGGGTGCTGTCATCTGGTGGTGGCCTATGTAACAGTGTGAATCTGAAGAAATGGGCCTCATCCCACCAACCCCAGCACCAGAGACCCCTTGGGATCCATATGTCCCAAATATATCAAAATCCATATTACTTCAAATTTTTTTTTTTCATTTCACTCAAAATGCCTCCTGTTACTAAAAAACATAGTTTCTTTTCTTTTTTTAAAAAAAATTTTTATTGTGATTTGGGTGAAAGTTTACAGAGCAAATTCACTTTACATACAGCAGCTCACATACACTTTGTCTCATGACATTGACTACAATTTCTCACAATGCAACAGCTCCCTGTGTCCTTCTCTCCCATGCACTCCTGCCTCCAAGCTGTCTCTCTGTGCCTACATAGCCCTTCTGCTCTCCCATGGTTGAGAGAGCCAAGGAGCATATCTCTCTTGGAGAGCCAAGGAGTGTATCTACCTAATGTAAATGTTCAGCTCATATGCCTGTCTTTTGTTTGGCTGGAAGCCACAAGAGTGGGTTCAATTCCAGAA
>NW_006921700.1:1474216-1476816 GCF_000298275.1 Orycteropus afer afer | reverse complement strand
CTCCTTGGGTTTCCGAGGCAGTATCACTGCGGAAGTAGGATTGCCCAACCTTCCTTCCGGGGAGTGGCTGGGGGGTTTGAATCGCCAGCCTTCTGGTTAGCAGTCAAGTGCCTTAGCCACTATGCTACCAGAGGGTGGGATACTAAATTATACACTTAAAAATAGTGAAAATAATAGCAAATGTTTTGTTATATGTATTTTACCACAATGTTGTTGTTGTTATGTGCCATCGAGTCGGCCCTGACTCATAGCGACCCCTCCTTGGGTTTCCGAGGCAGTAACACTACGGAAGTAGGATTGCCCAACCTTACTTCTGAGGAGTGGCTGGTGGGTTTGAACCGCCAGCCGTCTGGTTAGCAAGCAAGTGACTTAGCCACTATGCTACCAGAGCTCCCTTTACCACAATAAAAAATAAAAAACTAGCCAAGTGCAAGGGTATGTGAACTTAGATAATAATATCTTTATTTTCACTACTTCTAACAGGAATTTAGCATTTTATTCAACTATGAATGTAGGCAACAAAATACTAGTATTAGCAGAAATCATAGATATGTCAGTATCTCTGGTGGCATAGTGCCTAAGGTATTTGACTACTAACCAGAAGACTGGCGGTTCAAATCCATCACCCACTGCTGGGAAGGAACATTGGGCAATCTACTGCCATAGAGATACCGCCTCCGAAACCCAAGGAGAGGTCACTAAGAGTTGGATCTGACTCGACGGCAGTGCATTTGGTTTTTTTGGTTTAATCATTACACATACTTTGAAACATCTTTGTATCTATCATTACTGCAAACATCTTTGTATCTATCATTACTGCTCATTGGACCTGCCATTAGATTTAATGTATCATGAAACAGCACATATACTATTATACAACTATAAAATATTTTAAAAATATATTAGTAATTTTGTTTCATTCCATTTGGATTCTTCAGTTATTCTTACATTTGGTTTTATACATAGCATTTATATTGATGGCATTTAAGTAACTATACTGAGAAATAAGTAGGCATTACCAGATTGCCAAATGGTCCACAGCAAAAAATAGGTTAAGAATCGCTGGCCTGGTACTTTGTGAAAAAAGCTTATGGTTTATTACATCTAGTTGCAAGCACAAGGATTGAACAACAAATTCTATATGTATAATTTGGTGGCTTTACTAAGTTGGAATCTAGATATCATTTTTGAGCAATAGTGTGGTTTTTCTTCTGTGCGATTTAACTATAATTTTGATTCAAGTGTAAGGAATAAAAGATATTCTACCTCCCTTTGGACGCTTGCTAACCCAGAATGCTCACACTTATTTTCTGGGGCTGGTGCAAACCCCAAAATGTCCAAGTCCCAACACAAATGATCCAGCAATTGAGTGAAGCCTCTAGGGAGGTCCTGGGGTTCCCCCAGACATTTCTGGAATCCTATGACATGGGAAACACATCTGGACAATTCCCCAGCCCAGGAGAGTAGCTTGGTATAGGATGTGATCTGCTCTGGGAAGCATCTCAGAGTGCTAGAAATTCAAAAATAAGTAAATAAATAAAGGTAGTAGGACATACCTGGGAGACCTCTTGTGTGCTTAGACCACACCTTGTTGTTGTGAAATATTCAACCTAACCATGTCAAAGCTCTTTTTAGGGTCTGAAACTCCAAGTACCAAGGAGCCCATCACTTATTGCTTAGTGGAAAAAGATACTGGATAATCAAACCTAATTTATTAATTTAGTTTCCTTAAATGACAACATCCTTTGTAGCTGCTCTGTTGGCCAGAAAAATCTTAATACCTTACAGAATAATGTCCTTATACTCAGGGGCAGACTAACCAGGAAGTGTGATATACACTGCTTGCATTGAACAAAGTATGTATAGGTTTAATTATGCTTATTTGCTAGTCTGTGGTGAACAGTTAGTTTCACATAGGTTTCACCACATCCTTGACGTGTGGGGGGGCAGGTGAAATTGTGCACTGCAGATGGCACAGTTTGACCCGTGGGTACATTTATTATTGGGTAATCTGGCCCTACTTTTATTGCCCCCAAGACAAATGATCTAAGAGGTAACTTTTCATACCCATGCGGTCTGAGAACAATGAAGTCTACAGGGTCAGTTAAGGACACTTCATGTAGAGTTATGCTCAGGATACTGGAAACCCTCTTTGGACTTTGCATCCTTTCTATTTGGTTCAAACTTTCTACCTGTATGTCCTTCAAAACTACACATCTAGTGAATGAATGGTGAAATTGTGTTACCCGTGGTTTAATCATAACATATTCTGAATGTGGCAAGAAAAGAACAACATGTGTTTGCCTTGACACAGCAACTTCTTGAAGGTAAGGAAAATACCGTGGACTTCTCATTATCTCATAACTAGGGATAAAAAACCATTCATAGCAGTGTGAGTTCATAGAGTCTAGAACTTCAGAGGTCTTCAGTGTTTCTCAGATGTTAATATGCATGGAATCTTGTTACACTGCACATTCTGAGGCTGTGGGTCTGGAGGGGACGGAGCTCAGATTTTGCCTTTCTAACAATATCCTAAGTGATGCCATTGTTGGGGCTCCTAAGTAGTCTATGGTTCAGGAAGATTTTAGGGGCATGGCCTT
>NW_006921700.1:1471869-1473801 GCF_000298275.1 Orycteropus afer afer | reverse complement strand
ATAGTGGCTAAGGCACTTGACTGCTAACCAGAAGGCTGGCGGTTCAAATCCACCAGCCACTCCTCGGAAGGAAGGTGGGGCAATCTACTTCCGTAGTGATACTGCCTCGGAAATCCAAGAAGGGGTCGCTATGAGTCGGGTCCGACTCGATGGCACATAACAACAACAACTTATTATGGTATTATTTTACTCCTTTAGACAAGCTGAAGCATTACATTTATTTAATTATGTAAGGATGGTTAGTACTCCTTTTGGAGGTAATTGCTGCCATGAACACCTCATTGTGTTTTGAGGATAATGAAAATATTATTCTTCCTTGATGATATAGCACTTACCTACACCAACTGCTTTTGGCGCATAGCCTAGGCTGGTAGAAGTTCTATTTCTGAAGATTGTCTAACACAAATGCCTTTGGATGTCTTGTTTACTTTCTCTTGTATTTTTAAAGATTTTGCATTTTTAATGACAGTAATTTATTGGAGAATAATTTCCAGTGGCACTCTGCATTTATTATTTATGTTTTCCGTTCTATGGCAAATGGAGTTATGTAACACTAAAGATGTGATTAGCACACTCTATCCGCTTTTGCAGTAGATAATGTGCCAGCTTAAGATTGACAATCCTGCTCATATTTACCATTAAAACAAACAAACAAACAAAAAACCCACTACCGTGCAATCCCTCCCTGGCTTTCTGAGGTGGTGTCTCTACAGAAGTAGATAGCTCAGTATAACCTTCCATAGTTCTTGGAATACTCAGTAAGATGGCTTTTCCTTTAGGAAACACAGGTATTCTGGTGGTGCAGTGGTTAAAGCATCTGGCTGCTTTACGTCAGTAGTTCGAACCCACTAGCCTCTCTAAGGAAGAAAGTTGAGACAGTCCATTTCCATAAAGATTTACAGCATTGGAAATCTTATGGGAGTATTTCTACACTCTCCTTACAAGGTTGCTATGAGTTGGAATTGACTCAATGGTAGTGAGTTATAGGAAACACACTGTGGTGTTTGGGTGAAATAAAGAGGCTCTATTTCCATGATATCAGGACAAAGGCTTTTGCAGACATTCTCCAGGAAAGGGCAGTGACTGTTGGCCTATCGTGAGATAAAGTTACATACTTCTTTAAACTCTGCCACTAGAAAGCATTACAAGGAAGACACGTGTCCAGGAGTGCCGGGCAGCCTATCCCTTTAAGGCTCTTTCTCCTATTCTGGTGAGAGGGTCAACCCACAGCTGAAGCCTGAAACAGCAGCCTCAACTCTCAGTGACACAGGAATCCGCCTAACTGACCCAAGCCGGCACTGATCCACACCACGCCCTTCTCTGTGTGCTCCATACCCAGTCCTGACATTTGTTTCCTCCTGCCATTTCTTGTTGATTTTAACCTGCGCTCTGGGTTTTATCAGATCCCTTGCCTTGTAATTCATGCTTTTCCCAAGAAGGGGTAGTGTCTTTTTTTCTGGGCTCAGCAATGTTTGCATTGTCTGCGTGGCCATTTTCACAACCCTGAGTAAGGCCTTATTAGCTATGTTCTGACAGCCTTGGGTGGGTTCAGCTTGGTGTGGCAAGAATGGCTTCTCCTGGCCCTCGGAAGGTCCGGTGAAGGATACCAAAAAGGGCCATATTGAAGGCTATGTGTCCCCAGCAGAGTTCCAGGGGACATTTGCTCTGAATGAGCAGTAAGGCACAAGGCAGATGATGTATGTGTTGGTGTGGATATAAAATTCCTGCAGTGAGAGGCGTCAAATGCATAAATTTCAAGGGTACAGCTTGAGCAATCTTCATGTCTACACGCCTGGGTAGCCTTTGCCCAGCCTGAGAGAACATTTTCACCACCATCCCCCTAGAAGTTTCCCTTGTGTCTCTTCTCAGTCAAGCCCCCCAATGGTAACCCCACTATTGACTTCTAGTACCACAAATTTCTCCTTAAAAGCT
>NW_006921700.1:1467766-1470474 GCF_000298275.1 Orycteropus afer afer | reverse complement strand
TCCAAGGCAGTATCACTACGGAAGTAGGAATGCCCAACCTTCCTTCCGAGGAGTGGCTGATGGGTTTGAACCACCAGCCATCTGGTGAGCAGTCAAGTGCCTTAGCCACTATGCTACCGGAGCTCCCTTGTGTACTCATAGGAACAAGTAAAATGTTATAAGGATTGTTTGTTCACAATAAATTTTACTTTTTAAGTAATGTTAAAACAGTACTTTAAGTTGTCTGCTCATACTCAGTAAAATTGAAATGAAGGATTACACAACCCCCACCCCTTCTCTTTTATTTCTCCCCTAAGAAGTTTGGCCTTTTGTTCAAATGGAGATTCATAATCCATTATTGGAAATGCCTGCAGACAGTTGGGTTTCAGAATTCTGAAACCTTGGATTTGGGAGAACATTAAAAGAACGTACATTACAAAATGTACAGTGGGATCTGGGGCACTCCCTTATAAACGTGTTCATATTTCTGCAGAGAAATAGATTTTTATACAACATTAGGGAAAGAAAGATTATCAAGAGCCTAGTGATAAATTCTTACTTGGCACCAAATCAATTCTGGCACCACCAAAATGACAAACTTTAAAAAAAACAACCTTTTGGATTTGGGGAATTACAGCTAAGTTTGTGGACCTGTGGCAGATTATATATTACTTAAACTTTTCTAATGAAGTCAAGGCTCACTCTGATGGCATGTCTTCTGAGGCAATCCAAGCTTGAGAAAGGATTGTTTTTCCTTTTAAATTACTAGAGCACTTTGAGTTGCTTATTCACAGACCTTAAAATTTGGTTTTTAAATAATGATCCACAAAAGGAAAAAATGTAGTAGAATGAAGCCCATGTACAAATCACCCAGCTTTAACAAATATTAACATTTTGCCAAGCTTGTTTCATTTATCCCCATGTTTTCCTTGGAGTAATTTAAGGCAAATCCAAGAAATAATAATGACATTACTTCATCTGTAAATACTTAATCAACACATGTTTTTTTAAGTTATATTTATATGAGTAAATGCTTGTCTCCATATTATAACATAGACTCCTTTGAGGGCAAGTATTATGTCTCTTTTATTCCTGATTCCTAATTGGCTCATCTCAGCAGGAAATTTTACACAGAAAAACAAACTATGCTCTGAGAATTGCTCTAAATAAAGCATGGTGTCATGCACTGGTTCTTAGACTTAAATAAGTAACTAAGTCACCCGGAGGCCTTAAGTGCTGATTGTTGTGTTCCAATTGCAGAATTTCTGATTCAATAGGTCTGGGCTGGAGTCCGAGAATCCGAATCTCTAACAAGTTCTTAGGTGATGCTGCTACTGCTGTTCACCCTTTGAGAACAACTGCTTTAAAGCAAGGAAGACATTGGCATTGATATGCTGTTATTGTTGTCAGCTGTCTAGTCAATTCCAACTCATAGCAACCCTAGAGGAGAAAGTAGAACTGCCCCATAGGGTTTCCAAAGCTGTACTCTTTACAGGGGCAGATCACCAGGTGTTTTTTCCCACAGTGCCACTGGGTGAGTTCAAACTGGACATTTTGGTTGTAGCCAAACGCTTTTAACATTGAGCCACCATGGAGCCTTGGCGTTGCTATACCTGCCCAAATAAACCAGATATTTTTGTAATTTAATCAAGCATTAATCCTATATGAAGATGTGATGGTTAATCCTATATGAGATGGATGGTTAGTTTTGTATCAACTTGGCTAAAGCGTGGTACCCAGTTGTTTGGCCCAATACTAATGTGGACACTGTAATGAAGTAGGTACATATGGATATATATCTTTTATTCTTGTCAGTTGCCATTGAATTGATTTCAATTCATAGCAACTCCGTGGGACAGAGGATTTTCTAGGCTGGCTGTAATCTTTATGATGGTACCTTCACTTGCTCCACATGCATGAAAAAGCTGGATGATAAATAAGGAAGACTGAAGAAGAATTGATGCCTTTGAATTATGGTGTTGGTGAAGAATATTAAATATACCATGGACTACCAGAACGAACAATCTGTCTTGGAAGAAGTACAGCAAGAATGCTCCTGAGGAGAGAGGATAGTGAGTCTTTGTCTTCCATACTGTGGGCATGTAATCAGTAGTGACCAGTCCCTGGAGAAGGACATCATGCTTGGTAAAGTTGAAGGTCAGGGAAAAAGAAGAAAACCCTTAAAAGAGGAAGACCCTCAACAAGATGGACTGACACAGCAGCTGCAACCATGGGCTCAAATATAGCAGTGATTGTGAGGATGGCACATGACCCGGCAGTGTTTTGTTCTGTTGTACACAGGGTTGCTATGAGTTAGAACTGACTCACTGGTACCTACAACAACAACAATAAACTTTAGAGAGCAGATTGCCAGATCTTTCTCTTGAATTACTACTGGGTGGGTGCCAGCTGTCAACCTTTTTTTTTTTTTTGTTACCAACCAAGTGCTTAACTGTTGCACCACCAGGGCCACACACACACATACACACACACACACACACACTTCCATGCTTCATTCACCCTTAGACTGTAGGCCTTCATCCTCTTATTGCTTGTCATCTTCTGCTCCAATGATGGATGCAATGCCTCTAAACATTTCTTGGGAAGAAGAAGAATGGATCAAAAAATGTTGAAGGTAGTTCAACAAGACAGAAAATAACAAATGCTGGCGAGGTTGTGGAGAGATTGGGACTCTCATACACTGCTGGTGGGACTGTAAAATGGTACAA
>NW_006921700.1:1463326-1464101 GCF_000298275.1 Orycteropus afer afer | reverse complement strand
GGCAAATAACAACAACAACAAACATGGATCCCAATTTAACCAAAATTAAATCCTTTCATTATAATTCTCAACAATCTTTCACTTTTGATTATTCTAATGTAGGATGAACTGTCTTTCAAAAACAAAAGAATTTCACCATTAATAATGAAGCATTTATAAAAACATTTGCAATATTTTTTCAACCAAAATTTGCCTTTATTGTCTGTACCTTTTGTGCACCTCTCACCTCTCCAAGTCTTCCCTATCCTTAGTGATACCATGCTAGTCACACACTTTTGCTACATTGCTTTTCACTTCACCCATATCAAACCTGTGTCTTAATTATCCATCTATCTTCCCCCCCTTCCCCTGACCTCTCATCTCTGGTAACCAACAAAATTTCCTTCCATATGTAAACATTTCCTTGACTTTTTACAATAATAGACTCATACAATATTTGTCCATCTGTGATTGACTTATTTCACTCAGCATAATGTCCTCCAAGTTCATCCACATTATGAGGTGATTCACTGATTCTTCATAATTCCTTAAATTTGCATAGTATTCCAATTCGTGTATGTACCATAGTTTGGTTATCCATTCGTCTGTTGATGGTCATTTAAGCTATTTCCATCTCTTTGCTGTTGTAAATAATGCTGCAGTAAACATGGCTGTGCACATATCTATTCATGTCCCAGCTGTCAGCTCTTTAGGATATATTCCTAGTGGGATTGCTGGATCAAATGGTATTTCTATTTCCAACTTTTTCAGGAAGCGCCATACTGTTTCCCACAGT
>NW_006921700.1:1461351-1462936 GCF_000298275.1 Orycteropus afer afer | reverse complement strand
TTTTTTTTGTTTGTTTGTTTTGTTAATGCTTTTCTTCATATGTTTGTTGGCTGCCTGAATATCATCTTTGGTGAAGTGTCTGTTCATGTCCTTTGCTCATTTTTGAAGTGGATTGTTTGTCTTTTTGATGTTGAGGTATTAAAGTTTTCAATAAATTTTAGAGATAAGACCCTTGTTGGATGTGTCATTGCTGAATTTTTTCTTCCCGCCAATCTGTAGGTTCTCTTTTTACTCTTTTGGAGAAGTCTTTTGATGTTTAAAAGAATTTAATTTTAAAAGGTCCCAATCGTTTAGTTTCTCTTCTGCTGTTTGTGCATGTTGCGTTATGCTTGATAGTCTGTTTATGCCATAAATTAGAGCCCCTAAGTTTGCCTCTATTTTAATTCTGATGAACTTCATAGTTTTGGATTTTACATTTAGGTCTTTAATTCATCTTGAGTTCGTTAATGTTTGTAATTTTTGAAGTTTCTCTCACTCAGCTTGCTGCAACTTGACAACTCTGGGCCAGCAGGGTTACTTTAGGTCATTATAGTCTCCCTTTTATTGCTGTGGTTACTACAGCAGTCAAGCCTATCACTTATCATCTAACTATAAAGTGTTCCCTCACGTGCCCCACCCTTCAGTGTTCAGTGTGGTCCTGTTACTCCAGACTTTACGTAATTGTTAAAGAGGAGCCAATTTCCTTATCTCTACTTCAGCTCTACTTTCCTAGCCTACTTTTCCATCACTTCTAATTTTGTTATTCTATTCTTTACATCTTTATTCTAAATCATGATTATATCTTGTATGAACACACAGGCTTGATTACAGTAAAGATTTTTTGGTGGAAACATTTCTTGAAATAAGACTAAAGAAATAATATATCAAAGGACTTGAAAGCAGAAACTAAAAAAGAAACCCGTGCACAAATGTTCTTTGCAGCACTATTCACAATAGCCAAAAGATGGAAACAACCTAAATGCCCATCAATAGATGAATGGAGAAACAAAATGTGGTACATACATACAATGGAATATTACTCAGCCAGCAAGAGAAATGAAGTCTTGATACATGCTACAGTATGGTAGAGCTTGAAGGCATTATGCTGAGTTAAATAAGCCAATCACAAAAAGACAAATACTGTATGACTTCACTTATATAAAAAAAGACAAGAAAAGGCAAATATATAGACAACAAAGTTTATTAGTGTTTACCAGGGGCAGGAGGAAAGGGGGAAAGGGAGGTTAACAGTGATGGAAAAACCACGTTGATTAAGAGTGGGGTTGCACAGCCAATTATGTAAGTGCTGTCAACAAGTGGTACACTGATAAAAAGTTGAATTGGCAAAAGTTGTGTGACAGACTGTTACATAGGTAGAGACAAGTACTGGTTTGGGTGAAGAGAAGGGCAATGTACCAAATGTGAGTGATCAACACGGTGGCCTTGAGGAAGAGGAAGACATAGAGAGGTACATGAGAAGTACAGACAACAAAAATGAACCCTTTTGCACATACAGTACTGCATTGTCAGTGAAGGCAAACATGGATATACAGGTGGATAGATAGGTGGACAGGCTGAACTATTAGGTATGTCTATGCAGGGGGGG
>NW_006921700.1:1449418-1460496 GCF_000298275.1 Orycteropus afer afer | reverse complement strand
ATGTGAGCTGCTGTATGGAAAGTGAATTTGCTCTGTAAACTTTCACCTAAATCACAATTAAAAAAACAAAAAAAAAAAATCTGACAGATATATTTACAACAACAACAAAGGAAAAAAAAAAAGAGTAGCTGCTGAGTCTGCTTATGTACCAACAAACACCTCATGGGATTTATTTAGTTCCTTGGTTTGGAAGTTTAGGGTCATGGTTTCATGGGACAACCCAGTTAATAATGGGTTTAGTGCTTCTGTTCTACTTTGTAAGTAGTTTGTTTCATAGTTCCTGGGGTCCTAAAAACTTGCAAAAGGCCATCCCACGCACAACAATTGGTCTTTATTCAGCTGGAGCAACAGAGGAAGGACAGTCAGCAATAGGAGGAAATGGAACATGCGACTAATTGCTTCCATGAACAACTGCCTTCTTCGCCATGATACCAGAACTGGATGGTGCCTGGCTACCATCAGTAAACATTTTGACCAAAGTTTCCACGGAAGAGTCCTGATCAAAAGGGGAAAATGCAGAACTGAATTTCTGTTTGTCATGGATTCCAGACTTTCTGGAGCCATGGAGGCTGGAAAAGCCCCTGAAACTACTACCCTTCATCTTTAAATCTTAAACTAAAAGTATCCCCTGAAGTCAAGCTAAAACCAACCAAACAAAAAAAAACCACTGCCATCTAGTGGATTCCAGCTCATAGCGACCCTCATTGGGTTTCCAAGGTGATAAATCTTTAGCTCTGGTAGAATAGTGGCTAAGGCACTTGACTGCTAACCAGAAGGCTGGTGGTTCAAACCCACCAGCCACTCCCCGGAAGGACGATGGGACAATCTACTTCCGTAGTGTACTGCCTCGGAAACCCAAGGAGGGGTCGCTATGAATCCGACTCCAGGGCACATAACAATAACAACAACAAATCTTTAGGGAAGTAGATTACCCAGTCTTCCTTCCGCTGAGTGGCTGGTGGGTTTGAACCACCAGCCTTCTGGTAAAGTCATTTGCACAGTACCTTAGGCACCGTACCATAGTTTAGCTTAACTAGTAAGGTCTGCCTTGAGCATATGTTCTTTTAAGAATTATATGGGATCAAGGTGACAACAGCAACTTGAAAGACTAGATAAGCTCTCTGGGAGCGAAGAGTTTATGTTAATGGGGGAGGAACAACTCAGAAAAGGAGAGTGAGGATGGTTGCACATCTCAAAGAATATAATCAATGTCCCCAAATTGTACAGGTAGAAACTGTGCATGTTTTACTGTCTATATTGTCAAGAAGGAAAAAAAAAAAAAAAAAAAATGGGGGGGGGGGGAGTAACGAAATACCCTCCAATATCACAACCGTGGGTGAGTACAGATGTATTGAGGTAGGGTCCCTGTGGCTTTCAAGGAGAAGATTGTTCCCAGTGTTTTTCTGAGAGAACACTGAATGTCTATTTATGGTAATTGTGACAGTAGTGATGATTGGTGAATTCCCTGTAGGCAAGTAACAGTGCCAGCAGCCGCCGGGAGTGTCAAAGAATGTTGCAGAACTGCAAATCCTACACGCAGGAACTAATATCAATATTCTAGCACAAATGAAAAAAGAAACATAAAGAGCTCCTAAAATGCGGAGGTCTCGGATTTCCTGGGTCCTCGCCCTTCCGCCTCCACACTCTTGGTGGTGTAGCGAGCTCTTAATTCTTTCTTCCTCCATAGGTTCACACCAGGATGGACGCAAACTCCCAGCTTTCCTCTGGCCGCCTCCGGCTCTCGACTGGTACCCGCAGACATCCGCTCGCGCCTGCGCAGAGCTTCTTCTCGGGCGAGCCGGTGTCAACAGCCCGCCAGCTCCGCCTGCCTAGGGGATGCTGGGTCCCTGGGCGGCCAGCCCCGGCTCCTCTGCTGGAGCTGCGGGCGTCATGATTATCTCCGGGCCCCTCCTATTTGGCCCGGCCCTGCTTGTAAGCCTGTCCACACAAGACCAATCGCCAGCAAGTGGAAGAAGGTCCTGCAAGCCAGGAACAAGCGCTCCCGCTAAGAAGCCCGAGGCAGAGCTCCGCCCCTAGGGGCGGGGTTCTGGCGTGCTCATTGGGCTGCCCGCCCGTCCGTCCCCGCCCGCGAGGCCGTGCGGACCCTCGTTTGGCTCCCTCCCCTTGCAAGGCTTCTTAACCAGCTTCCTGGGTGATTGCGGTCGCCCAGAGTAGTTCGAGCCGGAGTTGGCGCCGCTCTTGGACACTCGGAGAAAAGGGAGGCTGGGCCCAAGCGGAGCATCGTCTGAGCGCGTGGCGCGGCCGCGGCCTCTCCGCCGGTAGGTAGCACCACCTGTCGCTGGGAGAGACGCGAGGATAGGCTCAGTGCGGCGGGCCGTGCCGGCGGCGGGACTCAGCGCGGTCCGAGAGGACGGGTGCCACCTCTGGGCCGCACGCCCGGGTAGCGAGCGCGGCCTGCCGCCGGCTTCTGTCCGCTGTAGCCGGCTCGGTCTTCGCTTGGCGGATGGGGGCAGGGTAAAGGGAAGGGGCTCACTGAGCTCGGACGCGGGAGATGTGCGATTAGATGGCGAGGACCTCCAGTTCGACCTCGGCGACCGTGTTTAGGGTGCGATTCTCGACTCGCCGGTCCCAGCCCACCCCCCCAACCCCCCGCCTTCCTGTCCAGGAGTGAGGCTCTGTGGCCTCCAAAAACCAAGAGCATCTTCCTTTCTCTCTTCTTAGAAAAGACCAAGTAGGAAATAGGTCTCTTCTTGGCCAGGGTTAATTAGTAGCACGAATTAGCATTGTGTAAGTGTGCATGTGTTCCTCATTTTGAAGGAAGGAGTTTGTTGGACGCTAGAAAGTTCTGTTATTGGAACGGTTCTGTCCATTCTTACGAAATGGCATCTGTGATAGACTGGGATGGCGGGTGTTTCTTTGATGCTCATCATAACTGTCTCTTTGCTGGTGTTAATTTGTGGCCCTGGATTTGATTTTCTTAATTCTAGAAAATTTTATGTTGCCTTTGGTGAGAGGCGTGGTCAAAATAACAAACCTCAACAGAAATGCTTCACTTAAGAAACGTTTTATCGTTTTCGTATCTTTAATTTACCTTGCTAATGCTTATGGCACTCCTCGGAAGGAAGATGGGGCAATCTAATTCCGTAGTCAAAGTGCCTAGGAAACCCAAGGAGGGGTCGCTATGAGTTGGGTCCGACTTGACGGCACATAACAACAACAACAACACAATGCTTGTGGCAGGAGCTCTGGTGGCATAGTGCCTAAGGCATTTGACTGCTAACCAGAAGGCTGGCGGTTGAAACCCACTAGCCACTCCTCTGAAGGAAGGTTGGGCGATCTACTTCCGTAGTGATACGGCCTGGGAAACCCAAGGAGGGGTCTCTGTGAGTCAGATCCAACTCGACGGCAGTGGGGTTTGGGAATGCTTGTGGCAGTCATTTCTAAGCAGACTGGTTAATAGCATTATTTCTGATAGTGTTGCATTTGATGATGATGATAGTGATCACCATGGAAGCAGTGTATTGGTTTCTAGGCCTGGGCCGGGAACTCTTTAAGTTCTCCGTCAGTCTTGACCCTGTTTGACGTTGGTATGTAGTCACCCTCAGTTTACCAACGAGAAAGCTGAGGCTCAGGAGTGTTTAGGATTCAAACCTAGGAAATCTGACTGTACAGCCAGCTCCCCTACCTGCCTTTTGAACTCTGGGCAGGATCCTTAATTATTCATGTTAAGCTAATTGCAATATTGCACCCATAAGTTTTTTTTTTCTTTCTATTTTTAGATTTTTTTATTTTGATTTGGGTACAGATTTACAAAGCAGATTAGTTTTACTCTCAACAATTCATGCACATTTGTTTTCATGGCCCCATTTCAATCCCCACAATAAAAAGCTCTCCTCCCTGCGACCCCCCCCCCTCCTTGTGTCTGCCCCTTCCCTGTCCTTATCTGTGCCTTCTTGTCTGTCCAGTTTTCCTTCTATGTAAATGCTGCCCTTCTGGGGTCCCATGGTTGATTGATGTAAGGGGTGCATCTCCTTGGGGTGGTGGTTCTGCTCGCAGGCCTCTCTACTTTTTGACTGAATGCTAATCCACGTAAGTGAGTGAAGTTGCAGGTCCAAAGGATGACCAAGGGCCATGGTCTCAGGGGTTCCACCAGTCTTGTTGTTGTTGTTGTTATTTGCCGTCGAGTCGGCCCCGACTCATAGCGACCCCTCCTTGGGTTTCCGAGGCAATATCACTACGGAAGTAGTCTTACCCAACCAGTAATTTGAGCCATTTTTTGCACTCATACGTTTTGATCCTCATTTGCTAAGCATTCTGAAAGAGAAGAAACCATCATTTTCAAGAACAAAAACTATCTTTTGTGTAACTACTATGTTTTTTATGAATGGCATTTAACTGCTAACCAGAAGATTGGTGGTTCAAACCCATCAGCTACTCCTTGGAAAGCAGACTGGACAATCTGCTTCCGTAAAGATTTACTGCCTCGGAAACCCAATAGGCATCGCTGTGAGTTTGAATTGACTCGATGACAGTGGATTTGGTTTGGGGTTTTGTAGATAGATAACTAGTTGAGTTCCATACGTCACCGTGGTATAGACAGTAAGTTACTAGGCTTGCAGAACAGTTTAACTTGGTCTTTAATATTGGACCTGGAAGTAATCAACTTTGAGCACTGGTTTATAATCTGTACCTGACTCTTTTATGGTAGTTACAAAGGCTGAAAAATTAGTTAGGGAAGCCTGGGAGGTGGGTATACCCTTTACCATCAGTTAGCAGGAAATGTTGGACTGTATTTTTCTGGAAGTTCTCTTGAGAACTGAAACATGTTCCTGTTTAAAAACTATTCCTGGAGAGGAACTGCAGTGGATTTCACCCATGAAAGGTGTTTAACTGTTTTTTGTCTTTTAAAATACTTGTTATGAACACGCATTGAAAAGTACATAAAGGAAAAAGCTCATTTACAATTTGGGCGTTTCTTTTGTAAATTAAAAACACCTCTGATGCTTTTGTGCATAATTTGTATTTAATTTCATGTAAAAAGTAAGTTATCTAAACTGTATTCAATTTTATAATGAGTTAAACTAAAATAAATTATTTATGTTGGTGAATTGTGCCTAAGGCACTTGACTGCTAACTAGAAGATTGGCAGTTCAAACCCACCAGCCACTCCTCAGAAGGAAGGTTGAGCAATCTACTTCCATAGTGATACTGCCTCAGAAACCTAAGGAGGGGTTGCTGTGAGTCAGGTTTGACTCCACAGCACATAACAACAGCAACAACAACAACAAACAGCTGTACTTTAAAATACAAATGACACTAAGACTTGTAGTTGTTTACCTGTCAGTTGTAGAGAATTCTCAATTAAGTAACAACAGTTACTCTGCGTTTGCTTTTATAAAAAGGAGCAATTTCATTAAAAAGTTAACTATTTTATATGAAAGTCGTCATTTGATTACATAGCTATATATTAGACTTCTTTTGATAGATAGAAACACATTTCAAAAGTTTTTAAAAACTAGTGGTTCCGTCGCTATTGTTTAGGATGGCATTTAACGTTGCCAGGGTCTTTGTTGTTGTTGGTTGCCAATTCTGACTTGTGGGGCACCATGTGCATCTGTATATCATTGCAGTTTTTTATTCTTGACCTAGAGATTTAATTTGAAATACTTCTAGTGAATGTTTATTGTGATAATTCCTACACACTCTTAATATGGATTTCACCATTTGGAGATGTTGATACAGAAACTGACAAGAGTTTAAAAGACACCTTCTGCTGTCTTCTTCTGTTACTATTAATAACAGTAATGCTTGTGATAAGTAACATTTATAGAGTGCTTATAGGGCACTGGGATAAGCATCTTGCAGGCATTACCTAAATTTAAACAGCTGTCAGTAGTAGAGCTCAGTAGTACTTATTTTTCACCCACATTTGAGTGATGGGAAAACTGCAAGCCATGGAGGTTGTGACTTTCCCAAGATTGCAGACAGCCTAGAAATCCAGACAGCCCGACTCCAGAGCCTGTGTTCTGTCCACTGTGCTAGACTGCCTGGTGTGGATTTTATTGAATAAATCTTTTAAGTCAAATAGCTGAGCTCTTGATGATGATGATGATGGTCAAGCTCTAAGGGCTTGATACTTCAGTATGTCTGCTTTACTATGCACAACTCTGCAAGGTGTCCTTTCCCTTCTCCTGTTTTATTGATGAGAAAAATGAGACTTACGAGTTAAGTCAGTGGTTCCCAGGCTTTTGGATTTTGTTGGTAAGTTTTTTTTAAAAAAAAATAAGTGTGGGAACAGGCATAAGATTGTTACCTTTTTATTTTTTCACAGTGAAGGGAGGACTTTTTAAAAAACTACTATCTAGGAGCTCTGGTAGCATAGTGCCTAAGGCACTTGACTGCTAACCAGAAGGCTGGTGGTTCAAACCCACCAGCCACTCCTCGGAAGGAAGGTTGGGCAATCTACTTCCGTAGTGATACTGCCTCGGAAACCCAAGGAACGGTCACTGTGAGTCGGGTCCGACTGGACAGCACATAACAACAACATTTATTATGCCCATCTTGTCATAAAACACAGGACACTTTCACTACTTACAAGGTTGTTGTTGTATGTGCCGTCCAGTTGGACCCGACTCATAGCGACCCCTCCTTGGGTTTCGGAGGCGGTATCACTACGGAAGTAGATTGCCCAATCTTCCTTCTGAGGAGTGGGTTTGAACCACCAGCCTTCGGGTTAGCAGTTAAGTGCCTTAGGCACTATGCTACCAGGGCTCCTGAGAATAAAGTTAGTGCTATGAAAAACTATTTCTTACATTGTCCTTGTTTTTCTGACTTGGTCACAGACCAGTGAAAAATGTGTCCAGACTGACACCAGTTCAGAGACTGCCATTTGAGAATGCCTGGGTGACAACTGACTCCAAACTGGTTATTAGCTAAATCCAGAGTCAAACTCAGGTCTGTGTGACTGCAAAGCTTGTGGCACCAAGTCATGACCTCTCCTCCTTTTAGTCTCTCGGGAACAGTTTTCCCCAGGTGTTCTCTCTACCCCCAGGGCTGGAGGACAGGGAGAGTAGTCTCCAGCAGCCAGTGGCCTAGCGCTTTCAGTTGCAGGCCAGTTTATAAACACACCCAGAGTTGTTGCACTGCCTCCCGTCAAGGACAGAGCAGGAGAGAGCGAGCTGCCAGGAGCTAAGAGGGTCAATGAAGACAAACCAAACCGAAAGTAACAAGTAAGCCATTGTTCCCTTCCTGTGAGGGTCGCCTGTGGGGGGAGCTTAGAGCAAAAAGAGTGGAAGAGCACTGACTGCCAAGTTGGAGTGGAGAACAGGCCCCAGAATGAAGACCACTGGGCTCGGAATACAGATGTGTGTGGAGCATGGCCATCGGGAGGGAGGCAGTGGTCGGGATGTGTTCACTCCCCACTGTGTTGCTGTAATTGATGTTATTAGTAATATGGCACTGTCTTCCTAGTTATGAAAGTTAATAGGTGTTCATTGCAGAAACTTGGTTTGGTGTGGGGAGGGCAGCTTTCTTCCATGCCTGCCAGCTTATAAAGTCTTTGTAATGGTCTGTGTAGTCAGGCCTGAAAGATCCCACACAGAATTTTGATCAGGATTCAGATTCCTCACCTCTAAGTTTAAAAGCCCCTCCTTTCATCAATACTGACTCATGGAAAGGGCAGGGCAGTGTGACTGTGCCCTCAGTGATGTATTTAAGATGGACAGTGATCACGCCAGGGGAAGAAACCACAGGCATAGGCCATGCCCAGGAAATTCTCAAGAAAGCAGGCAAGATATCTTCATTCAAATTAGAAGCCCCACCTTCTGCTTCCTGTCGGTACTCATTGCCCGGCACCTCCCTGAGTTAGTCTTCCACAAAAGCAGTTGCTGTCAAGTTGACTTCGACTCATGACAACTCAGTGTGTGTCAGTGGAGCTGTGCTCCGTAGGGTTTTCAGTGTTGGATTTTTCACAAGCGGATCAAGGGCTGTCTTCTGGCACAATTAGGGGTGGACTTGACCCACTCACCATCCTTTCAGTTAGCAGCTGAACCCATTAACCGTTTGCAGTTAGGGTCATGTTAGTCCTCTAGTTCTCCTGCCATCACATGTTGAACACAAGGAATTAACAAGTTAGTTTAACATAAGGGTAACGAGTTAATCTTGTTGCCTCCAGCTGATGTTAAGCCTGCCTGCCTGTCTCTTTTTACCTATCTTTGTTTCTCATTTTTAGTAGAGATTGGTTTTTTCCTTATTTTTTCACTTATGCTTGTTTAAAGACACTGTTAAAATTACTTTAATATTTTATTTTACTTTCTATTACTTAGTCACAAAGTTCTTTTAACAATTTGAACAATGTAACACTTTTCATTGTTAGTCTTTCATTGTAGTACTCTTTGCATACGTTTTGATCATCACTGTTACCTATGAGGTAGATTTGACAGAAGGTATCATCTTTACTGGAATCCCTGGGTGGTGCAAACAGTTCACACACTCAGCTGCTAACAAAAAAGGTAGAGCCTGATGTCTGCCCAGAGGTGGGTTGGAAGAAAGGCCCTGGCAGGCTGCTTCTGAAAGTTAAAAACTGTCCCTACGGTAACGGGGAGGTAGCCATGCAAAATGATGAGGATGAGGGCCAACATCTGTGTAATGAATGCTGAGCCAGTTGAGAAGAATGATATAACATAATCCCAGCTACTGGTTCTTCTGTTCGCCTGAATGCACTAGCAGGAAATTGTCAGTGCCTGGTGCCTCCCCAGAAGATGGGTGGGTAGCCTGGGGGAGTAGAGATTGAGTAAGAGTTTATTTGTTTGACTCAAAACATTGTTTGCAGAGGCTCATCTGGTTGTGTTTCCTCCTTAGTGTCTTTTGAGCATCTGAGATGTTCCTTAAAAGGGTCTCAGGTCTTCATGTGATTTTCCAGGTTTCATTCTATAAGCATAAATTAAGAAATTATTCAGAAATCAAATTATTTGGATCACTTCTGTAAATGTGTGAAGAGTTCAGATTGCTGGCTTTTCCTCTCGGTCATCATCTCTCTGGTCTTCCTGTTTCACACATTCCTCGTCAGTACTTCCTTAAGGCCTGCAATTAATTCTTACGTTTCTTCCTTGAAGATGTGAGCAAAGCCATCACTCCTCTGTTGATCTGGCCACCTGTACAAAACTTCTCACTTTTTTCCTCACAGGTCAGGAAACCTTTCAGATCATTCATGCATCCGTCCCATTTTCTGTCCCTACATGCTTTGACTGTTTAGAGCTTGACTGTGTCCATGACTAATGGAAGTGATGCCTTCACTGGCAGTGTTGGAGCGTGTCCCCCACTGTATCGCTGTGAACACTGGGGTCACCAGCTAGAGTTGTCTTCTGTGTTTGTGAGACCAGAAGTCTCGTGCAGATAGTCTTGAAACAGCAAATCACACTTTGTTTCAGAGATTCCTGGATGGAAGTGGTATCAGAGTTGGAAGACAATTCAACAGTGACCTGCAGACTGGAATGTTCCAGTGCCCAGGAGTAAGTTATCCACAGCATTTTAAAAATGTGCTGTGTTTGAAGCCCTGCCTGACCTCTGGATTTGAAATACAGATGGAACTATTCTAGTGATGCTACCACCACTCAAGCTTCTCTGTGTGAGTGTGTGTCTGGATGTGCCTGTGTGCACATGTATGTATGCATGTATGTGCACATGCCTGGAACTAAGCAGGAGATTGTACTTCTTCCCTTTTGGGTCACAGGGGTTTGTAGCCTTTATAGCATGGGTCAGCAGACTTTTTTGTAAAGGCCCAGGTAGTAAATAGTTTAGGCTTTGTGGGTCACATGCATTCTTGTCACATGTTCTTTGTTGATCCCCAACCAGATAAAAATGTGAAAACCGTTCTTAGTTCAAGGGCCTTATAAAAACAGGCTGTCAGCCTATTGTTTTCCAGGAAAAGCAAGCCCAGCTTCGAGAGCCTAACTACACAACCATAAAATGGTACTGTTTAGAGTATAAAACAGTACAGTCTTGAGATGCTTTGAAGCCAGCACCTAATCCTTCTAATGATGAAATTTAAAGCGTAGTGGACATTTTGTGTGTCTAGAAAGACCTGCTTTAAACTTTAGAGGAAACTGAAACTGAGTGAAAGAACTCTGTGCTATGTTTGCAAATTTTGTGTAAAGTCTAATATTACTGGAAGATGAAAAGTTTATTTTAAAACTCTTGTTCTAGAAAAATAGCTCTTTTCTTCTGGGATTTCCTTTAGTTGGTCAAGCTAGGCTTTTGTTTTGCAGCCTCGCTGGCAGTCTGAATGTTTTTGGGGTTGATGTAGTTTCTAAAGTGCTTCAGCTATATCCTTGAGTGGCTTTGAATTTCCTCTCATGAGAAGGCTGCTCTGCCTTAGTGGGAGATTTGAAGAGCAAAGTGAAGCCCAAAGCCTTCTCTTGTGACATGAACATGTTATCATCAGTAGGTACATAGTTAAAAGTCCTGTCTTCCTGGTCTAAATTTGATACATTTCAGGCTTCACTGGGGTCCTGTCTTGCGGTTGGATTGCTGCTGTAGCATTTGTTAGCATACTTGCTGCTGCTAATGTTTAGATTTCTGCCTTTCCTTTAAGATTGTTCCAAAGGATTGGTTGCATACGACGTCCCCTTCACCCCTTACTACTTAAGTGTATATTTTTGCAACACAGATATCTCTTCTACAACCCATAGTACAGTTACCACATTCAGAAATCTTCACATTACATGTTACTTTGATATAATCTACAGTATACTTTCCAGTTTGGGTTGGTTTATCTCAATACTGTTTTCCAGCATTTTTCCTCCAATATACAACCCAGTACATAATCAAGAATTTACCTTTAGTTGTCATGTTTGGTTCTTTAGTCTTCTTTGAACTGCCGTAGTTCCATAGTCTTTGACTTTGACAGCGTTAACATCGGTTATCTTAAGGTGTCTGTCTTGATTCTTGAAGGTGCCGATGAGCACATTCATTTTTTGAGGTTATGGTTAGGCACCACATTTGAGACCATTTGGCAGAAATGCAATTGTTTTTCTTTCAGGATCAGAACATTGAGCATCAGTTTTTGTTTTTCAGATTTAATGTTTATGAAATGTGCATGTCTTTAAATGCTAGAATCA
>NW_006921700.1:1447360-1448488 GCF_000298275.1 Orycteropus afer afer | reverse complement strand
GGTAACCACTCATTTTCTTTTTCCCCCATAGAGTCACCTGTTCCAGCTATTTCATATAAGTAGGATCATACAACATTTGCCTTTTTGTGTCTGGCTTATTTCACTTAGCATAATGTTTTCAAAGTTGGTGCATGTGGTGGCATGCATCAGAACTTCATTTTTTCTTCATGGCAGAATAATACTCCCTTGTGTGTGTATCCATGTTTTGTTTATCTGTTGACGGACATTTGGGTTTTTCTACGTTTTGGCTATTGTGAATAAAGCTACAGTGAACATTGGTGTACATATGCCTGTTGAAGTCACTGGTTTCAAGTCTTGGGTATATACCTAAAAATAACCAAAACCAAACTCACTGCTGCGGAGTCAGATCCGACTCATAGCAACCCCTCCTTGAGTTTCCAAGATGGTGTCATATACCTAGGAGTACAGTTTCTGGCTCATGTGGTAGGTCAGTGTTTACCTTTTCTATTGTTGTTATGTGCCGTCGAGTCGGACCTGACTCATAGTGACCCCTCCTTGGGTTTCCGAGGCAGTATCACTACGGAAGTAGATTACCCAACCTTCCTTCTGAGAAGTGGCTGGTGGGTTTGAACTGCCAGCTTTCTGGTTAGCAGTCAAGTGCCTTAGGCACTATGCTACCAGAGCTCCTTTTTCTAGAAACCACCAAAAGGGATACACCATTTTACATTCTTGCCATCAGTGCAGGAGTGTTCCGGTTTCTCCACACCCTTCACCAGTAGTTCTTTTCTGTTTCATTTTCTTCTTACAATAGCCATCCTTTTCTAGTTGCCTTCGAGTCAGTTCTGACTCCTGATGGCCTCGATGTATATCAGAGTAGAACTGTGCTCCATAGGGTTTCCAGTGACTTATTTTCTGAAGCAGGTGGTCACCAGGCTTTTCTTCTGTGGCACTTCTGGGCAGACTCAAACTGCCAGCCTTTGGGTTAGCAGCCAAACATGTTAACCCTCTGCACCATCCTTGTGGATGTGAGTGAGATTTTACTTGCACCATCCTATGATATACATAAAACCCTGAAAGAAAATAATTTCCAACTGCTAAAACGGCAAGGAGGCCACATGTTCTGACCTCCTCTAACCCCACAAGAGGAAGACAGGATTACCAGCAGTA
>NW_006921700.1:1445810-1446880 GCF_000298275.1 Orycteropus afer afer | reverse complement strand
TTTAAGCACCTGAGAGAGAGTGGGCACCTCCCAGAACATTGTTTTGTGCCACGCCCAACAGAAATACTCCAGGTGGACACCTTCAGCAATCAGGAGCTCCTCAGTTGCTCATAGAAAATCCCACCTTGGAGTTTACAAAGACTTATGGGTAGAAAAGCCACACTAAGTAATTTACTACACCACACCAACCAAGAATTATATACCCAGCAAAACTGACCCTCAGATATGATGGTGAAATTAGGACATTTCCATATAAGCAGAAATTAAGGGAATTTGTTAAAATAAACCAACCTTACAAGAGATAGGTGGTAGTTATGTTTGTGTGTCCACTTGGCTGGGCCTGGTTGAGTAGCTGGGTAGCTGGATGTAGTGTTCCACATGATGAGACTGGTAGTAACTCCATGGTGGAATCTACTGTGAGCAGCTGAGTAGTTGCCTTAGCAGTGTGGTCTGCTTCCTGTATATAAGGAGAAGCCTTGGGGAATGGTCTCTAGCTTATGACATGCTTGGACCCTGCATGTGGCCGTGTCATTGTTCAGCAGCCTGCCATGCTCTGCTGACCTTGGGACTTAACAATGGACTTAAATTAATGACCTACCCTGTGGTTTGATAACTTCAGGACTGTGCCTTTTTTACTTATCAACCTTGGGTTTGTCAGCCTCAGCAGCCAGCAGCTGTCTGAGTGAAGAAGTGCTCCAGTGGGCCGGGAATAGGAAGCAGAGCCCCTGGAGCCTGACACTTTGAACTCAGACTTAAAGCCTCCAAACTGTAAGAGAATAAACTCCTATTTGTTAAGGCCATCCCATTTGTGATATATTCTTGTCAGAGTGGCACTAGGTAACCAGAACAAGATATTAAAGGGAATCTTTTGGACAGAGAACCAACAACAGTAAGCAACAACTAGCCATTAACACACATGATTATATAACCTAGAAACCAGCCCAGTTACAGAACTATCTAAAGGAAAATATACTTGCAAGATTATAAACAAGGAACCAGAGACATTGATTGGTAAATGAGGACAACTATAAACCAAAAAGAGAGAATAAATTGTGTAGTTACAGAACTTC
>NW_006921700.1:1444204-1444915 GCF_000298275.1 Orycteropus afer afer | reverse complement strand
CAAGTCTCAATAACTTTAAAAACATTAAAATAGACTGCAAAGCACCTGAGATCACAATGCTATAAAATTAGAAATCAGCAATAGGATGATCAACAGAAAAAGAGCAAAGATGGAAACTGAATAACATTCACTTTAAAAATTGGGTAATAGAAGAAATAAAAAAGGAAATTAAAACATTCCTTGACTCAAATGAGAATGAAAGCATGGCGTACCACAGTCTTTGGGCACAGCAAATCAGTGCTCAGAGGGCCATTCATAGCGATAAATGCACATCAAAGAAGAAGGAGCCCAGCCAGATCAACACCTTAACCTAACATCTCCAAGAATGAGGGAAAGAGCAGCAAACAAGCCTGCAGTCACCAGAAGAGAAGAAACTACAAAGATTTGAGTGAAAATAAATGAAACAAAATAGAAAGACAGTAGAAAAAGTCATCAAGACTAGAAGTTGGTTCTTTGAAAAGATTAATAAAATTGACAAACTGTTGGCAGACTTAACAAAAGAAAAGGGAGAGGATACAGATATCACGAATAAGAAATGAAATGGACCATATCACAACAGAACCAGTCAAAATAAAAAGGATAGTATCAGGATACTATGAAGAACTGTACTCTAACAAATTTGAAAATCTAGAAGAAATGGACAGATTTCTGGGACCGTATTACTTACTTAACGCAAAATGAGGTGGAAAATTTGAACTGACCCATAACAAA
>NW_006921700.1:1440650-1443917 GCF_000298275.1 Orycteropus afer afer | reverse complement strand
GATGGCAGTGAGTTTGGGTTTTTTGGGTTTTTTATTAGCAGGTATGAAAGGAGCTCTGGTGGTGTAGTACCTAAGGCATTTGACTGCTAACCAGAAAATTGGCAGTTTAAACCCACCAGCTGCTCCTTGGAAGGAAGATGGGGCAATCTACTTTCATTAAGATTTACTGCCTCACACTCCTTGGAGTGATGAACATAGTAATTACAGGGAGGACGTGGGAATTGAGCTGTTACACTGTAGAGAATTGCAGTCAGTGTCATGAAACAATGTGTATGAACTGCTGTATGGAAAATGAATTTGCTCTATAAACTTTCACCCAAAGCACAATAAAAATTTTAAAAAGTAAAACAACAACAAAGAAGATTTACTGCCTCAGAAAGCCAATGGGGGTCGCAGTGAGTCGGAACTGACTTGATAGCAGTGAGTTTGTTTTTTTGTTTGTTTGTTTTGGGGTATGAAGTGGTTTTGATTTGCATTTCCTTAATGACTGGTGAAAGGAGCTATGGTGGCAGAGCGGTTAAAACATTTGGATGCTAACCAGAAGGTTGGCAGTTCAAACCTACCAGCTGCTCTGCTGGAGAAAGATGAGGCAAGCTTCTGTAAAGATGTACAGCCTTGGAAACCCTACAGGCCGGTTCTGCTCTGTCCTAAAGGGTCACTATGAGTGGGAATCGATTCAGTGGCAGTGAGTTTGGTTTTTTGAATGATTAATGATGTTGGGCCTCTTTTCCATCTGCATTTTGGCCATTTGTATATCTCCTTTGGAAAAATGTCTATTCAAGTCCTTTGCCCATTTTTTTAGTTTGGTTGATTTTTTGTTGTTGAGTTTTAGGCGTTCTTTATATATTCAGAATATTAAACCCTTATCTGATACGTGGTTTGCAATTCTTTTCTCCCGTGCTACAGATTATCTTTCAACTTTCTTGATAATGCCTCTTGATGTACAAAAATTTTTAATTTTGGTGAAGTCCCGTTTATTTCTTTTTTCTTTTACTGCTTATGCTTTGATGTCATAGAATCCACTGCTTACAAAAAGGTCCTGAAGCTTCACCTGTGTGTTTTCTTCTCAGAGTTTTATGGTCTTGGCTCTTATGTTTAGGTCGTTGATCCACTTTGAGTTCATTTTTGTGTATGGTGTGAGGTATGGCTCCAGATCCATTCTTTTGTGTCTAGAAATCCAGTTGTTGCAGCACCATTTGTTGAAGAAAGACTGACGTACCTACCTTTTTAAAAAGCTTTTTCACATGTAATAAGATAAGCTTTCTAAATCTCTTTTTGAAATTTGATACTTGCGTATATGTGGTTCTAGAATTTATTTCTCATTTGTGGTTCATTTGCTTTGCTTTTCCCAGGTGAAAGAAATGTTATCCCGGTTAAGAGTAGTTGCCAGTCCTCCTTGTACATTGATATGTCGTCATTTGCACAGAAAAGAGAAAGGCAAGCCACTTATGCTGAACCCAAGAACAAACAAGGTTAGTACCATTAATATTAATATAATTTTTTCCTTTTCCTGCTAAAAGTCTGATACATTTTGGGCTGATAATATATGAATATTAAATAGTAAGTAAACAACTCTGAAAAGAGATTCTCTTATAGAAACTTGCAAGCATCACACAATGGGTTTGTTTCAATATGTGAAATTTATTTTTGGGGTAGGTGCATTCACATTGAGGTGTGACTTAATTTTAAACAACAGTCAGCAGTCAGAATTTGCCAGTCTCATTTATTCACTTATGTGGAGGGTGGGAATAATTAGTAGTATAGGATTGTAAGTGTTTTGGGGGTTTCAGACCTAGGAGAGGGAATTTGACCAAGAGTCCCACAGACCATCTCATCTTTGATACTTGACTGAGGATGAGAACTCAGCAAGCCATTAATGAATTAGGTGAAGCTTAGAATATCCTCTCCTGCCTTTGCCTCACCTCCCGAAATATTGCTTGTTCTTCAAGATGCAGCTCTCATTCAAAAGCCACTTCTCCTTGCAGCTTTTCACACTGCCATAGACTAGAGTAGTTGCTCCTTCTCTGAAACCCTGTAGCGGTGTTTACATTCCTGTTCATCTGGCACCTGGTCAGTATATGTGCTTCTTTTCACATCTTAAGCTGGTATTGAAATCAGTTATAGTAGTTAAATTTTCATGACTATAAATCTTCTTGATTATATTTCAGGTTCCTTTTGGACAGGGTCTGTTCAGATACTCCTCTGTATCTTTTACAGTGCCATAGGTGTAGACATTTGATAAATATGTTGGCCTTATTTTATTTTTATCCTTATAGAAATAATTTATATAAAAACTACTCTGGGGACTTAGGGCTTATAAGAAATTTATAAAGCACATTATGAATTAAATGAATGTCAAGGAGTAGCACTCTGGCCTTCTGAAATATGGATAGCATCCATATGGTTACTTCATCGAAGAACTACATCTAGAAACCCCCTTAAGGATCATTTCTAAGCATCAGGAAACATCTTTGTTGTTTTTGTTTCAGAAAGAACATAGATCAGTGATTCCCAGCTTGTGGGTCATGGACTCTTAGGGGACTTACCAAGTTTAGAAATCAAACTTGTGCTTCAGACATTGCAGACTGAGTTAGTAATTTTCACATATTCATAAATAGTGTTTCTAAGAGTATGTTACTACTGTGATTAATAAAATAGTAACTAAAGGCAGTACTGATTCCTTAGTCTTTTAAATGTATATCTGTAATCACTGTCTACTGAAGGTATACATGTTATATGTGTTAATATCTAGGAAATACTTGTCAGTCAGTTAGTTGTACTGTGGTGGCCTGTGTGTTGCTGTAATGCTGGAAACTATGCCACCAGTCATCCTGTGGGAGACAGGTTTCAGTAGAGCTTGCAGATTAAGACAAACTAAAAAAGAGACATGGTGGTCTACTTCTGAAAAAGTTGAATGAACACCTTGTGAGTAGCAGAGGAACAGTGTCTGATACAGTGCTGGAAGGTGAGCTCCTGGGGTTGGAAGACACTCAAAATATGACTGAGGATGAGCTGCCTTCTTAAAATAGGGCCGACCTTAATAACATAGACGTGGAATAAAGCTTTTGGAACCTTTGTTTGCTGATGTGGCACGATTCAAAAGAAGAAACAGCTATAAACATCCATTAATAATTAGAACATGGAATGTACAAAGTATGACTCTAGGAAAATTGGAAGTCATCAGAAATGAAATAGAACTCATAAAGATCAATATCCTAGGCATTAGTGAGCTGAAATGGACTGATTGGTATTGGCCGTTTTGAATCA
>NW_006921700.1:1436674-1438030 GCF_000298275.1 Orycteropus afer afer | reverse complement strand
TGTTTGTGTCTTATTGACTATACAAAGGCATTTGACTGTATGGATCATAGCAAATTACAGACAACATTGCAAAGAATGGGAATTCCAGAACATTTAATTGTGTTCATGGGGAACTTGTCCATAGACAAAGGGACATAGAACAAGGATATACTGTGTGGTTCAGAGTCAGGAATGGTGAGTATCAGGGTTGTGTCCTTTCAGCATACTTACTCAGTGTGTGTACTGAGCAAAAATCCGACAAGCTGGACTGTAGGAAGAGCATGTCATTAGGATTATTAACAACCTGTGACATGGAGACAACACAGCCTTGGTTGCTGAAGGTGAAAAGGCCTTGAAGTACTTAGTAATGAAGATCAGACTTCCATGTGGATTACCCCTCAACATAAAGAGAGCAGAAATCCTCACAAGGGACCAGTAAGCAACACCTTAAGAAACAGAGAAAAGATTGAAGTTGTCAAGCCTTTCGTTTTACTTGGATCCACAATCAGTGCCTACGGAAGCAGTAATCAAGAAATCAAATGGCGTATGGCATTGGACAAATCTGCTGCAAAAACCACTTTAAGTGTTAAAAGCAAAGGTGCCACTTTCAAGGTGGAGGAGCATGCCCGTGACCATGTATAGCATTGGCAGACAATGTTTCTACAAGTATACTTGTATGTTCTGTAAGAATGTCCAGGTATATATTAGAGCTGACAAGGGACAAGTGTGTGGTGACTTCTTGGCCACAGCCAGCTACCCAGAGGGAGTGAGTAGTTACGTTAGACCTGTGGGCTCAGGACTGTGGTCCCAGGGGACATCAAGCTCAATTGGCATAACATACTTCACAAAAACATTGTTCCATGTTCTACTTTGGTGAGTAGCAACTGGGATCTTAAAAGCTTGCAAACAGCCATCTAGATGCAATGATGGGTCTCTCCTCTTCTAGAGAAAAGAATAACGAAGAAAACTGAAGATGTGTGGAAACAGTCAGTACAAGGGACTGGTATACCATGCAATCCTCAGCCTTATATGATGACCATGAGTCCAGAAGAACTAGATGGCTACCACTGTCATGTACTTGGAGGGGGTTCTGTGTAGGAAATCCTAGATAGAGTAGGAGGAGAAAGAACATTGTGGAACAAAACTCAAAATTATTTAAAAAAAAAAAAAAGACCAGGTTTGCTTGTGTGATAGAGCCTGGTGAAACCCCTGAGACTATGGCCCCTAGCTGCCGTTCAGGTCAGGAATTGAACTCACTCCTATGGCTTCCAGCCAAATATAAGACCTGTATATGGGCTGAACATTTATGTCAGGTAGATACACTCCTTGGAGAGTTCAGTCATGGGAGAATAGAAGGTCAGTGTATGCACAGGAAGA
>NW_006921700.1:1434831-1436314 GCF_000298275.1 Orycteropus afer afer | reverse complement strand
ATCTGTCTGGGAAGTAGTACAGCTAGGAAGCTCCTTAGAAGCAGGGATAGGAAGGCTTTGTCATGTACTCTGGACATGCTGTCAGGAAGGACCAGTTCCTGGAGAAGGATGTCATGCTTGGTAGAGTGTCAGCAGGAAAGAGGAAGACCCTCAGTGAGGTGGATTGACGGGGTAGCTGCAACACTGGGTTCAAACACAGCAAGCCTGTGAAGATGACATGGGACCGGGCACTGTTTGGTTCTGTTCTACGTGGGTCTCCGTGAGTCAGAACCAACTCAGTGTCTAATAACAACAACAATAACAGTATAGGCAGTTGAAACTTTCGTATGTGATAAAGTCCACATAACATTTTAAGCATCTGAAAGTATATAATTCAGTGGCGTTAAATACATTACAATGTTGTATAGCTATCACCACTATATAGTTCCAGAAGTTTTATACCCCTCCAAATGGAAACCCATTAGTGGAAACTCATTCAGCAGTTACTCCTTACATCTTCACACCCACCCCTGCATCTTTGGAAACGACTGATCTACTTTCTGTATCTATGGATTCACCTATTCTGGCCTGACACTTTCTGAAATTAAAAGAAAAGTCATATATTTTAAAAGATTGGGCATGGGTATGCTGGGCGCTCTGGTGGCATAGTGCCTAAGGCATTTGACTGCTAACCAGAAGACTGGCAGTTCAAACCCTCCAGCCACTCCTCGGAAGGAAGATGGGGCGATCTACTTCCATAGAGATACTGCCTTGGAAACCCAAGGAGGAGTTGCTAAGGGCCAGATCCGACTTGATGGCAGTGAGTTTGGTTTTGGTTTTATTGTTACGCTAGGTTATGAGCAGGAGATAGGTGCCATTTACTAGCTCTCTTTGTTATGTTGTACTGCTGTAACAGAAGTGCCACAGTGAATAGCTTTAACCAGCACATTTATTCTTTCACAGTTTAAGAAGTCTGAATTCAGGGTGCCAGACCCAGGGGAAGGCTTTCTCTTTCAGCTCTGGGGGAGGGTCCTTGTCTCCTTTCAACGTTTGTGGGCCTCGCACCCTTTGTAGATTGCCACATGTCTTGGTGTCAGTCTTTTCCTAGGTCTAGGAAGTTCTCAGCACAGGAACCCTGGGTCCACAGGACATGCTGCACTCCTGGCTCTTCTTCCTTGGTGGTAGTCTGATTCCTCCTCTGCTTTCTTCTGTCTCCTTTAATCTCTTATAAGATAAAGAGGTAAGGTGCTCTGGTGGTGCAGTGGATAAGGCATTCCTCTGCTAACTAAAAGGTCAGTGGTTCACATCCACCAGCCATTCTGCAGAAAGAGACGAGGCAGTCTGTTTCTTTAAAGGCTTACACTCTTGAAACCCCTATGGGGCAATTCTGCTCTGTCCTATAGGGTTGCTGTGAGTTGGCATTGACTTGATGGCAGTGAGGTTGGTGCTTGGGGTTTAAGATAAGAGGTGATGCCTGTCAACCACTTGGAAAGGGATCAGTGCA
>NW_006921700.1:1433160-1434331 GCF_000298275.1 Orycteropus afer afer | reverse complement strand
CAGGTTGTACCCCAGGGAAACTCCCCTTACATCAGATCAGGGCTTGGACTTGAGCAAGGGTGTTACACTGCACCCTAATCCCCTTACAACTGATGGGCTGATCACTTTGTGGGGGATGATTACATCATTACATAACTACCAGACCACTGAGAGTCATAGCCCAGCCACGTTGACACATATTTTGGGGGGTCACAGTTCAATCCGTGACACTGGCCATGAAGCTTTGGCAAATCATTAAACGGAGGTCAGAAGAGACCTCCGTTTTTTTTTTACTTTGAGACATTTAGGGCTGTATGAGTGTAAAGTTGGATTTCTCCTTTTCTCCCCATGTTCATTTGTCTAACTTTAAAAATAATATGTTAGAACTCAACTCTGCATCTTTTCATTTAGGAAATTTTCCCCAACCCTTCTCTCCTACTTCCCTCCACACTGGTGAGTGAGGGGTGAGTTGCTCCTTTGATACGTTCTCTGGGCATTCGTATGGTTCCCTCAGTCATGATCATTTCTCGTACTCTGGTGGACCTAAGTCTTCCGTAACTTTGTGACTCCTTGAGGACAAAGACCATGTCTTCTATAGCCTCTTCACCTTTGCACAGTAGTGAGAACACCCAGAGCCCTAGGACGTGCTGGATAGGTGGATGGGTGAGTGAACAAATGAACAGCAGATAGAAAATCCAAGCCTCCAATGATCGGTCTTGCTGGTTTTGGCAGATTTGTTTCCAGGAAAGAAGTTTTGGGTTCAGCCCCAGGAGTGTTATCTGCTCTTGCAGAGTAAGAAGATACACATTCACAAGTTTGCTCCCAGTGTGCTGGCGGGACCAGAAAATTATTTTTTGTGATCTCCTTGTGCCCTTTCATTTTACAGAATGTTAGCTAATTAAATTATATGATGATATTCTTTCAAAACAGTAAGAAAATTTTAAGTTATTAAAGTGAAGGGAAGAGTGTGACTCCCAAACTTGGCAGCTGGGATGGCTAGGGCTGAGCTGACCAGGACCCGACCAAATGAAGAGGAAGATGTTTGACACTGAGCTGGTGTTAAGTTACTGCAATTTGATGGCTTGTGCTAGGCTGGACTTTGCTTGTTTATGGATCCACATGCCTGAAGTTTCCAAGCAGAACAGAAGATTCTCCAGAGAGAAAGGACCGTGCTTCCTCAGAGTACTGGTTT
>NW_006921700.1:1430605-1432055 GCF_000298275.1 Orycteropus afer afer | reverse complement strand
GGTCAGAAGATGCAGCCTCCTTGTGCTTTTTGCAGTTATATTAAAAATACTTTTAGTTGATGAGCCTATTTTATTTGTAACTTAAGTATGTGTTAAGTGTAATAAGATTTAATTCTTTACTAAAGCAATAGAACATCTGATGTTATCTTGCCTCTTAGCTGGAATTTGCCATTTTCAGTACAGTTTTATCTCATTTAAACACATTTTCAGAAATGTAGACAAACACTTTGAATCTTCCTGGACTACCTTTTGTTAGTGAAAAGTTGTGTTTAGTGCCTGTTCATATTGAAGGTAAAGCAAACCCAACCCAACCCACTGTCATTGAGTTGATTCATTCATAGTGACCCTATAGAACAGAGTAGAACTGTCCCATAGGTTTTCCAAGGCTATAAATCTTTACGGAAGCAGACTACCTCATCTTTCCCCCATGGAGCAGCTGGTGGGTTTGAACCACTGACCTTTTGGTTAGCAGCCAAATGCCTTGGCCACTGTACCAGCAGTGATCCTTATCGAAGGTAAAGTGAAACCAGACCCACTGCCATCCAGTCAATTCTGACTCATAGCAACCCACATTGGGTTTCCAAGGTGGTAAACCTTTATGGAAGTAGATTGCCCCATCTTCCCTTCCACAGGGTAGCTGGTGGGTTTGAACCGCCAACTTTCTGGTTAGCAGTCAGATGCCTTAGGCACTGTACCACCAGCACTCTTTACTGAAGGTAAAGCAATGTGTTATTTAAATGGACTCTATCACTATTCACATTCATTGTTTTGTTCTGCTGTGCATGGGGTCGCTGAGTTGGAAACTGTGCATGGGGTCACTATGAGTCGGAAAGGACTCGACAGCACCTAACAACAACAGCTGTCACCTGAATTATTTGCCGCCTTTGTCCTGTTTCTCATCAGAAACCCAAATCAGTGTTAGAGTGTCTGAAACGTTGCTTTAATCTGAGATTATTTTTATGACTCTCAGATTACATGTCTTGTATTAGTTTGTAAAAGCCTTAAAGATTTAGGAAAAATGTGCTTTAAAGTATAAAATGAGTATTAATAGTTACTGAGTTGAATCGTAGAGGGATAGGAGAGTAATTGGGTCTTCATTTTCAGTGCAGATTTAAAGTTTTTCGAGGTGATCATACTGATGCTTTGTTTTCCTTTTTCATAATGCTTATCTAGGAGAGTTTCTCAAACAGGAAATCTGGGGATTGTTCAGGGTGGGGCTTGTTATGGTGGTTACAGCTGTAATACTGAGTGGTTGCTTGGCTACAGCTGGGCTGGCTGTACTACATGCTGTTGGACTTTTCTTCCCCTGCTTCCTGCCTTGTCAAGAGAGATAAGCAGTAGAAAAGGCAACATTTTCATTGATGACGTGATGTTGGGTGTTAGATATAATAGGAGCCCTCGGAAATTAACAAACTTGGAACTTCATTGCCGTCAGCCAATAATTCCCGAA
>NW_006921700.1:1424002-1425010 GCF_000298275.1 Orycteropus afer afer | reverse complement strand
GACCTTGGGCTTGTTAGCCTCAGCAGCCAGTGGCTGCCTGAGTGAAGAGATGCCTCTAGCTCCAGTGGGCTGGGAGCAGGAGGCAGAGCTGAAACCCAAGGTCGAGGGGCTTTCACACAGCCCCTAGAGACTGGCACTTTGAACTTGAACTTAAAGCCTCCAAACTGTAAGAGAATAAACTCCTGTTTGTTAAAGTCATCCCATTTGTGGTATATTTTCTGTCAGAGTGGCACTAGGGAACCAGAACACCATTATAGCCACTCCTACCTTTTCTTACTGTTTGTGTTCTGTATCTTTTTCCATCCTTTTTCTTTCAGTCTATTTGTGCCTTTGAATCAAAAGTGAATTTAAAATGTAAACTTCTGGGATGTATAAATTAAAGTTTCCCATCAAATTTGGGAAGCTTTTGGCCATTCTTTCTTCTAATAGCCATCTGCCCTTTCTTATAGCTTTCTTTTGGGAACTTCCATTAGGCATATATTGGTACACTAGATGATGTCCCACAGGTCTTTGAGGCTCTGTATTTCTTCATTCCTTTCTGTTTCTCAGACTAGATAATCTCAGTTGACCTCTTTAAGTTTGCCAGTTCTGTCTTCCACCTGCTCTAGTGAATTTTCTTATGTTACTGTATTTTTTAACCCTAGAGTTTGTTTGCTTTTTTATAATTTTATTTATTTATAGATAATTTAATAATATAATTTTATTGATATATTCTTTGTTTCATGAGATGGTGTTCTCATACTTGCCTTTGTTGTTGTTGTTGTTAAAATAGCTTAAAGTCTTGTCTAGTAAGCCCAATGTCTGAGCTTCCTTGGGGCCTGCTTCTGTTAACTGCCTTTTTCCATGAGTGTGGGCCAGACTGCCTGGTTTCTTTTCATGTGTCATATATATTTTTTTTTTAATTGGGCATTTAAAATAATATAATATGGCAGTTTTGGAATTCAGATACTTACCCTTCCAGGTTTTGTCATTGTGGCTACTTGTTGCTTGTTTGTTTTGTGATTGAAG
>NW_006921700.1:1421501-1422572 GCF_000298275.1 Orycteropus afer afer | reverse complement strand
GCTAGTACCCAAATCTGACTTCCCCAGTGGAGGTTGGGGTACAGTTTTTGTAAAGTTCAGGAGAGGGCCTTAGACAGTTCATAAAAAGTTCAGGAATTTGGGCGTGAATTAATGGGACTGGCTGAGGCTTCCTTCGCCTAGGATTAAAGGGACAGCCAACTTTTAATGCAGTGTGCTTGCACAGTGGA
This sequence comes from Orycteropus afer afer, assembly GCF_000298275.1. NCBI lineage: Eukaryota > Metazoa > Chordata > Mammalia > Tubulidentata > Orycteropodidae > Orycteropus > Orycteropus afer. Next base: position 1,422,384 of record NW_006921700.1, on the reverse strand, counting down.
TGAGTCACACCGACTTCCTTTCATTAGCTGATCAGTACTTGGGCAGAGGAAAATGTCAGTTCCGAGCAACTTTGTACCCATTTGCCTCACGCATGTGCTGGGCCAAAGTTGATTTCAAGTTGTTTTCTGAAAAACAACTTTAAGAAAATGCATTAACATACCTATTCACCTGTTTCCAACTAGGTGGGGGATAATGATGGAGAAGGTGTGTGAATTGAATCTCAGTTCAGCCCAGCCCCCAAGGAACCGAGCTATCATGCCTGCCCGTCTGCCCCCAACCAAGGCAATAGACAGGATGGGGGACTGAGCCCCAATTCATGAGTTATCATCCCCACCCACATCTGTCTTAACCAAGATGGGAAGAATAATGGACAGGATGGAGGATTGGGCCTCAGTTCAGCTCAGCTTTCAAGGAACCGAGTTATCATGCCTGCCCATCTGCCTCCAGCCAAGGTGACAGACAGAATGGGGGATTGAGCTTTGATTCTACTAGTCAAAGATTTCATATTACTTGGTTCCGCGATCAATACCAGTGGAAACAGCAGTCAAGAAATCAGAAGATGTATTGCACTGGGCAAATCTGCTGCAAAAGACCTCTTTAAAGCACTGAAGGGCAAAGATGCCTCTTTGAACACTAAGATATGCCTAACGCAAACCATGGTATTTTCAGTAGCCTCATGTGCATGTGAAAGCTGGACAGTGAATAAAGAAGACCAAAGAATAGTTGATGGTTTTGAGTTGTGGTGCTGGCGAAGAATGCTGCAAGTACCATGGCCTGCCAGAAGAATGAACAAATCTGTCCTGGCAGAAATGCAGCCAGAACGCTCCTTGGAAGCAAGAATGGCCAGACTTCTCTCACCTACTTTGGTCATGTTGTCAGAAG
>NW_006921700.1:1418511-1420110 GCF_000298275.1 Orycteropus afer afer | reverse complement strand
TTGATGGACTTGTAGTTAGTTTCTGACAGCCAGGAGAACTAAAAATGGTACTACCAGTCATCTCTGTATAACGCTCCTTTACTTTGTGCATGACTGTTTCTGTAGGATGGTTATCTACAAGTAGAATTCCTTGACTTAGAGTAGCTGCATTAAAAATTAAGCACACTTTATTCTTCCAAAAGCCTTAACCAACTTACGCTCTGCAGTGGTATGTGAAAGTCCCTCCTTTACCACACTCTCACCAATACTTTTTTTTTTTTCCCACATTTTAAAAGATAGCATCATTGTTAACTCCAGTGAGTAGTAATTTTTAATCATTTATTTCTCCTCTTTAGGGAATGGCATTTACACTACGGGAACGACAGATGCTTGGCCTTCAAGGACTTCTACCTCCCAAAATAGAGACACAAGATATTCAAGCTCTCCGGTTCAATAGAAACTTGAAAAAAATGAGTGACCCTCTGGAAAAGTAAGAGTTGATTAGATGTTCAGTCTCTCACTGACGTTCTCGTCAGCACATTTGGAAGTGTTATGGTTAGTGTGGCATGAGAAATCGTCTCAGGATGAAGTTTGTGTTTTTGTTAGGTGCTTATTTTTGTAATGGAGTTTGTGCTCCCTTCACTTAGTAAATACTTTACTTTGATTCACTATAGTGAAATTTAGCCAAAGTTGGTTTTTAAATCCCAGAGCATTTCAGGTTTGAATGAAAAGTGAGAAGCAAAGAATACCATCTAATTTGCACCCAGTTTATTCCACAGTTTTTACTGAGCACCTGTTTTGTGTGTGCTGTACTAGCCATTGAGGAGACAAAAAGGGTACTAGTGTGACCATCCAATCCTTGACATTTTGGGGAATGAAAAGAGGCATAACCAAACTGTCCCAGACCAACTAGAATGTATGGTCACCACAATACAGCCCTACTTTCTAGGCATTCATCAACAGAGTTACTCTCTTTTTTTGTAATCTATGCTTCAGTGGGTGGAAGTGTGAAGAGAGGCATCTCACCCAACTTGGAGAATCAGATGAAGCTTCCTAGAAGGTGTGATGCCTGAGCTGAATTTTAACAATGTATTGTAGGTAGCAGGCAAGTAAGACAGAAGGGCAGGGTATTCTGGGTAGAGTGTTTTTAGGCTGAATTGCAATTAAAAGTATCTGTTGGATTTGTTAAGTATAGGAGGCAATTGGTGACTGCTGAGGGAGCTCTGGTGGCATAGTGGGTAAGGCATTTGGCTCCTAACCAGGTCAGCAGTTCAAACCCACCAGCTGCTCTGCAGGAGGAAGATGAGGCAGTCTACTTCCATAAAGATTTACAGCTTTGGAGAGAAGTAAGTCAGTCACAGAAGGACAAATACTGTATTAGTCCATTATTGTAAAAAGTCAAGGAAAGATTTATATATGGAAGGAAATTTTCTTTATTGATTACCAGGAGTGGGAGGGAGAAGGAAGGAACACTGCTAAATAGGTAGAGACAAGTATTGGTTGGGGTGAAGAGAATGGCAATGTACCAAATGCGAGTGATCAACACGGTGGCTTTGAGGAAGAGGAATACATAGAGGGGTGCATGGGAGGTACAGACAATGAAGATGAACCCTTTTGCAC
>NW_006921700.1:1416770-1417396 GCF_000298275.1 Orycteropus afer afer | reverse complement strand
TTACAGCTTTGGAAACTCAGTGGGGGTTGCTCTGAGTCAGAATTGACTTGAAGTTTAAGTAAGAGATTTAAAAAGAAGTAAAGTGGGATTTTTGCCTGAGGCTGTATGTTTCAGGCTAGAAGAAAGTTGAACATGTTTTTGGTTGTGAGGAGTGAGCTTAGGAGAAAGGCTAGTGGATAAAGGAAGGTCCCAGTGAGAGGGAGAAGGCATAAGGCCAAGTGCAGAGGTGGATAGGTTGGCTTTGAATGAGAATGAAGAACTGCTCCTGCCTTCTGGGAGGTGAACACAGGTGTAAGTAAGGAGAGTTTGCAGGAGCTGAAACAGATTGTGGAAGCTCATCACGCCTGGTGACCTTGACTTTCTTTATGAAGTGGAATATGAAGATCACAGATGGGCTAAGGTCAGATGGAGTTGTTGAGAAGAGTGATACGTGTTTGAAAAAGCCGTTTAGTCATGAGAGGAAGCTGGACAAAGACAGTTTAAGAGGATGCCGTGAAGGCCTCCTGGTATGATCTTATTTGTATTGATGCCATTCACACAATGTTATTTTCCCACAGAAAAAACAAAATGCCACGTTGATCTGATTTGGATTTTGCTGGGTTCCTGGAAATATGGAAGTATATAAT
>NW_006921700.1:1415858-1416417 GCF_000298275.1 Orycteropus afer afer | reverse complement strand
TGCTACCAGAGCTCCTTGAAATGTGTTTAGAGAACTAAAATAAGTTCCTTGTGGAAGGGTTGAGGCTGGCTAGTAGGCAGTGTTCACAGTGACAGTAGAACGTAAGTGCCATAAATAATGAGAATTGACTGTACTTATATATTTATTTACATTGACTGTTCTGCCCTTTGTGGAATGTGGAGCAAAACATCCTGAGTATAGATTTTGTGATTACAAATTAATTTTAGAGAGTAGGCAGATTCTCAAATATAGTATCTCTGAATAATGAGATTGACTGTGACTGTCTTTCAAAAAAATAAAGTTTAAAGAACTGGCAAATGTTGGTTTGAAGAATCCGTAATCATTTTGAATGACATATGTCTCAAAGAGAACTCATTTTTCCCCAAAACTTATTTCTCCTCCTCTTTATCATCTGAGCACATGGGCAACAACCTTTTGTGCTCTCTGGTACATCGACCTCATAATGCCTGTAACCAAACTGAATTATCCCCTCTGTGAGGGCTGTCAGGGAGAGGTCATTCCTTACATTCCTGGACTGCAGCTGTTGTTGTTATATGCC
>NW_006921700.1:1414468-1415633 GCF_000298275.1 Orycteropus afer afer | reverse complement strand
CTGCCTTAATTACATGGCTGTCTCCTTTTATAAGATTACTTCCTTTAGGGCAGGGGCCTCGTGTTCATCTTTGCATTTCCAGTACCTTCCACAAATATTAACTATTGGTTCTGTTATTTTCTTCTTCATCACCATCATCTTCATCCTCCTCCTCCTCCTCATCTACTATTAAAGTACATATATATATTTTTTTCTCTTTTTCTTCCTACTTCCTCCTTGCAGTTACCTCTTCTCTGTCTCCTTCTCTCCCATGCACACCCCCCCCAGCCGTCTTCCTGTGCAAGCAGTACCCTTCTGTTCTCCCACGATTGATTGCTCCAAGGAGTCTATCTACCTATGTAAATGTTCACCACATACATCTGTCGTTTGTTTGGCTGGAAGCCATAGGACTGAGTTTGGTTCCAGACCTGAAGGGTAACTGGGGGCCATAGTGTCAAGGGTCTTGTTTATTTTTATTAATTTTTTAGTCCTGATGATAATATTGTGATAATTTAGGGTTTTGTTTTCCTTTGGGGTTTTGGGGAGGGGCTCAGTTTTAGGTCTTTAGGTTTAACTTTCAAAAGCCAAAATTTTGAATGTTGACATACAGGTTGACTTTGATATTGTTCACTGTGCTTTATTTCAGATACATCTATATAATGGGAATACAGGAGAGAAATGAGAAGTTATTTTATAGAATACTGCAAGATGACATTGAAAATCTAATGCCAATTGTATATACACCAACAGTTGGGCTTGCCTGCTGCCAGTATGGAAACATCTTTAGAAGACCTAAGTAAGGCTTATTTTAAAAAACACGTATATATGTAAGTGACTGTCATTTGGGGAAAAAAAATCACTCCATAATTCCTATTATACTTCTATTTTATGTGTTGTAGACTTATCCCAACTACACAGTTTTTTACTTTTTGTGGAAGTAGGCCCATTCATTCCTCACCTTCTTTAAATTATTGTGATTTTTAGAGGAATTGTGTGTTGCTTTGTACAGAAATAAAGGAGTCTTAGTTTTGGTGGCAGATTTTCCAGAGTTATTATCAGCAGAGTTTTTGGCAATCTGACTAAATTAATGAATTGCTTATTTTTCATTTTTTGTCAGCTTTAGTTTCTGTTTTGTTCTCTTTTATGAAGTTTCCTAAATTTTAGTGTCAATAGTTCTAACACCTCC
>NW_006921700.1:1403168-1412468 GCF_000298275.1 Orycteropus afer afer | reverse complement strand
AGGGGCTGTGTGAAAGCCCCTTGATATTGGGCTTCAGCTCTGCCTCTTGCTCCTGGCCTACTGAAGCTAGAGGCATCTTTTCACTCAGGCAGCTATTGGCTGCTGAGGCTAAAAAGCCCAAGGTTGACAAATAAAATGGCACAGTCCTGGTGTTACCAAACAACATGGCAGGCCGTTGATTCAAGTCCATCCAAGACTGGCAGAGCATGGCAGGCTGCTGAACAATGACACAACTACATGCAGGGTCCAAGGTGCCATAAGCTAGAGACCATTCCCCTAAGGCTTCTCCTTATATACGGGAAGCAGACCGCATCCCTAAGGCAGTTAATCAGCTGCTTGTAGTAGATTCCACCATGGAGTTGATTGCCAGTCTCATCACGGGGAATAACTATCACCAGCTTCCCAGCCATTCATCCAGACCCAGACAAGGTGACACACAACTTTAACTACCACACAGACTTTAAGGAAAAATCTAGTAGACAAAAAATATTATATAAAGGAGCCAATTCATCAAGAAGGTGGTGTTAGTTGCCAGCAGAGCCCCAAAATACATAAAGGACGCACTAACAGAATAAGAAGGAAAGCTAGAGGGCTCTACAATAAAAGTAGAAGATGTCAGTATACTCCCTCCTATTTTCAGTAGAGGATAGACCATCTAGAAAGAAGGTCAGAAAAGAGCAATGCCATAAACCAACTGAACCATATATGTGTGTGTGTGTGTCTCACTCCACCAACAATGGCACAATGTACATTCTTCTCCAGTGCACATGAATTATTCTCCATGGAAAATAATATAGACCACATGTTAGGTTAGGTCACAAAGCCGGTCTCAGTAACTTTAAAAAGATTGAAATCATAGTATCTTCCCCAACAATAATGGAATAAAAGAAGAAATCAGCATCTCTGGGCAGGAGGTCCTAGATCTGGCATTTTCAAAAGCTTGTCCGATGATTTTAATATGCAGCCATGGTTAAGAACTTGTTGAACTAAACTGATTATTTGAGCTCGAATAGTAACGCCAAAGTTAAGATTCCAGTGAGAAAGTTCAGTGTAGGAATCTCTTCCTGCCCTGTGTTCTAGAAACCATCTTTCCTTTTATTATTTTACATCTTAAACACATAGTGTTTACATTTTACATTTTAAACACAGTGTTTAAAATTACTTTTCATTTTTTCCTACCCTCCAAGTGTGCCATCTTTTATTTAAATTTACTGTAATTTTCTTCCTTTCCTTCTTGTTCCTTCACATTTCATATATTGAGTTTCACTAAGTTTCAGCAGTGGTTTACTTAGCCACCTATGCTTACCTGTACTGGTGATTGATACATCATTTTTTACTGGAGGTGTAGTAAGTTTATTTGAACAGGAGGATGGTGGAGACATTTCTTCTTGGGTTCATATCATTGAACAGTCATCTCTGTTGCAGCTATTCCATGAGCAGTGTAATGACATTTCAGAGTATTTGAAAATAAGCCAGTGTGACTTAACTAAACTTGCTTGGAAATTATACCATGTATTAATGTTTTGCTACAATATCTCAAATATTCCAGTTACAAACAAAAACGTAAGAATAAACAAAAAACTGTTGTGAAATGCAAAGGTGTTTTTGTTCTGTTGCAGGGGATTATTTATTTCAATCTCAGACAGAGGCCATATTAAATCAATTGTGGATAACTGGCCAGAAAATGATGTTAAGGTACTAATAGCACAACCCTCCTTTTCACACTGTTTTTTCTTTTCTTGTAAATTGCCTCTAAATTTCTGAGAACAGTTTTTCATTGTTGCTCTGATTGAGTTTGCACTTATATAAATGCAAAGTCTCTGCTTTGTATGTGAGGATATCCTAGTAGTAATAGTTGTAAAATGGGTAACTGGTAGAGAGTTTGACTCAGAGAGAAACTGGAGCTGCTCACTGTCCGTACCACTGATGTCTTCAACTATTTCCATATCCCTTTCCTGTTTACACTGGTATTATGCCAGGTAGGGAAAATATGTTAAAATGCCGTAAAGTGTTACTCGGGTGGATGCTGGAGAGGATTGTTGAGCCCTTTTCCTTCTAATCAAAGGTAGATTTAGATTCTTAGCAGATACAAAACCATGATCACTGTGGCTGCCTTTTGTAAATAAAACTGAGTAACTTTTATTTTTAAGGTCATTTGGTAGGCTATTGGGTTAATTATAGGCAGTAATCTTAATGTCTTAATTATAGGATTTCCTTACCAAAATAAACAGTGGTGAATAATCATTAGCTCAATAATATAGAAAAACAATGTGGTCAGTTTATTGAAACTCACAATATAATCTTAAAGCCCTGTAGGTAGGTATATTTTTTATTTGAGAACCTTTGCTCTGCTTTGAGGTGGTTTGCTTGGCATAGCTTGTGCGTGTTGGAATCTCTTTACCATGAGTTTACCTCTCCCATCTTCAGGTTTTCTGATAATATTTATGTTGGTCCTTTAGTCAGTAGCATTCTTCTCCTAAACAGAAGTCAGAAGGAATTCAAATCTAGCTCATTCTTTACCGGAAAAAAAAAAAAAAAAAAACTCTTAAATTCTAGAATTTTAAGTATGACTAATTAGTTTACTTTGAAAGTTAGTCAAGAAAGAATTTTATTTTTTAAAGTGAGAGTGAAGGCATGTGAAGGGAAGCAAACCTAAAATGCTTTTCTCTAGTGGCCTGTTTTTGGCAACTTTTAATTTCTGTTTTTGTTTTGTTTTGTTTTGTTTGTTATCAAGGCTGTTGTGGTGACTGATGGAGAGAGAATTCTGGGTCTTGGAGATCTGGGTGTCTATGGAATGGGAATTCCAGTAGGAAAACTTTGTTTGTATACAGCTTGTGCAGGGATACGGCCTGAAAAATGCCTGCCTGTGTGTATTGATGTGGGAACTGATAATCCAGTGAGTAGCATATTGTCCCCTTTAATCCTCCTCCTGTGTTTTAAAAAATTGTATTATGTTCCTTGTTTGGTTATGATAATGTAAAAAGAAAATTTTGTGATGAGATGTTCATCTTTTCCTTAAACTGTACTTTTAATTTTGCATGTAAATTAAACCTATAAGTCTAGACACAGAGCTTTCATGTAGACACAAAGCTTTCATCTCTCACAAACGTTAACTTAAAATGGATCATAGGACACAAAACTATACAAATTCTAGAAGATAGCATTGGCGAAACTCCAGGTGACCTTGAGTTTGCTGATGACTTTTTTGATACAAAGCCAAAAGCATGACCCATAAAGAAAAAATTTATGAGTTGGACTTAATTAAAATTAAAAATTTTTCTTGTTAAGAGAATGAAAAGACAAGCCCAGACTGGGAGAAAATATTTATAAAATACATATCCAGTTAAGAACTTACACCAAAAGTAGGTAAGGAACTTCTAAAACTCAACAATAAGAAAACAACACATGTACAAAATGGGCAAAAGATCTGAACAGATAACTCATCAAAGAAGAGATACAGATGGCAAATGAAAAGATGGCATATGAAAAAATACCTTGTGCTGTTGTTGGTTGCCATTGAGTCAGTTGACATGAGTTTTATGTCATTTGGGAAATGCTAATTAAAACAGTAATGAGTGTACCACTACATATCCAGTAGTCTGGCTAAAACGCAAAATGCTGACACCACCAAACACTGGTGAGGATGTGGAGCAACAGGAACTTGTATTCATTGTGTGTAAAATGGTACATACAGCTACTGTGGGAGGCACCTGGCGGTTTTGTTTGGTTTTACTAAGTAAGCATAATCTTACTATGTGATCAAGCATTCACACTCCTGGGCATATATCCAGCTGATTTGAAAACTTAAGTCCACACAGAAAGGTGCTTGTGAATGTTCAATGTTTATTCATAATTACCAAAAACTAGAAGCACCAAGATGTTCCTCTGTAAGTGAGTGAGATAAACTGTGGTATATCCATAGCGTGGACTATTATTCAGCAATAAGATGAGGCAACTACAAGCTGTGCAGAGATGTGGATGAATCTTCAATGTGTGTCACTAAGTCAAAGAAGGAGGTGGTTAGATCATTCAGATGCCAACAGAAGGTTGTTGGTTGAAACCCACCAGTGGGAGGAAAATGATACAGTCTGCTTCCCTAAAGATCTGCAGCCTTGGAATCCCAATGAGGCAATTTTACTCTGTCCTATAGGGTCACTATGAGTCAGAATTAACTCACTAGCAGTGGATTTTTTCTTAAGCAAAAGAAACCAAATTGGAAAAGCTGCATACTGTATGATTCCATCTATACGACCTCCTGGGAAAGGCAGAACTGTAGAGACAGCAAAGATCATTGATTTCCAGGGGAAGGCGTGGAGCACAGGGCGTTTTTAGGCAGTGAAACTATTCTGCATGATCCTGTAATGGTGGACACATGACATGCATTTGTCAAAACCCAGAGGATTCCCCAACACAAAGATTGAACCTTAAAGTTAACTATGGATTTTAGTTGATAGTAATGCGTCAGTATTGGTTCATCAGTTATAGTGAATGTTGCACACAAGTATAAGGTGTTAACACCCGGAGAGTGTGTGGGGGAAGAAGGAAGCACAGGAACTGTCTGCTTCCTGTCCAATTTTTCAGAAATCTAAAACTCTAAAGGATATTAAGGTTAAAAAGAATATTAGTAATTTTTATTTTAATTTTGCAATTTTTGTTTTATGTAAATGTTTAAACTGGTTGTATAATAAAAATGGTGTTATTTTCACATTTGATTTATTTTATAGGCACTCTTAAAAGATCCATTTTACATGGGCTTGTATCAGAAAAGAGATCGCTCCCAACATTATGATGATCTGATTGATGAGTTTATGCAAGCTATTACTGACAGGTATTAAAAAAAAATTTGAGTATATGAAAGCATCTTTAATTTAAAAAAAAAAAGGAACCACAATTTTGTTTATTTTCCTTTATCTCTTGTGAAGATAGGCAGCAGAGATTAACTCTGACTTTATCCTGCCTGGTTGGATATGTGTACGTCCAGCCTCCATTAATGGCTGTATGTCCAGCCTCCGTTAATGGCAGTCACATGCACCCTATTACCAAAGGTTTGCTCTTGGTGTCATCTTAGACGTTCCCACCTCCTCCATCAAACCCCACCCTGTGCAAACACGCAGTCATTCATTTGTCTAATTCAGGTGGTACCACCACTCAGCTGCCTCAGAAAACAGGTCTTTTTCATTTTGATACAATCTTACTGCAGAGTCTGTTTCTTACTGTTTGTCTTAATGGATTCTTCTAACAGTCTCTTCCCGTTTCTCTCCTCTCTATTTCATTTCCACCTTACTACCAGATTAATATTTTTAAAATACGCCCTTCCTTATGCCATTCTTTTCCATGAAATCTCACAGCGGTTTCCTGCAGCTATAGGGTAAAGCTCAAATTCCTCACCTGTGTAATCCTGCCCCAGCCTGCCTTTCAAATTACTGGCACATAGAAGATACTCAAAATTTGATTGTTCTTCAGAGTCAAAGTTGGTATATCTAAAACTGACCTTTACTTCTCCCTGGAAATTACCATCTCTCTTTTCTCCCCTCACTTCTCTACCTTGGACAACCACATAGTATCCTCTCAGTCACCCACATTGCCTCTCACTTCCCAGTTGATCCTCAACATCAAGTTCTGTTTGTTCATTTTAAGTTCTCGTGTACTTTCCCATACTGCTGTTTGATTGTTAATGCAATGAGAGTGCGTGTGCATGTTTTCTTATTTTTTAAGTCTTTGTAACTTTCTGTGGCCCCTGCTTCCGATCTTGTCTTGATACAAGAGTGGCCTCCTAGCTGCTGCTTCTGTCTTCCTCATGTCTCCCTATCAGTGTTTGCTACATGTACACCACTGGTGGGGCTGGTTTATCCTCCCTGAAGGGATTCTAACATGGATTCATTGCTTCTCTGAAGCCATCAGAGATGAAGGGATAAAGGATAGGGTCCCCGTTCCCTAACCTGGCACTCAAGATTTTCCCTTATCTGGCCCCAACCTGCCTTAACCATCTTATCCCTTATCCTGTAATCTAAACCCTGAAATATATAACCAGACTGTTGAAACTTCAGGGTCACCAAAATATGCCTTCTTTTTCTTCCCATTTTTTTACTTGTTCTTCTTTCAGGGCCCAAATCACATCTGCCTCCTTTTCAAGCCTTTGCTTACTCCTTCAGCTCACTAATATGATTAATGCCTTCTTTTTGTGAATGCCAGTGAACTCATATAGCAATTATTTTTTAACCACTTATTTGATATGTGCTTTCCTGTACTGCTGTTTAACTGTTGCTGTAATGAGAATATACATAGTTGTGTGTGTATGATTTTTTAAGACTTAGTGACAATCTTCCTTTTTAGAAAGTTATTTAGTGTTCACGTGTAATGGGTGCCCTGGTAGGCACTTGGAAATAGTTTACACAAATGGATACCACATAAGGCCCCATCATTTTGCTACATTCATTTTAAGCACTCCATGAATGAATAATTTTTTTGAATGAGTGATACATTTCTATAATGTGAGTCTAGTCTTTCATAGGCTTTGAAAAGTGCCAGATGCCCTTAATTGATCTAACATAATACATTATTTTAAAATGTTATCACAAAGAGTATATTGGACAGCTGTGTTATAGAAGCATCATCAGTTACTGTGGGCCTGCTGTTTTTAGATATGGTCGGAACACACTTATTCAGTTTGAAGACTTTGGAAACCATAACGCATTCAGGTTCTTGAGAAAATATCGAGAAAAATACTGTACCTTCAATGATGATATTCAAGGTAAAGCAAAAAGAAAACTTTAATGTTTTGATTCCTGTTTTTAAACCATGTTTAATGTGTCCATTTGTTATTTTTGAAAATACTTGTTTTTCCTATAGGGACGGCTGCAGTAGCTCTAGCAGGTCTTCTTGCAACACAGAAAGTTGTTGGTAAACCAATCTCAGAATACAAAATCTTATTTCTCGGAGCAGGAGAGGTGAGTTTGTTAAGCTTATAGAATTTAAAAACAATGCTGTCTTCTAGAATTAGAAAATGGGACAGAATTTGACGTTATATTAAAGGTTGTTATGACCAAGCTTGAAATGTTGTTGACAGGAATTTGAGCCTTCTTTTGAAATTAGACAATGAAGAATATATTTAGAGAGACTATCACAACGAATCAATGTTTGTGAATTGTAAGAGGAATAGTCCTCATACTATACGACCTTAATATGTAAAGTAACTCAAGTATGGCAACCTACTGTAGTCTATGTGTTTACAGTTTATGTTCTGTTACACAGGCTGCTCTTGGAATTGCAAACCTTATAGTTAGGTCTATGATGGAAAACGGCCTCTCAGAAGAAGAGGCACACAAGAACATCTGGATGTTTGACAAGTTTGGTTTACTAGTTAAGGTAAGGTGTTTAAAACTTAGAGAAGCAAAAGAGTGTTGTTGCTATAATATTTTGAGTTGAATTTTTTAAAATAATACATTATTTCTTAAAATCTCGCATCTCACTGAGCTATCCAGATTGTACCATTTGGGACCTTCCTATGTATTCTTAATAAAAATCCTCCAGTCTCAAACTTCAGTCTTATAAAAACAATTGCTTCACATTCAAATCCCAATTTCTGTGTTGGCACCACACTTAGTCTTTCTTGCTTTGTTCTCTGACTCTTAAAAAAATCAAATAGCTATTATATAAATGAGATGATATTTGACCCTTCTAAAACTAGGTTTTTAATGGAAACTAAGTTCAGTTGCTAAGAGTACATCTGATATTAGAGCAGAAATTCTTTAACCCTTTGGAGATTGTAATCCCTGTGGATCCTTTCCCCAGAGAAGGTACATACTCCTGAAACCAATTCATGGATAAAAGATAAAGAGCCTTGAAGCCAGGAATTGACCTCACCCCCCTGGCTCAACTTTCAGCCAAACGATAGGCTTCTGAGGGGAACAGTAACACAGGGAGGTATGCACTCCCTAGAAGAACCAACTATAGGAGATCCAAAGGGCAGCGTTTACCCAGGGATAGAGCTCAAAAGGTAGGAAGGGATAGGACAGAAGGATGGGGAGTAAGTGGAGGGAGTGCTGTTAGGTATGGGATTGCAATCAATGTCACAAAACAAATGTATATGAATTGTTGAATAGAAGACCGATTTGCTCTGTAAACTTTCCCCAAAATCACAATAAAAAACTAACAGGGAAAAAAAAAAAGGATAAAGCACTTCCATCCTACATTAACTAGTGTCCTTTGGGCCTGCCTGCCTCAGCATTGATTGCCATTTTCATTAGCTTCACAAATGTCTTATACCTTATACTGTGTAATACATTAAAATAATACACAAACTGCTTTATAGTGCAGACTTCCAGTACACACTGCTCTTCTTTTTACTATTGTTGTTATGTGCCGTCAATGACTCACAGCGACTCCTTGGGTTTCCGAGGTGATATCTCTACGGAAGTAGATTGCCCAACCTTCCTTCTGAGGAGTGGCTGGTGGGTTTGAACTGGTAGCCTTTTGGTTAGCAGTCAAGTGCCTTAGGCACTATGCTACCAGAGCTCCATGTTGTTAGCTATAATCTAATGATATACAGCTGTTTGTCATTGATATCAGTAGAGCAAGCTATCTCAATGGACTTTGTTCCCATCCTGAAATCTTTTCTTAATTAGTGCCAGTATTCTGTTGGTACCTATAATAAAATGAAAAATATGTGAGTGGAAAATCTTCTCTGCTTAATTTATGTGTAATTTAAAATAATAGTAGTTTGAAATGTACTCAAACAAAAACCAAACTCACTGCTGTTGAGTCTGTTTTGACTCACAGTGACCCCTTTTGAGTTTCTGAGACAGTAAATCATTGTGGAAGTAGATTGCCCAGTCTTCCTTCCGTGGAGTGGCTGGTGGGTTTGAACTGCCAACCTGGTTAGCAGTCAAATGCCTTAGGCACTGCGCCACCAGAGCTCTTTTGAAATGTACTGGACACTGTAATAAGACTTTACAGTGTGTCTCATTTGTCCTCTCAAGAAACCTCTGAAGTTTAGACAATGTGATGAGACAAAGTGTATACGAACTGCTGTATGGAAGATGGATTTGCTCTGTAACCTTTCACCCAAAAATCACAACAAAATTTAAAAAAAGAAAAAGAAACCTGTGAAGTTTTATAAATGAGGAAAGTGTAGCTCTGTCACCTTATAAATGATGGAGACTGAGTTCCTAACCAAGTAGCCTAACTTGAAGCCTGTCCTTTTAACCATTAAACTGCACTGCCTCCCAGCGGGGCACTAACTACCATGTTTGCTAGTATATAAGACTAAGGGTTATAAGGCATCACACATCTACAAAGATA
>NW_006921700.1:1383386-1394528 GCF_000298275.1 Orycteropus afer afer | reverse complement strand
CTTCAATGTGTTTTTACCTGATTTAAATCTTTGAAAAAGTCTTCACTGTCCTAGTCTGTTACGGTACCTCTCCTGGATTTGTAGCACTCCTAAGAATTTCATTTTTATGGTGTTTGTGGTGGGAGCCTGTGTATTCACCAGCCATCTTGAGCCAACATTCCCTGTTCCTCTTATTCTGAATTCTTGGCGCTATAAGTCCACAATCGTTAGCTACAATTCTAAAACCTTGAAAGCTCTGAAAGCCCAGTGATTTTTCTGAAATTCAGTGGGTAGCAGATCTGGCTGACCTGAACTAAGCTGAGGCTCTTTGTGGCCTTAACCATTTGTCCTTGATGTGACTGTTCATAAGTTTTGTATAGTTGTGGAGTGTCACAGTTATAAAAGTCAAGTCTTTTTGAAAAGGAGTTACTTAATTTTCTATATAGCTTAGTGGCATTTGACGTATTACTATATTACATTTCTAAAATATGCAAAATTCTGAATTCCAGAACACATTTAGCCTGGAAAAGGCATTTGAGACCTTTGTGCCTTGTTGGATTTAGGAGGAATTCGCAGAGTAAATGAGGTTTTGAGAGAGACCAGAAAGTTTCTAGGCATTTATGGGATTTGATACATGCTTTATATTTGGCTTTATACTGTGAAAATGGATGATGTGGGTTGAAGACAAAAGTAAATGAAAATGAAAGACATTTCTATCATGGAAGCTGTTTGTGACTCATAATGATATCTTTTCATTTAGTAAAAAATACTGTATTTTATCTAAAAATGCAGGAGCGGAACTCTAAAATAGATAGTTATCAGGAACCATTTGCTCATCCAGCCCCAAAGAGAATACCTAAAACTTTTGAAGATGCAGTCAATGTACTTAAGCCTTCAGCTATAATTGGTGAGTCAAGTTGTTGATAAATAATTTTATTTATTTAAGTGTATATTTCTAGTCATAACTACCATGTAGGATTCCTAAAAATGAATTGGCAGGTTTTTTTTGTTTTGTTTTGTTTTGTAGCTTTCATCATATATGATAGCTTTCCTGTGATAGCCTTTTGGTTACACTGCCTGAAAGTTCAGTTAAGAGAATGTGTTAAGTCCTAGGAACGATACAATTCATTATGCTTTGCTTTTAGACTTGCTGGGACTATTGGGCTCAAGACCTGAAAAAGACACCAAGGTTATTTGACAGTCTCTATAAGGGAAGTACTACGCAGAGGCCAAAAATGTCACTGACAACAAAGCTGGAAACTTTTGGTGCATTGTGAGAGTCAGGCATCGCTTACGTAGTCTGCTATTCGATTGTGCTAACACGGCATGAAGTTCTCAGCAAATAAAGTCAAAGTGTTTTTAAAGAGGAGGTATTTAATTTTCTAAATAGCTATAGGATTTTAATCTACAGTATTTCTTGTGATTTTTATCAATTTCATGTAAAATACGTAGATGGATATATCCCTACACCATAAAACTAAACCAATTACTGTTGAGTTGATTCCAACTCATAGCAACTCTATAGAACAGAGTAGAGCTGCCCTACAGGGTTTCTAAGGCTGTAATCCTCACGGAAGCAGACTGCCTCATCTTTCTCCCATGGAGTGGCTGGTGGGTTCGAACCACCGGCCTTTAGGTTAGTAGGTGAGCACTTAACTACTATACCACCAGGGCTCCTTGAATGTATCCCTGTTGGATGTTAAAGAGTAAAACGCAGTCACAGCCACTGCATTCCAGTGGTCAGGAAAAGCATGTTTGCATCAGCTGCTTCTGTAATCGGGACTCAGCTAGATGATCTTAAAGATCATCTAATCCCTTTCTCCGAAAACTCAGTATGGAAACCTAAGACTGTCCACTGACTACCCCGCCTCGTGAGGGTCAAGGAAATGAAAAAACACATTTTTAAAATCTTATTAGCACTCATGATCCATAAGAATTTGTTCACGAGCCTTCTCAGAGAGGAACACTGAACATAAACGCCTTTTTTATATAACAAGAAAAAGGCCAGTGATGCTAAGCCACTTGGCCCACGTTCACGAGTATTTCATACGGCTGGTACTGACAGCAAGCACTGAAACCCAAGTATCCAGGTCCGTATTTTTCTCTGTCATAAAACAAAGTTTACAGAATTGAGTGAAACCTTAACTACTACTGTGTTTAGTAAGTGTTCCTCTGGGGTGGAAAGGCTGAGTACTCAGCTGAGGTGCCCGGCACCCCCCTCCAGGCAGTGGTCCTCCTCCACGCTGCGCTTCCATAGCGCATGCTTGTCTGGGTTATTACGGCATTCTGACACCTATTGTGAGCTTTCTGATTTCTGTTTACTTGTTTTCCTCTCAGGTGTCAGCTGCCTGCATTATACTTGTTTTTATATCCTAAGTGGCCTAATAGGGTGCCTGGACATTGTACGGGCATAAAAAAAGGCTGTCAAATTGAACTGTATCGAGAAAATGGATGGCTTTGGTCAAGATAACCTGCGATCCCTTCTGAATTCCTGTTATTTTGAAATGAGTACCACAGAGTTTAATAGTTTAACATTTGAGACACAACATTTATCTTCTTAATTAGAGTGATGGGGATAATCTTCACTCTTTTTCCTTCTGATTTTCTGTAAGTTAACTATGGTTGTATGGTAGACAATAAATACTTGAATAAACACTTTTAGCATTCCATGGTTTTTAATTTCAAATTTGAAGTTGTGTTCTGGTAGCATCATCTTGTTGTTGTTGTTTGCCGTCGAGTTGGCCCCGACTCATAGCGACCCCTCCTTGGGTTTCCGAGGCAGTATCATTACAGAAGTAGGATTGCCCAACCTTCCTTCCGAGTGGCTGGTGGGTTTGAACCGCCAGCCTTCTGGTGAGCAGTCAAGTGTCTTAGGCACTATGCTACCAGAGCTCCCAGCAGTGTGAAATTTCTCTTTGTAGTTCGTAATCATCTTGGCTTTTGTCATGGTAAACCTTCTGTAGAATGGCTTTATTATACCGATAATGACGTTCTTCTCTTCCTTGCTGATTCCAGGAGCTGCAGGTGCTGGCCGACTCTTTACTCCTGATGTGATCAAAGCCATGGCCTCCATCAATGAAAGGCCTGTAATATTTGCTCTAAGCAATCCCACAGCAAAAGCTGAATGCACAGCTGAGGAAGCATATACACTTACAGAGGTATTAATCCATATAATCGTATGGATTGATTGTTTTCTGTGATTTTCCCTCTAGAGCTTGTTGGTTACACATTCTCACATAGTTCTCCCAGTGGTTACCCTTGAGATTACAGCATGTGTACATGGGTCATCAAAGTCTAATTTAGACTATTGCTGGCACCACTTCTGGAAGCAATTACCTGTAACTCTATTTTAACCTCTTTGCACCTTTGGGGCTGTGGTTGTTGTGAATTTCTATTCTACGTATATTTTAAACCTCCAGCGTTGTTTTATACAGAATTTACATATTTAGATTTACTGCATTTTACTGTGTATTGAATTAAAGGTTGGTAGCTACTGCAGCATCTTGAAGATACCATTTTGTTGTTTTCTGACTTGTATTTTCCTTCTGATATATCATCTGGCATTGTTATCTTAGGTTTGAGGAGTTTTACTGTGCTAGACCGAGATGTCTTATACTTATTCAATCTGTGTGCTGAGCAAATAATCTGAGAAGCTGGACTATATGAAGATCATGGCACCAGGATTGGAGGAAGACTTACTAACAACCTGTGATATGCAGACAACACAACCTTGCTTGTTGAAAGTGAAGAGGACTTGAAGCACTTGCTGATCAAGATTAAAGACTACAGTCTGCAGTATGGATCACCTCAACATAAAGAACATGAAAATCCTCACAACGGGACCAAAAAGCAGCACATGATAAATGGAGAAAAGATTGACGTTGTCAAAGATTTAACATTACTTGGTTCCATAATCAGCACCCATGGAAGCAGCAATCAAGAAATCGGATGACTTATTGCAGTGGGCAAATATGCTGCAAAAGACCTCCTTAAAGTGCTGAAGAGCAAAAATGTCTGTTTGAAGACTGAGGTGTGCCTGACCCAAGACATGGTGTTTTCAGTCGCCTCATGTGCATGTGAAACCTGGATAATGAATAAGGAAGACCAAAGAAGAGTTGATGCTTTTGACTTGTGGTGTTGGCGGAGAATACTGAACGTACCTTTCTTCTTTTGACATGAACTCCTTTGGGTGCTGTTCAAAAGCCCCGGGGTGTTTACCAGCGCGCCTCATTCTTAGAGGTTCCTGAGCTTTTATTTTTTTTTCTCTGGCATCATGAGACTCCTGGTAGCTTTGCTGCTCAGCTCTCAGCCACACTTTTGCTTTTGAACCTCAACAGTGACCTTGAGGGGAAAAGCTTCAAATGCTGGGGTCCTGGCTTGCATTCATCTTCTTTGGGATTTTGCATACCTCCCACCCCCAAAATCTCATTATCTTGGTGGTGATCTGCTTCCTTCAAAAAAAGTTTTTAATACATTTTGCCCAGTGTTCCTCCTTGTGACCAGAGGAGACTTGATAATAAACCCAGGAGACATTGTCAATGCAGAGCGCTGTCTTGGAACTCTCTGGACTTGATACTCATTCTCTTTTCCCACTGTTAAAAATTTTATGTTGGTACTTTCATTCCCTCAGAATTCCTATTGTTTGACTGTGTTACTCAAAATAAATTTTTTTTTACTATTTCCAGCAATGCTGCTTTCATTTAATAATTATAATTATTAAAACCTATAATAATAATGAAAGTCCTTTAAAGTCATCTACAAAGTCAGCATATAGATGTATTTTTAAAAAGATACAATCTCTTTAGTATTCTGTCTTAGCCTTTTTACCAAAGTACAGTATTACTTTTAGCCTGATTGCTCGTCCTCCTCTCCAGTCTTTAGTACTTAAAACTAATGGTTATTGCCAAAGAAAAAAAACATCCTTACTTACTTACACAGCAATCATTAGTCAATAGACACATTGCTTCCAAAATATAAAAATTTTAAATGTTTTCAGCAACATATGTCACTAGAGGACTGCTCAAATAGTTTAGAATTCTATTTTTATTTATTTATTTTTATTTTTGCAGTGTTTCCTCCCCTCCCCTCCCACCCTGGTAACCAACAAAGAAAGTTTCCTTTTATTTACAAACCTTACCTTCACTTTTTATAATAATGAACTAATATTTGTCCTAAGAATTTTATTTTTAGAATAAATGTTGTGTAATAAACCAAAAAGCAAACTCATTGCCATCAAGTTGACTCTGACTCATAGCGACCCCTCCTTGGGTTTCTGAGATTGTATCACTATAGAAGTAGATTGCCTAATCTTCCTTCCAAAGACTGGCTGGTGGGTTTGAACCCCAGCCTTCTGGTTAGCAGTCAAATGCCTTAGGCATTATGCCACCAGAGTGCCTGTTTTTATAATAAATGTACATTATTGGAATGAATAGAAACTTGCCAAGGAGATTGGTTTGATATACTACACTTCATCAGTTTTAAGATGCAGATTTTGTACACTTTTTAGAACTTTGAAATTGTGCTGTCTCTTACAACAAGAATCGGAGCTCTGATGAGGAAAAAAAGGAACATGCTTATAAGAAAATATACTTGTAAAGGAACATGAAATCTATTATTTTATTTTATTTTTTTTCCTTTAATTATATTCAAATAAAGGCACTCCGGTGGTGTAATGCCTAAGGCATTTGACTGCTAACCAGAAGGGTGGCGGTTCAAACCCACCAGCCACTCCACAGAAGGGAAGGTGGGGCAATCCACTCCTGTAAAGATTTACTCCCTCGGAAACCCAGGGGGGTTTGCTATGAGTCAGCATTGACTCATAGCTCATAGCAAAAAGTAATGATAAAACATGTCACAATTTATAACACTCTTCCTTCTTTATGTTTCATAAAATAATGGCATAAATTATATTTGCAGTCACCTGTTAAATGTTGAGGAGCTCTGGTGGTATAGTGGTTAAAGCACAACCAAAACAGATAGCCGGTTTGAACCCACCAGCTACCCTCCTCAGTGGGAGGAGAATGAGGCAGTCTGCTTCCTTAGAGGTTTACAGCCTTGGAAATCCCATGGGACAGTTCTACTCTGTCCTGAAGTCATTTTGAGTGTGAATTAACTCAGTGACAGTGGGTTATTTTGTTTTGTTTTGTTTTTTGGTTTCTCACTTCATTTTCCAGTACAGATGTCTTGATGTTACTCTAGCACCCTCTTCTGGTCAGTGAAAAAAAAATTGATATTCCCATTATAATGGCCAGTTGCTCATAGAACAAAAAAATAGGCTAACTTGGACTTAAGAATGAGAATTCTGGTATCATTAAGGTTTGGCTTATTTAAGCTGTAAGTTGATTATACAGGGAAAAGGGACATCTCAGAAAAGGTGAACTGCTGAATGTAGGTGAATGTCTTGGGGACATTCCCAAGATCTTTCTAAATCTCCAATTTTAGTGATACCCTGAGAACATAACACTTCTCCTCTGAAGTGCTGTGTTGTATAATCTAATTGATAAAGCTATTGAAATTAATGGTGTCGCAGAAATCATCTCTATTATATTACATCATTATGTGGTAACATGTATAACACTAACCATAAACTAACATTAATCTGCAAAGAAATGAAATTTTCTTCACAGCTAGAGAATGTTATAGGTATGTATAGGCTACATACAACTTTCAGTATGGATTACACCTCAATGTAAAGAAAACAAAAATCCTCAAAACTAGACATCATAAACAGAGAAAAGACTAAAGATGTCAAGATTTCATTTTACTTGGATCCATAATCACCCATGGAAGCAGCAGTCAAGAAATCAAGTGGTGTATTGCATTGGGAAAATCTGCAAAAGACCTCTTTAAAGTATTAAAAAGCAAAGATGTCATCTGGTGTGCCTGACCCACAGCCATGGTATTTTCAGTCACCTCATATGTATGCAAAAGCTGAACAAGGGATAAGGAAGACTAAAGAGGAATGGATAATTTTGAATTATGGTGTTGGCACAGAATGTTGAGTATGCCATGGACTGCCAGAAGAACAAACAAATCTGTCTTAGACGTATAACGCAAACACTCCTTAGAAGTGAGGATGGCAGGATGTTATCACACATTCTTTGAGCGTGTTATCAGGAGGGACAAGTCCATAGAGAAAACCCTCATACTTGATAAGGTTAGCAAGAAAGAGAAAGACCAAAAATGAGATGGATTGACACAGTGGCTAGAATAGTGGGCTCAAATATGGCAATGATTGGATGGTGCACAACTGGGCAGTCTTTTGTTCTGTTTTATGTAGGATCACTATGTGTCAGAACTGACTCAACAGCTCCTGACAACGTGTAGAACAGTTACTGTTTTTGTGTGCCATCAAGTTGATTCCAACTCGTAGTGACCCTACAGGACAGAGTAGAACTGCCCTGCAGGGTTTCCTAGGCTGTAATCTTTTGCAAGGAGCTCTGGTGGTGTAGTATTTAAGCACTTGGCTGTTAACCAAAAGATTGATGGTTTGAACCACCCAGCCATTTTGCGGGAAAAAGATTTGGCAGTCGGCTTCCATAAAGATATAGCCCAGGAAACCCTATGGGGCAGTTCTCCTCTGTCCTATAGGGTCGCACTGAATTGGAACCAACTCTGCAACAAGTTTGGGGTTTGTTTTGGTTTTAATCTTTATGGGAGCAGATTATCAAGTCTTTCATTCTGTAAAGCTATTGGTGGGTTCAAAGCACGAGCCTATCAGTTAGCAGCACTGCCAGGGCTCCATAGAACAGCTGGAGAATGATAATAGCTATCTGTGGAATAAGGAAAAATTTGATAGCTGTTTGGAGTTGCAAGTGCAAGGTAGTCAGCTGGGCCCACTACCAGCATAGCTACTTTTCTCTGTACTTAAACCTTGTAGCATTTTGCAATTGAAAGTGTGTCTTGTAAAATTAATTACTGTACATTGTAGACCTTTAGATTGCTCAGAGTCAAATTCTTGAATGTTAAATGCACAAATGCCAAGGGTCTTCTATATATCAAAGAACAATCACTCTCCGTGTAGTAGGCATTTGTAACTAGAGAAAAGAAGAACAAGCAGTATCCAAACACTTAGAATATTTTAATAATCTGATAATGTGTCCATCTTAATCAGTGGAGATATTTAATTCACTTTTCTGTAAACCACCTTTTACCTTACTTAATTCAAGGGGCTTTTTAAATTTGGCTTATTTTATTCCTTGAGTATTTTAAGATAAGTTTTGCTGTTTATGATCTGTTACTATTTTCTCCTTGCTCTTTACCTTTTTTTAGGCAGCAGCATTTAGGGGGAAAAAGACAGCTGTAAAGGGTTTTCTTTTACGTGGTAGTGAAGGCTGTGTGTCCGCTTGGCTGGGCAATGGTTTTGAGTGCTTGGCAGCTGGATGCCGTTATTCCCTGTGATGAGATCGTAATCACCTCCGTGGTGGAATCCTCTGTGAGCAGCTAACTAGTGGCCTGTTCCCATTACATATGGAGCAGCTTTGACGAGGAAGGTCTCTAACTTTTGGCACATTTTGGATCATGCATTTGGCCAAGACTTCATCTCCATTTCCTGGACTTGAACTGGTGGCCTGCCGTGTTGCCTGCCGATCTTGGGATTGCTCCTGGACTTGAACCAGTCATCTGCCGTGTTGCCTGCAAACCTTGGGATGGTATCATTTTACTGCTGACCTTGGGTTCATCAGCCTCAGCAGCTGCTCTAGTTAGGAGATGCCTCATTCTCCAGTGGGCCTGGAACAAGAGGCAGAGCCCACGATCACGGGGTCTTCACCCAGCCCCTGCAGCTGGCACTCTGAATTTTTACTTCTTGCCACCTAAACTAAGAGAATAAATCCCAGTTTGTTAAAGGCATCCACTTGTGGTATTTGTTATAGCAGCACTAGTGGACTAAGACATTTTATAAATTAACTCTCAGGTACGTTCCAATTACACGGGCATCTCATTTTCTGAGAAATACTAAAAGAGCCGGTCATATTTATTATATGTCACTAAAGAGCACAGTACTAAAATCGGTGGGTATAACAGATTTGGAGACTTAGTTTTCTTCAAGCGTCATGCCCCCTTGTTACCCGGGACGGTAGTGTGGTTTATGTCATATGTCTGATGTATAAATTATCTCGCTGAGGATGTGGTTTATACCATGTGTCTGATGTATAAATTATCTCTCTGAGGAGGCATTACAGCATAATAGAAAGACCATGGGCCTTGAAATTACAAAAAAAAATCGGGATTCAAGTTTAACTGCTACAGTTTCTGATGTGTAATTTTTTGGCAGAGTACCTGGCACTATCTAAACCTTACTTTTCTAGTTTTTTGTCAGTGAACTGGAGATGGTGATAGCTTCCCTAGGTTTTTATAAGGGATAAATGAAGGGAATTAAACAGCAGTTGTACAGTAAACAATAACGGTCTAATTTTTATGTTTTCCCCTTTATTCACAGATGTTTATGTCAGTCTTTGATGGTTTTTATTGCCCATTAACATTTTAAAAATTTTAGTGGAGGTGGAAATTTTGTCAGTATTGTTTATTAATTGATGTTTTTCAACTTGATTTGAATGTACACTATGCATAAAATTAATCTCATTCTAAGGAAAGGATTGTTAATTTAGTGAATTATGTCTTCTTTCCAAGTGCTATATTGGTCTGCTTGACTACGAGATTTAATTTTGTATGAATTCCCCTTACTTGTGTAGTCCATATAAAGTTACAAAATTAAGACCATTTCATTTCATTAACAGGGAAGGTGTTTGTTTGCGAGTGGCAGTCACAAAATTAAGACCATTTCATTTCATTAACAGGGAAGGTGTTTGTTTGCAAGTGGCAGTCCGTTTGGGCCAGTGACACTCGGTGATGGACAAGTCTTTAAGCCAGGTCAAGGGAACAATGTGTATATTTTTCCAGGTAAATGCCTCCACTGCTTGTTAGAGGGTAATAGTTAATTACATAAAAATACTTGGGATGTTCTTTAGAGGTTAGGATTAAAATGAGCAACAGAATTTATAGAATTTTGCAAAGAAAGTACAGGGAATTCAGCAAGTCCAATACTTGCTCTTTTTCCCCTGAATGTTTGTTTATGTTGTTAATTAAGCTTATTTTTATTATAGAAATAATACAGTATGTGGACTATAAAAATGCAAAAAAAAAACAGAATGAAAGGATTGCCTCTCCTGTGTACCTCCTTATCACATTTCTCAGATACAGCCCCTGTCCATGGTTTCCTTGGAGTTTTTGTGGTGGTTACCCTCATAATTGATAAAGTTATCCACCTTTATCTAGATGCACCAACTCTAGACTGCATGTTGAATTTCTTATGTGAAATATAAGTAACCTTATGCTTTCTAGTACTTGCTTCTCCTCTCTGCTGCTCAATTTTTGTTACTACTTTTAGTTTTTCAAGTAGTTACTTTTAGCTTTACAAAATATACTTAATTTTCATGAGCAGTTCAGATCGTTTTTATCAGCTCGCCACAAGAGCATAAGGAAAAGCTCTGGTGTTTCACTTTCTGGACTCTTGCCATTCCATCTCTCAGTTTCTCCTAGTTAATAGCTCTGTGTTGTAGTTTAGTTGCTTTATGACACTTACATTGCGTTCTGTTGTCTTCTATTACCCTTTGTTTGTGGGTTGACTCTGAAAACTAAAAACATTATTCACTGTCCAAGTAAGAGTGTAGTGGAATTGGATCAATGTAGTAGAACATCCGTTTGTGTGTCGCTGAATTTTGGACAGTAGAGCTGTGAAGGCATCCGATCCAGTGACTCCTCCTTTGGTTCCGACCAGCCTGCTTCACCTCCTGATCCCACTTCCCACAGACTACTTCTTGTATCCTGTGTTGTTCTGAGCCTTCTCTGTACCATGCATGCGTGTTCTGTCACTCTCAGCCTTGGTCTTCTTCGTTTTTACATATCTGAAAGTGTCTTTCTTTTCTCCTCTCATGTGACAGTTTGGCTAGGTAGAGACTGTAGATTCAGTCACTTTCCTCAGACCTTTGAAAACATTGCTCCATTTATCGTTAGCATCCAGTGTTGTTGACAGGAAAGCTGATGCCAGTGGGATTCTCATTCCTTTATACATACCAACTTTCTCGCATAAAAGTGTTTAAATCTTCTCCTTATATTTCTGAAATTTTACCAGAATACATCTAGTTGTTGTTGTTGTTAAGTGCC
>NW_006921700.1:1379912-1383076 GCF_000298275.1 Orycteropus afer afer | reverse complement strand
AGCACCACAACTCAAAAGCATCAACTCTTCTTCGGTCTTCCTTATTCATTGTCCAGCTCTCACATGCATACCAGGCGATTGGAAATATCATGACTTGTGTCAGGCGCACCTTAGTCCTCGAGGAGATACATCTAGATTTGGGTTTATTTCATTTTCTTATGCTTGAGCATAGGTGGGCCATTTTGCTATAAAAACATACGTCATCTTTTTCAAAGGAATTTTTCCTTTAATTATTTCTTTCCCCCCATTATTTCTGGTTTTTCCTTGTGGAACTTTTGCTAGACCATGGTCAGATCCCTCTATTGTCTTGGCTTATAAATTTTATTTCACATTTTCATGTCTGCTTTTTTGATTCTGTAACTCTCCTGTGATATATCCTCCTCCATCTATATCTTTACTTCAACAGTTTTTACTATTATTATAGAAATTTTAAACACGAATGGAAGCAGGATACTTCAAAGTGCTGTGCTCCAGTCATTCACCTTTTCTCAGTTCCTAGCACGTAGCCAGGCTTATGTTATTTTATCTGTGCTCCCTTCCATCCGTCCCCACCTTTACTCGAGTTTATTTTAAAGCAATCAGACATGACATACAATTTCATAAGTACTTCAGTATGTACCTCCGAAAAAGTAAATATTTTTTATGATATACCCGCAATACTTTGTTATATATCATCAGTTCAGCAATCTTTTTTTTTTTTTTTTTAAATCCCAAACAACTTTTTCTTATTCTTCAATTGTTCTTTTTTAATAGTGGCTTTTTTCTTGATGTTGCAGTATCATCTCACGTATCTCTGGAGATTCTTTCTAGGATTTATTTCGTAAGAGTCCAAAGCAGACAAACAAAAAAGGCAACTTTGGGGGAAAAAACAGGGATTCTGTGGAGAGAAGGAAAGTCTAAAGTAAGAAAAAAGCTATCAATATCCTACTGGAGACAAAAGAAAATACTGTATCCCTGAGACAAGGAAGCAGAAGTCTGTTGAAAAAAATTTTATTTTAGAAAACAAAAATGAGCTCTTGAAAATTAAAATTATTAAAAGTGTGATAGCAAAAGAAATAGAAGAAAAAGCTGAGATAATCACCTAGAAATAGAGTGAAGAACAGGAAATAGAAAATTGAAAAGAAGAGGAAGAGTAGAGGACTGTTCCAGGAGGTACAGTATCAGATTAGTGACAATTTTAGGGAGAGAGAATGTAGATTTGAAGAACATCTCCCAAAACTTGAGAGACCCACATTTCCAGATAGAAGGGGCCCATGGTACATGAAAATAGCACACCTCAAGGCATATCATGTAAAATTTCAGAACATTACGTACACAATTGAAACAAAAAGATAGTACTTATAAAGGTCTGGAATCAGATTGGAACTGGACTTCTCACCAGTAACACTGGAAGCTAGAAGGTATTGGAATAATGCCTCACAGTTCTGAGAGAAAATTCTTTCCAATCTAGATTCTAAACCCAGACAAATTATCAAATCAATAGAAGTAAAAGCCATTTTCAGGAATGCAAGATTTCAGAAAATTCATCTCCCATGTGCTGTTTTTCTGAAAACCACAGGGGAATATACTTTACCAAAAGAGAGGAAGTAACGAAATACTGTGAGGAAGTGGAAGTTAGGAAATTGCAAATTTTCTAAAATGACAGCTCCATTCCTGGAATGGAGAGCAGCTAGACCGAATGGAGCAGGGAGAAGGCTTCAGCAGAGATTGATTCTGGAAGGAATTTAGAGACTGTGTGAACTCAGATTCTAGAAGGCTTGTTGTTGTTGTTATGTGCTGTTGAGTCGGACTCAACTCACAGTGACCCCTCCTTGGGTTTCCGAGGCAGTATCACTACGGAAGCAGATTGCCCAACCTTCCTTCCGAGGAGTGGCTGGTGGGTTTGAACCGCCAGCCTTCTGGTTAGCAGGCAAGTGTCTTAGGCACTGTGCTACCAGAGCTCTTTCTAGAAGGCTTAGACCATTGAATGAGAGTGCCAGGTAAAATAATGTTAAGTACTGAAAAAACAAAGTACAGAAAAATAGAATGATTAACTTCAGGGAAACAGAGTTATGCAGAAAAAGAAAAGTAACCACGATATGGTATTAATGCATAGCTCAGCTATGAATACCATTTATGAAGTTGTAACATTATCAACGCTGCATATTCATTGAACCAAAGTTACGCTCTGTATTGGGAAGAAGGAGGAAGGGCAGAAGTATAAAGGAGAGATGAACACACACTTCCCACAGAGTCAGTAGGTAACCTCTCAAACTGGAAACTCAGTCAGAAGAGAGAGATAGCAGTGTGTAAGAGAGCAAGGTAAACAGGAAGATGATCAGTTGAAAGAATGAAAAGTACCTGCCTCTGTAGAACAAGAAGTGCAGGATGAGAGTTGAGCTGGGACTGTACTGTTGTGACAAGCCTCCACGATTTGTGTGCATTTATAGGTCAGATAAATGTAAAAGAAAAGCTGTTTGATATTTCTAAAATGGTTTCTTTCTGTGAAAAAGAATTGTAGCAGTTAACAGTGTTCATTGGATTCCATTTTCAGTGTTAGCTTTCTGTTCTGCCTTGGCTGCTTTCTGTTTTAGGGGAAGGTATTTGGGGTGGTAGCCTAGTGCCTAAGGCACTTGATTGCTAACCAGAAGGCTGGTGGTTCAAACGCACCAGCCACTCCTCAGAGGAAGATGGGGCAATCTACTTTCATAGTGATACTGCCTCGGAAACCCAAGGAGGGGTCGCTAGGAGTCAGGTTTGACTCGATGACACATAACAACAAACAGCATTTGGGGTAGAGGTGGGTTACCATTTTTAGGCTCAGATCTAGGTGCTTATTTGGCTCCTTTCATAATTTTATAATGTGAAAAGTGACTTTACTAACTGAGGTCTTGCAAATGTTTTCTAGGTGTGGCTTTAGCTGTTATTCTCAGTGGTGCCCGCCATATTTGTGACACTGTTTTCCTGGAAGCTGCAAAGGTAAGTAAATACTTTTTAAATATTGTTTGATTGCCTTACAAAGAATGGATCATAAAGATGAACAGCTCTTAAAAGCAGAGAGAGGGAGCATGAATCAACTCTGCCTTACAAGTGAGAAGAAAGATATTAGTCGATAGCTTTTTGGATTTGCCCATCTACTTTTATAGGAAATTAACTCCTTAAATCATGATTTTTCAAAATTTTTA
>NW_006921700.1:1359190-1378548 GCF_000298275.1 Orycteropus afer afer | reverse complement strand
GGAAGTTTCTATTAACATTGCTATTAAAGTAAGTCATAATCTATTTCTTCTCATAAATGTTAATGATTTTGTTACTTACAGGTAATGCCAGTATAGTAGAAATATATTAAACACTGATATTTTGGGTTTGCAGCTGTCTAGCCTTTTTCCACTATGAACAATGTCCATACTCACACATGCACAGTCCCCTGTGCCTGTTTGATCATCGTTTTCACACTGTGTTTTCTACTTCATACATTATAAACCTTTTCCCATGTAAGTCAGTAGTTATTCTCACTATCCTCACTAATGTTGCATGGTATTATCTTTGTTGTTAAACTATAATTTGTTTAACAATTTCTGTATTTGGACATTTCCGTATTTTTAGTTTTTATGGTTAGAAATAATGCTCTCATGAACTTCCTTAGAGGTAAATATTCATGGGCATGTGTGGTTATTGTTTCTAAAGATAAATTCCTAATGGCAAGAACTGAAGGTATTAATGTGCTTAAGGCTTCTGATGTGTGTGTGTGTGTGTGTGTGTATACATATATACACACATACACATACACGTATTGCCAAATGTCTCTTTAGAAAAAAAGGTACTGACTTACATTGTACCAGTTAGGTATGAGTATATTTGTTTTCCCACACCTTGCTAAATACTTAAAGCTATTTTTTTAAAAAATCTTGCATATTTAATAGGTGAAAATTATCTATCATTTTTATTTAAAGCATTTATTTTGTTTTTAGTTAGATTGAATAATTTTTTGTATTTCTTGTGTAAAGTGCCTATTCATGATCTTTGCTCATTATTAAATAGGATATTTGTCCTTATACCTTTTTTCCCCCCCTCAACCTATATAGGAATTTTCCTTCCCCTCCTCTCCCATCCCTGGTAACCAACAAAGAAAGTTTCCTTCCATGTGTAAATCTTACCTTGACTTTTTACAATAGTGGACTAATACGGTATTTGTCCTCTGTGATTGACTTATTTCACTCAGCAAACATCCTCTAAGTTCATCCACATCGTATGGTGTTTTGCAGATTCTACATTATTCTTTAATATTGCATTGTATTCCATTGTGTGTATGTACCGTAGTTTGGTTATTCATTCCTCCATTGATTGATGGGCACTTAGTTTGTTTCCATCTTTTTGCTATTGTGAATAGTGTTGTGATGAACATGGGTGTCCTGGCTCTCACTTCTTTAGGATATATAACTAGTAATGAGATTGCTGGATCAAAATGGTATTTCTGTTTTCAACTTTTTAAGGAAACGCCACACATATTTCCACAGTGGTTGTATCATTTTATGGTCTCACCAGCTGTGTCTGAGAGTCCCAGTCTCTCCACATCCTCACCAATGTTTGTTATTTTCTGTCTTGTTGAACCTTACTATCAGTGCTGGAGTGAGATAGTAGCTCATTGTTGTTTTGATTTGCATCTCTCTAATGGCTAATGATCATGAACATTTCTTCATGTGTTTGCTGGCTGCCTCAATATCCTCTTTGGTGAAGTGTCTGTTCATGTCTTTATGCCCATTTATTAATTGGATTGTTTATCTTTTTACTACTGAGGTGTTAGAATTTTCTATAAATTTTCGAGATAAATCCTTTGTCAGATATGTCATTGCTTAATATTTTTTCACAACCTATGGGTTCTCTTCATACTCTTTTGGAGAAGTCTTCTGATGCACATAAGAATTTAATTTTTAAAAGGTCCCAATCATCTAGTTTATCTTTTGCTGTTCGTGTATTTTGGGTTATACTTGATAGTCTATTTATGCCATGAATTAGGGCCCCTAAGTTTTCTTTGATGAACTTTATAGTTTTGGGTTTCATGTTGAAGTCTTTGATCCATCTGGAGTTAGTTTTTTTGTATGGCGTGAGGTAAGGATCTTGTTTCATTTTTCTGCAAATAGATATCCAGTTTTGCCAGCACCTCCTTACACTCTCTAGTATTGACTTATAAGGCCTTTTTATATAGTCAGGGTAGTGGTCCTTCTGTTACGTTACAGATTTTTCATTTATCGTTTATGTTAACTTTATGAGATTTTTTTGTCATGCCACTCTTTAAAAGTTTATTTTATTGACTTTTTCTCACTTTTTATGAATTTTAAGATGTCCTTCGACTTAAAAATACATCCACCTGCGTAATACATAATAGCATACAATTTTTTAATCCCTTTGAGATTATTTTAATGATACAAGACAGGGAAACTTTTTTTTCTGAGTAGTGAACAAGTTGCCCCAGCACTGTGTATTGATTAACCCATCTGTTCTTATCAACAGATTGGCATGCTATTATATATTTATATATAAAAGAGTGAGTGAGTGAATGTGTGTGTGTGTGTACTTGATCTACTCCTATCTTATTTTGATAGTTACTGCATTGGAGAGTTATGAGCATTATTTCAGTGCTCATAAACTATGCAAAGATTGGCGATGGGAAAAGCATGATATGTTTGTTGTTGTTGTTATGTGCCGTCCAGTCGGCCCTGACTCATAGCGACCCCTCCTTGGGTTTCTGAGGCAGTATCACTACAGAAGTAGGATTGCCCAACCTTCCTTCCAAGGAGTGGCTGGTGGGTTTGAACCGCCAGCCGTCTGGTTAGCAGGCAAGTGTCTTAGCCACTATGCTACCAGAGCTCCTATGTTTAGAGAATAACAAATCCAGTTTACCTGGGGTCTAAGGTCTGAGTAGGAAAGTAGGATAAGAAAAGATTTGAAAGTTACATTAAGGGCAGCTTGCCCAGATGGACAAATGTCAGACCAAGGATTCTGAGTGCCTTCCTATTGCAAAACAGTTGAGGATTTTAGATCCCAGACCGGGATGAATAGAGCTCAACTGTAGGATTTAGAGAGTGATACTACAGATAGGGGAGATTTTGGAAGATACCATTTAGTTACAAGATTACTCATTAGTGTGTCCAAAAGGAAGGTCACACATGAGGTTAAAGAAGGAGACCTCTGGCTGTCAGGGCTGTAGAATCGTAGACCCAGGATCATGTCTCCTCCTCTTCCCCAGGGGCGGAGAGTGCTGCTTCTCCACCTGCTTAAGACTTTCCTTTTAAGGACCACAGGAGAGAAGGGTTAGGAAAGTCATAAGGGACCAGGCCGGGGCAGGGGGTGCAGACTTTTGCCTGTCCCTGCCCTAACCTGTAGCTGCTGGTCATTGCCATGTAGCTCCATGAGCAGGAGAGTTTGCTGTACTTGTGGTCCCCATACAGCCACCAGTCACTTCCTGCATGACTGAAGGGAGCCCTCTCTGATATCATGGCTTGACCTCAGTCTTTTTTGTGGACACCACAGACTTATTGAGATCTTACTGTATCCTGTGAAAAAGTTTTTCATGCTACTCATTTTACATATGAAAACACTGTCCTCATCACTAATCCTGGTGTGTGGCCTGGCTGCAAAGGTCAAGAATCCTCAGACCAGTTGGGGAGGTAATCTAGCTTAGCGATTTAGTTTAGGGCTGGACTCCAGAATCAGATGCTTTGGGTTTGAAACACAGCTCTCACTTTAATACCCTGGCAGGTTATTTAAACTCCTTGTACTCAGTATTGTCATACGTAAGATGGGAATAATCATAGATACAGGTTCTTGTGAGTGTTGTTGGATACCCATGGCAAGCACATAGACAAAGCCCGGCGCTCATCAATGGGGAGTTGTCATGTGCAAACTCTAGCCCCAGCTTTACTTGACGTTAAAGTTCTAGGGTCTTAACACCTCATCTGTAATAATTTCTGTATCTTTAGACCCAAATTCTAGGAAAGAAAACGTCAGTCTTACCTTGAGTTCAGTCTTCACCACGGCTTAGTCAGCTGTGCCTAGGAAGTAGAGGGCCCTAGACATACACAGCCCCGTGGGCTGCCCTCTCAGCAGGGCTCTGAGGAAGGACAGGAGCTGGCAGGCTGCCTGAGTGGGTCTGCTCGACTGACCCGTCTAGAGCCTAGAATTGTCTGTGGGTTTGAAATACTAGGAAAATGATAGTAATTCTCTTTGGTGGGGGGTGACTTTAAAACATGTCAAACTTGTGGTGAGATTGCAGATGATTTTTATTTTACAGGGTTCCCTCACTATCTGAAAGTAGAGTGTTCCTACAAAAGCTTTCGTAAGCCAAAACGGCATAAAAGCAAAGAAGCAATTACCATTAATTTATATGGGAAAAATTTTCAAGCATTCCCAGAGCCCAAAAAATCACCAATTACACAAATCAGACCAGGTAACACATAGAACCTAGATTAGTACTAACATGTAATGTGCACAGACATGGTTCAAGGCTCTGGTGGCTTGGTGCTGAGATGCTGAGTGTAGTTCCCGGGTAAGGAGCTTGGCGACATCTGTCTCACTGCTCAGGTCCAGCATTGCCTCTTTTCTGGCTCCCTGCCAGGCAAATGCTGCATGCTAGTTTCGTTTTTCACCTTTTTTGATAAAAGCCAAAATCCTCTGGATTTCTTTCGGTTAAGGAAAACAGGTACTAATGTAGGTCTTTCGTAAAAGTGAAGTGACATAAAGCAAACTTTCCAAAAGCAGAGGACACCTGTATTTTTTAGACTGCATGTACTTTCTGAACTTTTTTAAATGACTCAAAGTAATACTATTCATCATTTAAAAAAATGCCGTTCTTCTCAGCTCCCCATCTATATTGTACTAGTGTTTCTCTGTAGTAGGGTAATACTTGGAGCCTGCACAGCCATCTTCTTTACTTTTCAGGTTATAGAATATCTGTATGCTAAGAAGATGGCTTTCCGACACCCAGAGCCTGAAGACAAGGCCAAGTACGTTAGAGAGAGAATATGGCGGAGTGAATACGAGTCCCTGCTGCCAGATGTGTACGAGTGGCCGGAATCCGCGTCAAAACCTCCCCAGATCGTGGACTAGAGGTGCTCCTGCTGCCGATGCTTTCCATGCTTCAGGGAACCCCTGTTTTTTAGACATAAATAATGTTCTCAAATTGATGGCCTTTCTCTGTTTTAATCTTCCCCCACACTTGCTTGTCTTGTTTTTGCCCATGAAGCCGCATGCCTTTTGGAAGTAGATGTGTTGACTGTGTTGCTGATGCCCACCAGCACCTGTCTGTCAAACACTGGTCACAGTTTAATTCTGCCGTGTAGCCCCCCGCCCCTCCTCAGAGAGATGTGAAAAGTGTGTCTGTGAATGTCTGCACTTCTGTTCTTGTTCGCTCTTTCCAGAGTATTTGCTGTTTACCCTGACAGCAGGTAGTCATCTTTTCTCACCCAATTCTTTTAGGGTTACTAAAACAGAAACCCATCCCTGTGGAGATGAATACAAAATGTTGAGAAGCCAAATTTGTCCAATTTCTAAGGGAAAATTATTGTCAGTTTCTAAATATGTTCTTTCATTTCTGCTTCATTCTACCTTCCTGCTCTTAAGTTCCTTTATACTAGACAGATCTAGGGAAATATGAAAAATGTGTCCTATTATTTTCTGCAACTAAATTCCCATACCACTGTGAAAAAAAAAAATGGGAACTACTGCTGCCTTTAGACAAGCAAAAGTCAGTTTCAACAGTGTATAAAATCATAGTGTAACTTTTTTATTTGATAAAAGTAGTATCTTAAATTTAATTAGTTCAGTTATGCTATTTTGTTGCCCAAATGAAAATACAGTTTGCTTATTTTGAAAAACATACTTTTATTTTCTTTATTTCTGGATGATTCTAAGGATGGGGTACAGCTTGCCTAATGCATAAATTATGACTAACATGACATGATTTTTTTAACATATCTACATGAATTGTATTACCTGGAGAAGCACACTCTTCTTCCAGCAGTGGTGTTCTTTATGACTTGAGGTAATTTTGGAATGTTCCTGTCATACATTCCTTTGACTATCATTAGTTAGTGACAGTTCTTTTTCTGACCTAGAGCTAAGTGAGAATGAATAAAGTAGGTATTCAGCCAAGAAATAACCATTTTGAATCCCAGTGACATGGGAAATAATTGGCTAATGACACTAGTGTTCGTGTGTAGCTTACGTAATTGGAGAGTTCTGAGGGAAAATCCAAAAGCATTTTGTGAAATAGTAGTGCTATGAGGGAACAAAACTTTGCAGTGCTCATTCTAGAACATGAACAATACAAAATTACGCATAGTTACCTATCAGCGTGCACATTCTTTGATTTCTCTCTCCACAGTCATCAGTATGTTAGAAGGTGACGTGTTCTGTGAGGGCAAAGGGACTCTTCATGTTTTTGTTCCCCATTTTCTGCCTGTAGACGGACATTGATTCATGGTAATTCCAAATACAATTTAACATTTCAAGAATGTTCCAAATGCTGCCACCATATGGAGTGAAAATGCAACTGGTCAGTCCACTTAATTGATGAATAGTAAGAGTCTGTTTCATAAAATAACCAATTAAGGCATAATTTGTTTCTTTTTTATTTAATGAATGATAAAAGGTTTATGTTTCTCGTGTTCC
Source organism: Orycteropus afer afer (assembly GCF_000298275.1). NCBI lineage: Eukaryota > Metazoa > Chordata > Mammalia > Tubulidentata > Orycteropodidae > Orycteropus > Orycteropus afer. The sequence goes on along the minus strand of NW_006921700.1, from coordinate 1,372,118 downwards.
TCTCATTCAGAAGAAATCACCACTAAAAATACCCGCCATGTGAAGTCTTGATTTTGGTTTGTTACAGGTCCTTCTTGTTGTATGCTACTGTGTTGGTTCCTACTCATTGGGACACTGTAGGACAGGGCTGAACTTCCCCATAGGGTTCCCTGGGCTGTAGTCTTTATGAAAGCAGACTGCCAGGTCTTTCCTCCATTGGGGAAATATTTTAAGATTTAAGCTAAGAATACAGGCAACAACTGTCAGCATTGAGGGAGTAGGATGGGTGAGACATACTGGCATCAAACTGAAAAAGAGACTAAACCATGTTGGCCTTCTGTGGAGACTTTTACCTAGCAAGAAGTAATTTCAAAACATAGCAATGGAGAGTCACCTTCATTATTTTGAATACAGAAAGATTCTGTAAACTGGTATGTCAGAAATTATTTAATAGGAAAAAGTGAAAATACCTATTTTTCTCATCTGGCCCTAGCACTTGTGTTGTTGTTGTTATTGCCGCCAATTCAGACCCAACTCATAGCGAGCCCTCCTTGGGTTTCTGAGGTGGTCTCACTACAGAAGTAGATTGCCCCATCTTCCTTCCAAAGAGTGGCTGGTAGGTTTGAACCGCCAGCCTTTTGGTTAGCAGTCAGATGCCTTAGGCACTACACCACCAGAGCTCCTTTAGTGTGAAGCAAATCAGATAACTAGCAAAGGTAAGGAGTCCCTGTGTGATGTGAACAGTTGGTGCACTTGCCTGCTAACTGAAAGGTTAGAGGTGTGAGCCCGCCCAAAGGTGCCTTGGAAGAAAGTCCCGGTGATTCACTTCCAAAACATCAGCCCTTTAACACCCTGTGAGCACAGTTCTGCTCTAACACACCTGAGGTCGTCATGGGTTGGAGTCAATGCAACGGCAACTGAGGGGAAGAAAGTGAAGATAAAGCTAGTTAAGTGTAATGGGAAAGTTGTCACAATTTTGGTTAAAATATTTTTAAAGGATAGATTCTTAACCTGAAGGCTGCCTCAAGTTAATCTGTGACGCTTCTTTAAAACACAGATGCAACTGCTCCCCTCCTTCCCGGCTCACTGGCTCACCTTTGATTCTGAGGCATACACTTCCCTTACCCCCCCAGTCACTGCCTTAAAACAGACCTGAGAGCATCTGAAAGCTACCAGATTCCTGGGCTCTAGTCCCAGAGACTGGTTGGTTCGGTGGGGCCGCAGTGGGGCCTGAGAACCTGCATTTCTCACGCTCCCAGCTGATGCCTGTGCTCCTGGTACACAGAACACAGAGTGGCCTTCTTCCCAAGTGTTGAGTGTGATGTGCAATAAATTTCATGTTGTAAATTACATGATTTGTATGAGAAAGATCAACTGAAATTATGTTCTTGCACAGAACCGTTTTTACCTAGTTTAGTTTTTATAGGAAGTTTCTAAGAACAAAAATAATACAGAGCTTTTAAACATTTTATGAAAACACCTAGTTTGTTCTGTAACTAGAATACTGTTCAATTCTACATTACAGAGGTTTTTTAAGTTCTTAATACCGAACCAGTATTTTTCGTTTGTAAAAGATTAGCTATCAAAGAGATACTTGTTTATTATTTTTGATGACATGACTTCCTCCTTTGACCCTTCTCTAAATTATCAGCCTCCTGAAGAAATAGGATTCTACATTTTTGCAAAAGAGTTGCCTATGAATTAAGACCAAAGAATAGCAGGTGTGCTATATTAGTTCTTGCTGTCAGGTAAGTGACAAAGGTGGCCCAGGGCAGATGGCATGGGAGTGGAGGAAGCCTTGCTGTAGGAAAACAACTGTCATCCAAATGCCCGTGTTGCTTTTTTCCACAGGCCCATTTAATGTATCCCTCAAGGATTATCCTCCTTTTAAACAGGTCCAGGGTTCTGTTGAATTCACCAACATGGACTTGGCTCTGTTGAACATACATAGTACTTAAGAACGTTGATGTGACTCTCAAAGCTCCCAGCTAGGATTCCGTTTAAAAGGGAAGAATGAAATAGCACCAATATAATATTCCATTCAAGACAAGACCACACGTGTCCAGGGGCAGGCATGTTGCCGACTCCGTAGAAAACGGCGCAGGTTTCATCATCTCATGCTGCTCTCTGATTTGCACTTTGATGTGTATCTAAATGTTGAAGTAAAATACACCGTTGACAGATAAGCTAAATCAAGTTACCCTGGTAATACTTAAAATATTTAAGATAATTAACTGCAGAAAATTTCCCTCATCTGAAAGCAGGATAAGGTTATCTAATGTGAACAGGAAAAAAAACAGAAAAAAGCACTTCAGAAAAATCTTGGTACTTCAGAGATTAATAAATCTAGGTGGCCCTGATTATGACAGGACATTTAGTGTGTAATTCATTCCCTGAAGCCTTGCCAGGACTTCGTTAGATAGACTGGTGATTAGGTTTCAAAACAAATTATTTTCTTTTCTAAAATAAGGAAAGTGAGAAAGGTATGATGTGGAAATGTGCCTGAAATACACACATTCCGTCAAATGACTTCCAAATACTGTGAATACTTATGGAACAGCTCTTTGCCAATAAGCTGACTTCCTGTGCCTATATAGTCTTGTTTTTTCAAGTAAAAGCTTACTTACCACTTTGCTGTTTGGGAAGTTAACCCCACATCCTGTGGCATTCCGTGTACTTTTTTATGACTAAAGAAAAATGTGTGGGTATATGTTCTCAGTATTTCAGTTTTCAGTATTTCCTTTTCTAATTTCTAGAGAAGTTATTTTCCCTTGCTTTTCTGATTCTAAGTGTACTTTGTAGCAACTCGTAGATTTCTATACTGTCACTGAATTACCACCATCACTTCTGGTAGGAACAGTTTTTAGCAGATCATTTTGAACCTGTTCTGTGCTTGGCATCATTCTAGGGTTTTGCAGCATCAGCACATTCAGTTCTGACAATGACCCTCACTTCTCTGCCTGTTTTTACAGAGGTCACAGAGGCAAAGAGAGGTCAAACAGCTTGTGTGAGGGGTCAGCTGCTAAAAGCCTAGTCAGGGCTCTTAGCCCCAGACCCCTCTCTGAGTAACAGGGCGTCTGTGTTCCTGAAGAGTTTATCTGGATATTAAATACCTTATCATCAAGATTATTATTTCAGGTGAAACGCCTTCACCTCTTACTAGACTAACCTTTTGAATACATTTTATTGGTTTGTATGATTTTTTACTTTACTCTCTTTTGATGCAAATGTATTGGATGTAAACATAAATGATTTGGGTCTGAACTTAACAAATTACACCCAAGATCCTCCATAGTTCACCAGCATCCTTTGGTTTGGTAATCTTCACCAAGCTAACTGCTGTCACTTCTGAGGACATCAGTTTCAATAGGGCTTATATCCTTGGAATCCACCAGTGTTGATGTGGATTTGAATTATGATATATTTTAAATAACATGTTGTATTATATGCATATATAACTTCTTCCATTAAAAGGTGAAAAGAATTAGAAAGCAGTAATATAAACTGTGTGTGAAATAAGGAATTTCTGAGATCTATTTTAGCTAAGTACTCGACAACAAATACAATTTTTACCCAATGTTTTATTAATGACTTTTAAAAGTAACTGAAATTAAGACCATATTTTTGCAGTTGGTATTTTTTGTGTTCCCTTTGGTAACATCCAGGCATTAGATTGCTTATGGAAATTCTAGTCTAAACAAAGGGGGGGAGTGCCTTGTGGAGAATATCTTAGACCACATCAGCTTAGTACAGACAGGGCCAGGAGTCAGTCTAAAATTTCCATAATGACATGAATCCTATTTGTCTCTTGTGATATATTAACTTTTTTTTTTTTTTACTTTTTATTGTGATTTGGGTGGACGTTTACAGAGCAAATGGATGTCCCATTCAACAATTCATATACATTTTGTTCCATGACATTGATTGTAATCCCCACAATGTAACAGTGATACATTAACTTTTAATGAGATATGCTCTTAGACTAAGTCCTTAGTAAAAATTTCCTGTGCATAAAAAATGCTCCATGATCTTGTTTTTAAGGACTGCAGGGGATAGGGCACTTTTGAAACGTGGTATTATCTTAAACCTTAAAAACCACACGTATCTACTCTGAATCCCTTGAGAATATGTTAGACTTGAATCTACACAATGAACACTGGTCATGTTACCATCTTTTCATTCCCTTATGTTCAGTTCTGCACTTTCCCTCCTTTAAGCATAACCGTAAAGGAATTGTATCTCATCTCCCCACCTCATGCCCAAAGACCGTAATGCTGGAATACTAAATTGGGAGATTGTAGGTTGATGTTGTGATGGAAGGGGTTAAAAGATAGAATAGCTAATACCTGTTGAGTGCTTATAAGCCGTGGTGGCTCAGTGCTTTAAGCACTCAGCAGTTAACTGAAAGGTTGGCAGTTCGAACCCACCATCTGTTCCGAAGGAGAAAGATGTAGCAGTCTCCTTCCATAAAGGAGGCAGTTCTACTCTGTCCTGTAGGTGACACTATGAGTCTGAATTGACGATGACAACAGTTTGCTTTGGTCGAGTGACTGCTTCAAGCTGGGCACTGTTCTGAGTTCTCTCCCCCCTTTTCTTTCTCTCCCTCCTTACCTGCCTACCTGTAGGAGGTGGGGGGGTGTGCCATCAAGTTGATTCCAAGTCACAGTGACCCCTGTGGGAGTAGAACTGCCCCATAGGGTTTTCTAGATAGTAATCTTTACAGAAGCAAATTGCCAGGTCTTTGCTCCAGGAGAGCTGTTAGTGGCTTTGAGCCCCAAACCTTTCCATTAGCAGCTGAGTTTTTAGCCATTGTGCCACCAAACCAAAAAACCAAACACATTGCCATCGAGTCAGATCTCACTCAGTGACCCTCCTTGGGTTTCCAAGTCAGTATCACTATGGAAGTAGATTGCCCAACCTTCCTTCTGAGGAGTGACTGGTGGGTTTGAACCTCCAGCCTTCCAGTTAGCAGTCAAATGCCTTAGGCACTGCGCCACCAGAGCTCCCTTGAGAGACGTAGGTACTAATGTTTTCCCATTTTACAGGTGGAGAATCGGGTACAAAGAAGTTAAGGTCTTGTGGCTGCCTCCTGAAAGGCCAAAGTTAGGATTTGAACCTCTCACATAATGTTTTGACCAAACCTCGATCCTTGTTTAAACCAGACTCTACATCTCCTCTGAGCCGAAGTCCATGAAGAAGATCATGTTTAGAGAAAATCACAGTCATTATCCCCACCTTCAAGACCCTTAATGATGCCTGACATTTCCCTGTCCAGGGACCTGTGATAGCTTCCCTGCTCTCAGATCTCTGACAACCTCTTGTATCCTCACTCTTGCATCTGGCCCTGCTACCTATTTCATAGAGAAACTGGTCAGAAGAGAATGTCCTCAAGCACCTGCTTCCTCCGTCACCCCCAGTAGCTGCAAGAGAACAGCAGCCCCTGGCGTCTAGGAGCTGGCCTAGTACCACAAGGCCTTGGTTACATCCTGTTGAATGTAAATGGGTTCACTGAACATCATCAGACTGGCTGCTCTGATCAGGATGGATCGAGACAAAACAAAGTCCCTCTGTAATCATGTCTGTACACAGACAAAACATGCACATGGTCCAAACCACAAAAATGACCAACCATCCCCCTTCCCTGGCTAATATGACTCATGGTTCCTCACTAGTTGTCACTTTGCCTCAAATCTGTACTCCCTATAGGTAAGATTCACTGAGATACCCAGTCATAAAATTGTCCCTGCTTCCTGACAGCACCCAATCCAGAGAGAATCACCCTTCTCATTCTGTGGACCCTTCACAAAAATCACCCAGCCGAAGCCCAAATCCTGTAGTCAGTGCTTTCTGGCACCCTCTTCCTGAGACACTTGGAGTTGCCCATGGTGTGTGTTCTCCCTCCCTGCAATGGGTAATTGTTCTCGTTCCCTAGTGCCACACTGACAGGAATATGCCACAAATAGGATGGCTCGAACAAACAGGAGTTTATTCTCTTACAACTTTGGAGGCTTTAAGTCTGAGTTCAAAGTGCCAGGCTCTAGGGGCTGGATGAAAGCCCTTCAGCCTTGGGCTTCAGCTCTGCCTCCTACTCCTGGCCCACTGAAGCTAGAGACTTTTCTTCATTCAGACAGCTGCTGGCTGCTGAGGCTGCCAAGCCCAAGATTGACAAGTAAAAAAGGCACAGTCCCAATGTTACCAAGCCACACAGCAGGCCATTAATTCAAGTCCATTGAAAGTCCTAAGGTCGACAGAGCATGCCAGGCTGCTGACCAACGACACAGCTACATGCAGGGTCCAAGCATGCCATAAGCTAGAGACCATTCCCCAAGGCTTCTGCTTATATACAGGAAGCAGACCACATCCCTAAGGCAGCTACTCAGCTGTTCACAGTAGATTCCACCATGGAGCTGATTACCAGTCTCATCATGGGGAATACTACATCCAGCTACCCAGCCACTCAACCAGGTCCAGCCAAGTTGACACACAAATTCAACTAGCACAGTAATAAACCCCCAACTTGATCAACTGCAGGTGTGTTTCTGGTGGTCTTTGGCTGGAGGGCATTGAGAGCCTGCAACTGCACCCACACACCTAAGAGCCAACTCTGCGCTTGTTCATTGGAAGCAAGGCCTCCCACCTTCACAAGGGCCTTACTTTGCATCAATCCTCCCTCTTCTCCATCAGTAATGCCCCCCCTGCTGAGTCTCTAGCCACTCCTCGTAAAGAAGGTTGGGCAATCTACTTCCACAGTGATACCGGCTCAGAAACCCAAGGGGGGGCCACTGGGAGTCAAAATTGACTCGATGGCAGTGAGTTTGGTTTTTGAGTCTCTAGCATCAGCCTGCAAACATTCTGGGTCCTCCAAGAAGCAGACACGAAGACAGAATTAAACCTGCAAGAAATTTATGAGGGAAAATGCTCCTCATTTTGTACTCCCACTCCTGGGAGACAGGGAACTCCACTGACAGGTAACTCGGGCTCAAGGCCACCCCTAAGGCCTTGCTGTGCTTTCCTTAGAGCTGTGCATTGGTCTAAGGTACTTCCTCCCACACAGCTTTTCTTCCTTCCTGCTACCCTTCACTGAAGTCAAACCCGCATCACAGCCTGAAGGCTCTCACAGCCGCCCCATCTCTCTCCCCACTTTCTCTTACAGGCATTTCCCCTCATAAATTTCTTGCATGCTTAATCCTGTCTTGGTGTCTGCTTCTTGGAGGATGCAGACTACCACAGGTTTTAATGAAAACCAAATTCTGCCATGTATGCAGACACACCTTGTAGGAAAGGTTCATTCAAGGTGAGCAGCATTCCAGAGGCAGGATTCTGTGCCCTCTGTATGGCATCCTGAAACGGAAAACGGCTCCACCCAAGACGGGGAATGCAACCACACGTGCTGCTCCAAGGACACAGGTTATATAGTCTCATGCATTCTTTAATCCTGTCCAGGCAAGGGTGGAGACTAACTGAATTATTTTAGCCAACCCACCAATGTTGAATACCATGCATTTCACCAGTGAGAGCCCAATCTGTTTGTGACATTCAATATGCTAATTAGTAGAGCACTGGGTTTTTTTTTTGTTGCTTGTTTTTAATCAAAATGATAATACAAGAAGGTCTGTAGCAGCTAAGTCTGCAGTGTAGCACTTTCTGATACAAGCTGATTACTACAGGACTCTTGATAGTATATTAACTTGTTTTTAGGTGCCAACCAGTCAATTTTCAACACATAGCAACCCAATGTGACAGAGTAAAACTGTCCTATAAGGTGTCCTAGGCTGTAATCTTTATGAGGAGCCTTGATGATACAGTGGTTTAGCATTTGGCTACTAACCAAATGGTTGGTGGTTTGAACCCACCAGCCGCTCTGCAGAAGAAAGATGTGGCAGTCCACTTCCATAAAGAATACAGCCTTGGAAACCCTACAGGGAAGTTTTACTCTGTCCTGTATGGTCACTGTGAGTTGTAATCAACCCATCACCAATGGTTTAGCTTTTGAATCTTTATGGGAGCAGATCACCAGGTCTTTCTCCCACAGAGCCACTAGGTGGATTTGAACTGCCAACCTTTTAGTTAATAGTCAAGCACTTAACCATTGCAACATATGGGCTCCGTGTGTGTATGTGTGTGTGTGTGTATAAGCATTTACTAATGAAGATCAAAGACCACAGCCTTCAGTATGGATTATACCTCAACATAAAGAAAACAAAAATCCTCACAACTGGGCCAATAAGCAATATCATGAGAAATGGAGAAAAGATTGAGGTTGTCAGGGATTTCATTTTCCTTGGATCCATAATCAATAGGAGCTCTGGTAGCATAGTGGCTAAAGCACTTGACTGCTAACCAGAAGGCTGGCGGTTCAAACCCACCAGCCACTCCTCGGAAGGAAGGTTGGGCAATCCTACTTCCGTAGTGATACTGCCTTGGAAACCCAAGGAGGGGTCGCTATGAGTCGGGGCTGACTAGACGGCACATAACAACAACAACAACATAATCAATGCCTATGGAAGCAGTAGTCAAGAAATCAAATGATGTTTTGCATTGGGCAAATCTGTAGCAAAAGACCTGTTTAAAGTGTTCAAGAGCAAAGATGTCACTTTGAAGACTAAGGTATGCCTGATCTAAGCCATGTTATTTTCAATCACCTCATATGCAGGTGAGAGCTGGACAATGAAGAATTGATGCATTTGAATTATGGTGTTGGCGAAGAATATTGAATATACCTTGGACTGCTAGAAGAATGAACAAATATGCCTTGGAAGAAGTACAGGCAGAATGTTCCTTAGAAGCAAGGATGACAAGAGTTTCTCTCTCATACTTTGGTTACATTATCAGGAAGGACCATTCCCCGGAGAACATATCATGCTTGGTAAAGCAGAGGACCAGCACAAAAGAGGAGACCCTCAATGACATGGATAGACAGTGCCTGCAAAAGTGGGCTCAAGCTTAGCAACAATATGAGGATGGTGCAGGACCAGGCAGTGTTTCTTTCCATTTTGCAAACTGTCACCTAAATAGCTTTGTTAGGTAGATGGCACCCAACAACAATAACAACAACTATATATAAAAAATACAAAAACTATATATAAAAAAGATTTGTGTGTGTGTGTGTTTTGTTTTGTTTTTTACTGTTTTGTTTTAGTTGCTCCATGTATATTAGTTTCCAAACCAAACCCGTTGCCATTGAGTCAATTCCAATTCATAGTGACCCTATAGGACAGAGTAGAACCATAGGTTTCCAAGGCTGTTACCTTTATGGAAGTAGACTGCTACATGGGCCTCCCATGGAGTAGCTGGCAGGTTGGAACTACTGACCTTTAGGTTAGCAGTCTAGCCCTTAACTCCTGCACCACCAGGGCTCCTTTGTATAGTGACTTTAAAAAAAAAAAACAAAAACACTGCCATCAAATTGATTCCAACTCATAGAGACCCTCTAGGACAGTAGAACTGCCTTATCGGGTTTCCAAGGCTATGAATCTTTACAGAAGCAGACCTCTTGTTTTTCTCCTGTTGAGTGCCTAGTGGACTTGCCTGAGGGTTAGGAGCCACACACCTAATCACTATGCCCCCAGGGCTCCTATATATTAGATTACCATCTGTTTTGGTTCTCTAGTGCCACACTAACAGAAAATGCCACAAGTGGATGGCTTTTAAAAACAGGGATTTATTCTCTTACAGTTTAGGAGGCTAGAAGTCCGAGTTCAAAGTGCAGCTCTAGGGACTGGGTGAAGGCCCTTCAACCTTGGGCTTCAGCTCTGCCTCTTGCTGCCAGCCTGCTGGAGCTGGAAGCATCTCTTAACTCAGGCAGCTGCTGGCTGCTGAGTCTGACAAACTCAAGGTTGACAAATAAAATGACACAGTCCCAAAATTATCAAACAACACAACAGGGCAGCAGTTCAAGTCTAGAAACAGTCCCAAGATCGGCAGACAACCTGGCAGGCCACTCATTGATGACTCAGTCAGATGCAGGATCCAAATGTACCAAGAAGCTCAAGAGCTTTCTCAAAGTCTTCTTATATACAGGAAGCAGACACATCCCTAAGACAGTTACTCAGCTGCTCACAGCAGATTCCACCATGAAGTTGATTACCAGTCTCATCATGGGGAATAACTATATCCAGCTGCCTAGTCACTCTAAACCAGACCCAGCCAAGATGAAACATAACCTTAACTACCACACCATCTTTAAAATTAAAGCTTAAATCAATTGACAGATATATATCACATGAATATACCGCACTATTTCAAAACAAATTAACAGCTATTACAAAAGATTTATATCTGAATTTGATTCAAAATATAGTTAACACAGATTTGGAAGAAGGATGGTGTTTAAAAATACTATCAAAGATGGTAAGAAAATAGTTAATTTGAGAGAAGTCCAAGTACTATCACTGCAAAAAGAAACACAATGTAGAATGAATCAGGGAAGAAGCAGGTTTGGATGGAGAAAACAAGAGTTCTGTGTTGGTCAGTTAAATCTGAGATGCATACTAGCCATATTTTGAGTGATACTCAGCATCCAATATTGTTTTGAAGCAATTCCCCATTATGTATAGTATTGCAAGGGAGTGTGCCAACTTCCATTATGGAGTCAGAGTGGGTGAAGAAGGATCCTCACGGCAGTCAAGAATAATGGCAAGAGTCAAGGGGGGTATATGTATTAAATGGCAATGCCCTAAGGAGACACTGAGGGAACACCTTCGCTTGTTGCTTCTATTCATGTTTTGTGACAGTTCCATGGGCTATCCCTCCTCCTTCCAATCTGTAGCCATAATTGATTTCTATGCTTATAACTAGTAATTCTGACTAACAGACATCCAATTAAGATGTATATATCAGGCCATTCCATTAGACTTGAAGCAAATTGAAGGCTATAATCGTGTCTTGTCTCTATTTTGTATAGTCTCAAGTCTCTTTCTCACCCAGTTCAGGGATTTCTTGGATATAGGTTTAAGCAGTGATTGATTTCACATAATCAAATGATCAACAAATAATTTCTGAACATAATTTCAATGACGAAAACAAACTCATGGAGTCCACCATGTTAGCACTTTGGTGGCTTTGCAGCTTACCACTGCTTTTTACTAATTTGTAATCATAGGTATCATCCTGCCACTTAAATTCTAGGATGGTTACACCTATAGATGAGGCAATAGGTAGGTACTTTTTCTGAGTCTAACACTAATATTATACATGTAGGTACCTCTCAGTAGACAGGAAAGAGAGGGCAGCTTTCTCCCATCTGCATAAATAGTATTACCATAGATGTGTCAGGTATCACTTTGAAATGACTCACATTTGAATAACACTTTACATAGCATTTTCAACAAACACAATTTAGTCCTCATAACAGAAGTTTGAGGCAAGAAGTGCAATTATTACCCTCATTTTGCCAGTGGAAAAACATAGAATGGTAAAGGACCTGACCGAGGTCACTAAAATACAAAAGGGCAAAATCCAGATTCCAACTCAAGTCTTTTGACTCAAAACTTACTGTTGTTAAGCAATATAAAAAGACACATGGTATGTATCTTCTTGAGCAATTCTGAGGTAGACAAGTGTCAGGATAAATGAAGTTCAAGTCCTGACACATTCTTCACTAAGTCTGACATCACTTGTCCAAGACAACCTTAGTTTTCCATTTCTAGAATGTAAGTCTAAGTTTCACCCATCCTACAAGTCCTAGCTCAAGTACTAGCTCTTCTTCTCTGACCACTTGGCCAGTGACCTCCATTTTTCTATAGTCCTACAACTCATTTTGCTTTCTCATTTTTTCCCTCATGTTGTTAGTTGGCTTTTTTTTTCCTGAATATACATCCTTTCTCAACCAGAGTGGTCTTAAAACCAGAAGCCATGACATTTTTAAAATTCTTTCAGCACCTAAAATAATACTATCCACAGAATAAGAACTTGATTAATAATTGAATAAGTAAAGACTCTTGAAGAGGTCAAAAAGTAGATCAATTAATGTTTGGTTGAGCGAAGCAGTAGCGTGTGTGGTGGGAGTTGTTGATACCTTTCTCCTAACAGTTTCAAAACACCCTAGAAATGGCACTCCTATTACTGGCACGAAGCTGCTGGATACTTTGATCACCTTAAGTACATCCAGCACAAAGCAATGCATCTGTCATTATATGGGAACTTGAAATAGATTTTTCCAAGTTGGAATTTAAAAGGACTGAGTTTCCCCCTGGAGTTTGTAATAACCATGTGCAGGTTTTCTGTCCACACAAGAAGCCAGGCTTTTCACACCCAGAGTCGAGCAGGGTCTGCTGTGTGCCACCAAAGACAAGATTCTACCTTGCTAGTGAGGAGTGCAGCACAATTGCTTCAGATTTTAAGCAAATATTCTGAGGTGTCCTTGTTGTCACGTTGGTTACCACTCACAGCGACCCCATGCACAACCAAATGAAACACTGCCTAGTCCTGCACCATCCTCACAATCATTGCTATGCTTGAGCATCTTTGCAGCCACTATGTCAATCCATCTCATTGAGGGTCTTCCCATTTTTCACTGATCTTCCACTTTACCAAGCATGATACCATTTTCCAGGGACTGGTCCCTTCTGATAACATGACCAAAGTACAAGAGATGAAGTCTGACCATTCTCGCTTCTAAGGAGCATTCTGGCTGCACTTTTTCCAAGAGAGATTTGTTCATCCTTCAGACAGTCCATGGTATTTTCACTATTCTTCTCCAACACCACAATTCAAAGGCATCAACTCTTCTTCAGTCTTCCTTACTCATTGTCCAGCTTTCACATGCATATGAGGCAATGAAAATGCCATGGCTTGGGTCTGATGCACCTTGGTCTTCAAAGAAACTTCTTTGATCTTTAATACTTTAAAAAGGTCTTTTTTTAAAAAAAAAAAAAAAAAGATGGTTGGGACCAGGTTTGCTGGTCCAATAGAGCCTGGTGGAACCACTGAGACTATGGCCCCTAACTGC
>NW_006921700.1:1355097-1357887 GCF_000298275.1 Orycteropus afer afer | reverse complement strand
CCCAGTGAAATATGTCATATGATTTATTGACTGCTGCTTCCATCGGTGTTAACTGTGTATCTAAATAAAATTAAATCCCTGACAACTTCAATCTTTTCCTCATTTATCATGATGCTGCTTATTGGTCCAGTTGGTCCAGTTGTGAGGATTTTTGTTTTATATTGAGATACAATCCATACTGAAGGCTGTAGTCTTTGATCTTTATCAGTAAGTGATTCAAGTCTTCTTTACTTTCAGCAAGCAAGATTGTGTCATCTGCATATGGCAGGTTGTTAATGAGTCTTCCTCCAGTCCTGATGCTGCCTTCTTCATATAGTCTAGCTTCTCGGATTATTTGCTCAGCATACAGATTGAATAAGTATGGTGAAAGGATATAACCCTGACATACCTTCCTGATGTTAAACCAAGCAGTATCCCCTTGTTCTGTTCAAATGACTGCCTCTTGATCTACATACAGCTTCCTCATGAGCACAATGAAGTGTTCTGGAATTCCCATTCCTTGCCATGTTATCCATAATTTGTTATGATCCACACAGTCAAATGCCTTTGCAGAGTCTATAAAACACAGGTAAACATCTATCTGGTATTCTCTACTTTCAGCCAAGATCCCTCTGACATCAGCAGTGATATCCCTTGTTCCACATTCCTTTTCTGAATCCAGCTTGGATTTCTGCCAGGTGCCTGTCGATGTACTGCTGCAACCATTTTTTAATTATTTTCAGCAAAATTTTACTTGTGTGTGATATTAATGATACTGTTCAATAATTTCCACATTTGGTTGAATCACTTTTGGGATGGGCACAATTCCAGTTGGTTGGCCAAGTAGCTGTCTTCCAAATTTTCCTGCATAAACAAGTGAGGGCTTCCAGCATGCATCCAATTGTTGAAACATCTCAGTGGGTATTCTCTCATTTCTGGATCCTTGTTTTTTGCCAGTTCCTTCAGTGCAGCTTGGACCTCTTCCTTCAATACCATTGGTACTTGACCATATGCTACCTTCTGAAATGGCTGAACATTGACCAATTCTTTTTGGTACAGTGACTCTGTGTATTCCTTCCACCTTCTTTTGACGCTTCCTACATCATTCAGTATTTTTCCCATAGAATCCTTCAATATTGCAACTCAAGGCTTGAATTTTTTCTTCAGTTCTTTCAGCTTGAGAAATGTAAGTGTGTTCTTTCCTTTTGGTTTTCTAACTCTAGGTTTTTGCATGGTTCATTATAATACTTCACTGTGTCTTCCTGAGCTGCCCTTTGAGATCTTTTATTCAGCTCTTTTACTTCATTATTTCTTCCATTCACTTTAGATACTCTCCATTTAAAAACAAGTTTCAGAGTCTCTTCTGACAGCCTTAGAATAAAAATTAAAAATAAAAAAAGAGAACAAACCAAACCCATTGCAGTCAAGTGGATTCTAATAAGTGACCTCTTCTCCCAAAAAGAAGTGTGCACCATTGGATGTTTATGGCTATAATCATTACGGAAAAGGAGCCCTCATAATGCAATGGTTAAGTGTTGTCTGCTACCTGAAAGGTTGGAGGTTCAAACCCATCCAACAGCTTCTCCAGAGAAAAGACCCAGCCATCTGTTCCTGTAAAGACTATAGCCTGGAAACTATGGGGCAGTTCTACTCTTGTCATTGAGTCCGAATCACCATGACTTGGAATCAGCTAGATGGCAAACAACAATATTCTTAATGGGCAACGTTCTTAACGGAGCAGATCACCAGGTCTTCAGGTTAATTGTTGTTAGATGCCGTTGAGTTGGTTCTGACTCATTGCGACCCTGTGTACAACTGAACAAAACACTACCCAGTCCTGTGCCATCCTGACAATCTTTGTTATGCTTGAGCTCACTGCTGCAGGTAGTGTCAATCCATCTTGTTGTGGGTCTTCCCCTTTTTTGCTGATCCTCTACTTTACCAAGCATGATAGTGGTCCCTTCTATAACATGACCAAAGTATAAGACAAAATCTAGCCGTTCTCACTTCTAAGGAGCAGTCCGGGTGTACTTTTTCCAGGACAGATTTGTTTGTTCTTCCGGCAGTCCATGGTATATTCAATATTCTTCACCAACACCACAATTCAAATGCACTAATTCTTTTTCAGTCTTCCTAATTGAGCTCTGGTAGCATAGTGCCTAAGGCACTTGACTGCTAATCAAAGGCTGGTGGTTCAAACCCACCAGCCACTCCTCGGAAGGAAGATGGGGCAACCTACTTCCGTAGTGATACTGCCTCAGAAACCCAAGGAGGGGTCGCTATGAGTCGGGTCCGACTAGACGGCACATAACAACAACAACAATAACAATTCCTTGTCCAACTTTCACATGTATAAGAGGCTATGGAAAATACCATGGCTTGGGTCAGGCACATCTTCGTCTTCAGAGTGACCAGGTTAGCAGCTGAGAGTAAATCCTCAGGGTCATCCAGGGACCTATCCTTTGAACACGACTCTGATTCAAGGTCATATGTTTTTTTCCTCTGGTGGCCCCTCACAGTTAAACTTTTAAGTTTTAATGGTTGCAAAATGGTAGGATTTCATTGCAAGGAAAGAGTAAAAATTAGGCAAACATGCATGAGCAAAACATCAGGAAGATTATTCTTGTTTGAAAACATTACACACATTGTTATGTGCCTTGGAGTCGGACCCGTCTCAAAACAACCCCTCCTTGGGTTTCCGAGGCGGTATCACCATAAACGCATAAAGATTGATATCCTCGGCATTAGTGAGCTGAAATGGACTGGTTTTGGCCATTTTGAATCAGACAACCATATGATCTACTATGCCGG
>NW_006921700.1:1296100-1354287 GCF_000298275.1 Orycteropus afer afer | reverse complement strand
GGCCTCACGCGTCTTTCTCGGAACTTCCTCGGCGCAAGGTAGGCTGTTGGAGGCCTGCGCGGGACCTTTCCGCGCGGCCCGGCTGGAGGCGGATGCCACGGAGGGCGGACCTCCCAGCGTCCTAGAGCAGCCGCGCGGCTTCCCAGACGGCGGCGCACTTCCGCCCGCGCCGGTCGCCGCTGCGAGGACCGCTGGGCTTTGGTGTGGTACTGCACTCGCTCTCTCCTGCCGCGAGTCTGGAGAGCGGGTGAGTGGGGCCGGGCGCCCCGCAAAGGGCTGCGCAGGGTCTGGGCCGGCGCAGAGGACCCAGGCCTAGGAGCGAAGGCCTGCAGCGTCCACCCCGGGCCGGAGCCTCTGGCTCCCGCCGGTCCCACCCTCTTCAGTGAGACTTCAGTGAGTCTTGTAGGAAGGCGAGCCTGGGCTTCCGAGTGGTCGGAGCTGTGGCTTCTAGCCTGGCTCTGTCTTGGCCACTCAGTCTCCGGGGCTTGGTTCTTCGAGCTCTACGGTGGGGGGCAGCGGTCTCTGAGCGCTGGTTCGCAGTCTCCGCAACCATGAGGAGTACCTGGGAAATCTTCCAAGTACTGTGGCCTCAGAATCACCAGTGGTTGTGATATGTATCCTGGACTGAGCACCACTGAGTGTCCAATGACAAGACTGTGAACTTGGGCAAGGAGCCAGTTAAAGCTGGCTGCTAACCAAAAGCTCGGCGGTTCGAACCCACCAGCAGCTCTGGGGGAGAAATACGAGGCAGTCAGCTCAGTAAAGATTTACATACAGTCTCGGAAACAGGGCACTTCTACTCTGTCCTGGGCGCTTATAACACCGTGGCGGTGCGTGTGCTGCGTACCACGGTACTTCGACCCGAATGGGCACTTTGTGGAATTGTAGATCGTAGGCACGAGAAACCACGCAGCCAGCAGTTTTTCGTCAAGACAGGGACCGAATCTGATTTGCTAACTCTTAATTCCTAGCGCCAACAATGGGTGCGTGCCACATAATGGAGCCTGTAAATGTGCATTGATTAGATAAATTAATTTCTGTCATCTCCTGCTCCGGTGGGAGAGTTTGACTACTTGTTTTTAATTTTTTTATTATGGAGACTTTTCAAACATAGACGAAAGTAGAATAATATAATGAACTGCCATTTTTTGGTCATATATCATCCCAATTCACAGGATTGTTTTAAAACAGAT
The DNA here is from genome assembly GCF_000298275.1 of Orycteropus afer afer. Lineage (NCBI taxonomy): Eukaryota > Metazoa > Chordata > Mammalia > Tubulidentata > Orycteropodidae > Orycteropus > Orycteropus afer. The sequence continues at coordinate 1,353,094 of NW_006921700.1, read as the reverse complement.
CTAAAGTATTACATCTCATTCATTAAATACTTGTTTATAACCATAATGGCATTACCAGTCTAGTAAGAATTTCATATTATCATCTACTAACTAGTGTTTCTAAGGAGTTCTGGTGACGTAGTGGGTAAGGCTACTAACCACAAATATGGCTGTTCAAACCCACCAGCAGCTCTGGGGAAGAAAGATGAGGTAGTCAGCTACAGTAAAGATTTACATACAGTCTTGAAAACAGAGCTGTTCTACTCTGTCCTAGGGCACTATGAGCTGGAATCGACTCAATGGCACTGGATTTGGTTTGGTATTTTTTTTTTTTTTTTTGTAGTGTTTAAACTTCCCCAATTGTTTCTTTCCCACTATCAGTTTGTCCAAAGCAGGATCCAAACTAAGTACATATGTTGCATTTGGTTAGTGTCTCTTAAATCTCCTTTACTCTTTAAGTTTTCCCTCCCTCTTTATTATCTTTTTCTTGCAGTGTACAGGTTATTTGTCCTGTAAAGTTTCCCAGATACTAGATTTTACTTTTTCTGTCCCTGAAGTGTCCTTTAAGAAACTGGTATTTAGATCCACAGGTGTTTTTAGATTTAGATTCCACTTTCTGGCAAGAAAACCTCCTAGGGTTACTGTATACCTCACAGTGCATCCTGGGAGTTAGGTAAGTGCTGTTCCTCTACGTGGGGCTGAGATTAATCAGTGGACCTTTCCTGTACACGTTGCACAACGGAGTAACTAAATCATTGTCCAGGGAATTAAAGAAGGATTACAGCTAATAACTGCAAAAGGAATGTGGTTGTTAGGTGCCGTTGAGTTAGTTCCAACTCATAGCAACCCTGTGTACCACAGAAGGAAACACTGCCCAGTCCTGGGCCGTCCTCACGATCCTTGCTTTACCAAAGCCCATCATTGTAGCCACTGTGTCGGTCCATCTCATTGAGGGTCTTCCCCTTCTGCGCTGAGCCTTCACTTTACTGAGCACGATGTCCTCCAGTGAGTGGTCCCTTCTGACAACATGACCAAAGTAGGTGAGAGCTCGCTTCCAAGGAGCGTTACGGACAATTATAGTACCACTTTTTGGCAACTCCTGATGAAATAATGGATCCTGGCAGGGATCATTAGTTGCTACGAACATCAAGAGATATAACCAGACACCTATCAAGTATCATGGGAGCTCTGGTAGCATAGTGCCTAAGGTACTTGACTGCCAACCAGAAGGCTGGCAGTTCAAACTCACCAGCCACTCCTCTGAAGGAAGGTGGGGCAATCTACTTCCGTAGTGATACTGCCTCGGAAACCCAAGGAGGAGCACATAACAACAACAACATCAAGTATCATCGGAGGAATGGGGGTGGGGATATAAAGGAAACAAGGTTGGCTCTGAGTTGATAATTGTTGAAATTCTGTGATGGATACGTTGCAATGAATTACACTAATCTCTCTACTTTTCTATGTGTTTGAACTTATTCATAATAAAAAGTTTAAAAAAAAAATTGGATCAACTACTTGATTAGTAAATTTGAGTTAACCTGACCCATCCATTTTAGTTACCTGTTAGCCTTTGACTAAGTGGGTCTGAAATTAGACTGCACATTGGAATCACAGAGGAGGACGGGTTTTTTTTTTTTTTTTTTTTTGCCTTTTTTAATTGTAAAACCTACATCTCACTCAAAGAATTTCCTATATTGTTCTGGGATAGAGACCAATCACTAATAGGTTTTAAAAGCACTCCAGATGATTCTTGTGTGCTCCCAGGGTTGTGTACCACTGGCCTAGACCCATTATTTGTTAGGGGTCGCAAAGTGATGATACTCTATCATTCCTTTTGCATTTATTAGCTGCTTTTTTTTTTTTTTTTTTTTTTTACTTTCTACACTATGTTTATTCTCACCTCTCCTGCAAACTGCAATCCAATGGGAAACCCTCTGCAAATTAAGCTACTTAATTATCAGAGGAAGGCTTGATCTTGGAGGTGAAAATGTGGAGTAACACCTGGAAGGGACACTAGAGAGAACCTCCAAGTCTACGTGTGGGGTAGAGAGACACATCACCACTTTGTGTGAGGTGTGTGTGGGGTGGGAGGGGGAAGCTGACTGAATCGCAGATTAGAAAGGAAGACTGGATGATGTGTGATTACAAAAGCAAGTTTAGCCTTATGGTACATTTTTTTAAAATTTATTAAATATTTTATAAACATTAATACTGCTTATTGCAACCAGAAACAATTGAAACAAATATTTAGAAATTAATAACCCCCCTCATTTTAATCATCCCTGAGATAACCCATGTTAACAGTATACTGTATATCCATCCACTCCTGTCTTTCTCCGTCTTATATACATACAAAGAATTAGGAGAGACTGTTGTTATAAAAATGAGATCATGCCATTGCCGTCTGTAACTTCTTTCATTGTCATCCTTCCAGGAAAACAGTTGCAGACCTAACTATTAGCTGTACAGTTCATAGTATGATGTACAATAGTCAACAATTTCCCTATTGACATATATTTAGATTATTTCCAATTTTTTGCCACCTTAAATCCCACCACAATAAACATTCTGTATAGATCTTTTATTTCTGTAGGGTAAATTCCCCAAAATGGGGTTGCTAGTCCAAAGGGTATTGTTGTCAGTATTATCATTATTACTGGTAATAGATATTGCCACAATACTCTCTCAAAACTTAGTAGCAATTTATCTCCATCATGGGTAATAAATGAGAGATATGTAAGAATTATGTAAATAGTTCTTAAAATTATTTCTCTGTCTGCCTCCCTCTCGTCAATGTGCATCATCCACAATTGGTGATTTGTAAGTTTCAGTTTGTTTGCATTCTGTTTGATGCACATCTTCCGCCACAGAAGAATGTCAGAGATGGAAGACGTGCCCAGAAATAGTAAAAGAGAAAACAGGGATGCCAGCAGTGGGCAGAAATCTGTGCCTCACTGACCACTTACAATAGCAGAGCCAAGTCCTGACCTGGGAGCCCTGACGGTATGGTGGTTGAGTGCCCCACTGCTAACTGAAGGTGTCTGAACCCACCAGTCACTCTGTGGAAGAAAGATGTGACAGTGTACTTCTGTAAAAATTACAGCCTTAGAAACCCCACAGGGCAGTTCTGTTCTGTCCTACAAAGTTACTAGGAGTTGGAACCAACTTGACAGCAACAGGTTTTTTGGGTTTGAAGTCCTCACCAGTCATGGATCCTGTCATTTGAGTTGATGAGAAGTTCACTCAGTGTTACTCTGAAGTATCAGCGTTACTGGAGAATGTTGTAGAGAGTTACTGTTGTTTATGGTTGTTCAGGGCACCCCAGGACCTCAACACAATTTTTAATTGCCTGCGTTTTGCTGCCTTTTTTTTTGTTGTTGTTAGCAGCCACACAACATTTGGTAACTTGTGGTTTTAGCCAGTTAAAACTGCACCCAACCCACTGCTATCAAGTCGACTCCAACTCATAGCAACCCTCTAGTTAGGAGTTGTTCAATCTTACTTTGGATTTGCATGAAAAATTATTAGAGAACAGGAATCCAGAATGTTCTGAATAACCAAAAAAATAAATAGCAGTAATCTCCCAGGAACCTGTTTTTGGTGATGTGAACAGTTCGGAGAAATAATCCGCAGGTGGTTTTTCCATTGCAGGGCAGAAGATGTCTATGGATGTGACATTTCTGGGGACGGGCGCAGCGTACCCATCCCCGACCCGGGGTGCTTCTGCTCTGGTCCTTCGGTGTGAGGGAGAGTGCTGGCTCTTTGACTGCGGGGAGGGAACTCAGACACAGCTTATGAAAAGCCAACTTAAAGCAGGTTAGTGTACATTCAGAGCTATCTCATGACAATGATTTCTGGTTATACTTCATTTTCTTGGCCCTTTTGCTCAGAAACGCCCCTGGCAGGTCTGTCCACTTCAGTGCTGGAGGCCTGACAAGACTTGGAAGGCCCTCAGTCATCTGGCCACAGCCACTGAGCCTCATTTGTTTGTTTATTTGCTTTTCATTCATCCTGTAAATGTTGAGAGCAAGAATTTCTTATGTAGGCTAGGAGTGAGTGTGGAATGGGCTGCATCAGGCGTGTTAAATGGATATTGCCCTAGCAATCCAGGGAGGAGGAGAGGAGCACATGCTTATTTCCAACAGCAGATACTTAGAAGTGTCAGGAGAGGGATGCAAAGGGCAGTAAATGTCCAGAGGAGGGTGTTCTGGTTCCCTAGTCCCGCTCTGACAGGAATATACCACAAATGGGATGGCCTTAACAAACCGGAGTTTATTCTTACAATTTGGAGGCTTTAAGTCCAAGTTCAAAGTGCCAGGTTCTAGGGGCTGGGTGAAAGCCCCTCAACCTTGGGTTGCAGCTCTGCCTCCTGCTCTTGGCCCACTGAAACTAGAAGCTTTTCTTCACTCAGCTGCTGGCTGCTGAGGCTGAGAAACCCCAAGGTTGACAAGTAAAAAGACACTGTCCCGATGTTACCAACCCACAGAGCAGGCCATTAGTTCAAGTCCATTGTAAGTCCCAAGGTTGACAGAGCATGGCAGGCCTCTGAACAACAACACGGCTACATGAAGGGTTCAAGCGTGCTATAAGCTAGAGACCATTCCCCAAGGCTTCTCCTTATATACAGGAAGCAGACCACATCCCTAAGGCAGCTACTCAGCGGCTCCATTAGACTCCACCATGGGGTTGATTACCAGTCTCATCATGGGGAATACTACATCCAGCTGCCCAGCCACTCAGTCAGGCCCAGCCAAGTTGACACACAAACTTAACTACCACAGAGGGACACATCCCAGAGAAGGTGGCCTCTGAGGTGTTGAAGAACACACAGAAGAAGGGCAGTGAACAAAGAAGAATGGAGTGAACCAAGACTCAGCACCAGGGAGGCTGGGAGCACATGGTTAAAAGCCTCGGCCCAGTCAAGCCAACCTGGGTCCCAGTCCCAGTTCTGTCTTGGCTTTATGACCTTAGCAGACCAGAAACCATTCTTAAGCTTTACTTCCCTTGTGTCAAAATGGGGGAAAAAAACTCTTACTAAGAAGTGATGTTATGAGAATTATATGTAACGATCCTATTTCTGTGTGGCTGCCTCCTTATCTTCAATTAGATTTTAACTCAAATGCTATTTCCTCAAAGGATTTCTCTAAACCTCCTGGATTAAGTAGTTCCTCCCTCACCTTGGTCATTTTACTGCTTCATCCTATTTTGTTGACTTTAATCAATATCTGATTGCATCATCAATATCTGAAATTATTTATCTAAATAATTGTTTCTGTGTTTCTTGTCTGTGTCCCTGTGCTATAAAGTAAGCTCAATGGTCAATTATATATCTGGTAGATGCCTAATAAATACCATTCAGTTAATGAGTGATGAGATGCTGAGCACTTAGTTCAGTTCCTCTCACTCATTAGGTCTTGATGAATGGCAGTCATGAAAGTTATCATTCCTAGGACTCATCACAGTGTATGGCATTTGATAACTTAGGAAAGAGACTCACAGGTTCTGAGGATCTCTTAGTCTTGTGATGGAAACTGACATGCAAACAGACAGGCACAGTGTAAGATGATAAGCAGAACAATGGAGGTATTTCTGAGAACTTTTGCGCATGAAGATGACATTAGCTGCTTGCATGTTCAGAGAAGGCATCCCAGATGTGGGGACAGTTGAACTAGAATCTAAAAGATGAATAAAAGTATCTCCAGGGAGAGGAGTAGGGATGGATGTTCCAGAAAGAGACAACAAAGCCAACAGTAAGTCAGGGAGTTTCCAGAAAAGAAATGGTATGTTTGGGGAACATTAAATCCAGAACATTGAGTACTTGGCTAGGAGAAATGGGAGATGAGAATGCTGAAAAAAGAAGTGGGGGCAGACTGTGAAGTCTTATATGGCATGATAAAATATTTAGACCTTATTATTCTGTTGGCAGTAAGGAACCATTAAAAATCTGTAGTCAGAGGGATGATGTGATTTGACTTGTTTTACTTTTCTGATTAAAAAAAAGTAAAGATTGAGAGAGAGAATAGCATTAAGAACATCAGTAGAGGAAGCAGGGGTAGGGATAGAGACAAGGAATTCAGCTTGAGAGATAAGTGGCGCCAACAGGAAGTAGTGACTGATTGGATGTGTAGGGTATGAGAAAGGGAAGAACTTAAAGTATTACACAGTACCAAGGATGAAGTCATGGACCAAGATAGGGAGCCACGAAAGAGCTGTTGGAGGAAGGAGCTAATACATAGAGTTTGGGACACAAGGTCTTGAGGTGCACGCAATTCTACCATAATTACATACTGTCTTGTGTTGAAACCCTGAGGTGAGAGCAGGTCCTATATGCTTCATGTCTCTTGATCAAACATGTGTTCCTTTCATGATGACTCTCAGGGTAGGCACAGGCCAGAGTGGAGGCTGTGATGTTTTAACATGTTAGAATGTAGGAGTTGAAGTAGAGTAGGGGATAGATTAAAATCGAAACAAGAAACTGTTTAATGTGGGTATTAAACTGTTAAGTTTTGGGTGGGAAGGTAAATCTTTACTTTTATATTTGTATTAGTTATCTAATGATGCATAACAGATTACCACAAACCTAGAGGCTTAACCACCACTCATCTGTCGGTTTGTGGTCCTGTGGTGGCTTGCATGTTGCTGTGATGCTGGAAGCTGTGTCACTGGTGTTTCAAGTATCAGCAAGGTCACCTGTGGTGGATAGGTTTCAGCAGAGCTTCCAGACTAAGAAAGACAAGGAAGAAGGAAGTGGTGGTCCACTTGTGAAAAAAATGAAATGGAACATGTAAGTCTGATATCCTAGGCCTTAGTGAGCTGAAATGGACTTGCATTGGCCATTTTTGAATCAGACAATCATATAGTCTACTATGCTGAGAGTGATAGATTGAAGAGGAATGGTATCACATTCATTGTCAAAAAGAACATTTCAAGATTTGTCCTGAATTACCATGATATCAGTGACAGGATAATAACCATATACCTATAAGGAAGACCAGTTAATACTCCTGTTATTCACATTTACACAGCAACCACTAAAGCTAAAGATGAAGAAATTGAAGATTTTTACCAACTTCTGCAGTCTGAAATTGCAATCAACATGTATTAATAGTTACTGGTAGAATGCAAAAGTTGGAAATGAAGAAGCATTGGTTGTTGGAAAATATAGCCTTGGTGAAGGAAATCTCATGATAGAATTTTGCAAGACCAATGACTTATTTACTACAAATACCTTTTTTCAACAACATGGTGGCTATACATGTGGACCTCACCAGATGGAATATAGGAATCAGATCAGCTACATCTGTGGAAAGACATAATAGTGAAGCTCAATATTGTCAGGCTGACTGTGGAATAGAGCATCGTTTGCTCATATGCAGGTTCAAGTTGAAGCTAAAGAAAATTAAAACAAGTCCATGAGAGCCAAACTGTGACCTTGGTTATATCCCACCTGAATTTAGAGACCATCTGAAGAATAGATTTGATCCATTGAACTCCAGTGACCAAAGACCAACGAGTCATGGGATGGCATTAAAGACATCCTACATGAAGAAAGCAAAAGGTCATTACAAAGACAGGAAAGGAAAAAAAAAGACCAAAATGGATGTCAGAAGAGACTTTGAAACTTGCTCTTGAAAGGCAAGTAGCTAAAGCAAATGGAAGAAATGATGAAATAAAAGAAATGAACAGAAAATTTCAAAAAGTGGCTAAAGAAGACATCGTAAAGTATGAAATGTGCAAGACTTGGAGTTAGAAAAACAAAAGGAAAGAATATACTTGGCATCTCGTGAGCTGAAGGAACTGAAGAATAAATTCAAGCCTCAAGTTGCAATATTGAAGGATTCTATGGGCAAAATATTGGATGATGCAGGAAGCATCAGAAGAAGATGGAAGGAATACACTGTACCATTGCTCAGCCATTTCTGGAAGTAGCATATGATGAAAAAACAATGGTATTGAAGGAAGAAGTTCAAGCTGCACTGAAGGAATTGGCCAAAAACACGGCTCCAGGAATTGACAGACTACCCATTGAGATGCTTCAACAAACAGATGTAGTGCTGGAAGTGCTCACTCATTTTTGCCAAGAAATTTGGTTGACTAACTGAAAGAGATCTATATTTGTGCCGATTCCACAGTAAGGTGATCCAACAGAATGCATGAATTATTATTGAACCATATCATTAATATCACACACAGTAAAATTTTGTTGAAGGTAATTAAAAAATGGTTGCAGCAGTATATCAACAGAGAACTGCCAGAAGTTCAAGTTGGATTCAGAAGAGAGAGTGTTGTGAAATACATCATTGCTGATATCAGATAGATGTTGGCTGAAACCAAAGAATAACAGAAATATGTTTGCTTGTGTTTTATTGACTATGCAAAGGCATTTGATTGTGTGAATCATAACAAATTATGGACAACATTGCGAAGAATGGGAATTTCAGAGCACAGCTGTACTCATGAGGAATCTATACATAGACCAAGAGGCTGTCGTTCATACAGAACAAGGGGATACTTCATGGTGTAAAATTAGGAAAAGTATGCATCAGGATTGTGTTCTTTCATTGTACTTACTCAATCTGTATGCTGAGCAGATAATCTGAGAAGCTGGACTATATGAAGAACATGGTGTCAGGATTGGAGGAAGAATAATTAACAACCTGCAATATGCAGATGACACAACCTTGCTTGCTGAAAGTGAGGCTGATCTGAAGCATTTACTGATAAATACCAGTAAGTGTGAATTACACTTCACCATAAAGAAAACAAAATCCTTGTTACTGGACCAATAAGGAACATCACAATAAATGGAGAAAAGATTGAAGTTGTCAGAGATTTCATTTTACTTGAATCTATAATCAACACCCATGGAAGCAGCAGTCACAATATCAGACAGCATATGGCACTGGGCATATCTGCTGCAAATGAGCTCTTTAAAGTGTTCAAGAGCAAAGATGTCACTTTGAAGCTAAGGTATGCCTGACTCAAGTCATGGAATTTTCAGTGGGCTCATGTACATGTGAAAGCTGGACAATGAATAAGGAAGACCCGAAGAATTAATGCATTTGAATTGTGGTTTTGGTGAAAGATATTGAAAATACCATCGACTGCCAAAAGAATGAACAAATGTGTCTTGGAAGACATATAGCTGCAGTGCTCCTTAGAAGCAAGAATGGCCAGATTTCATCTCACGTACTTTGGCCACATTGTCAAAGGGAGCCATTCCTTGGAGAAGGAAGGATAGCATGCTTGGTAAGTGGAGGGTCAGTGAAAAGGGGGAAGACCCTCAACAAGATGGATTGACACAGTGTCTGCAATGATGGGCTCAAGCTTGGCAATGATTGTGAAGATGGCAAAGAACCTGGCAGGGTTTTATTCTGTTGTACACAGTGTTGGCACCTGACAACAGCAACAAAAGAGGCTTAAAACAACACACATTTACTACCCCATAGTTTCTGGAGTCTAGTCCCTGTTTAGCTGGGTCCTCTGCTTCAGGGTCTCACCAAGCTGCAGTCAATTGTTGGCTGGGTCTCTGGTCTCAGCAGAGATTACCCTGCGGAAGAATCAGCTTGTAAGCTCACTCAGGCTGTTGGCAGAATGCTTGTGGTTATAGGACTAAGGCTGCCCTCAGCTCCTGGTGGCCTCCCCACAATTCCTTGCTGTGTGGGCTTCTTTCTAGTAACTTTCTCACCAGCAACCAGGGAGAGAGACTTTAGAGTGAATCGTCTTGCACAACTGAGTCTTTTCTGACATAATGTAGTCACAGTACATCCCTCTGCCCTCTTCTGCCGGTTAGAAGCAAGTCACAAGTTCTAGCCACACTCAGAGGAAGGGGGTTATAGGAGAGTGTGAACACCAGAAGGCGGAGGTCATGGAAGATACCTTAAATCTTTTTGCCATAATACTCTTATGTAATATTTTATATTTTACAGTTATTTTATATGTCTATTTTTAAATAAACATATAAAACTAAACCTGGCAAAAACAACAAAAAAGCCCAACGGAACCTTCAGTTTACTAAATTTTTATTGGCTTGGAAAAAAAGTTCTAGACCTCAAAGAGGAAGGTGGATGAGGACATTGGAAAGAAGCACCCTCAGTACACGCTGGTTTCCCTCAGTAACTCGGATGGACCATTTGCTGTTTGATTTATTGAAGCTGCTTACAGCTTGTACTACCCTCTGGGGTGATCCATTATATGAGCTTAACAGGAAATACCTTTTATTTTTCTAAACATATTTCTTGTAAGCTTCCATGGTTCTGATATGTAGGCATCTAGCAAGTTTGCTTGTCTGTTTCCTTCATGATATTAAAGAATGAGCATAAGCTTTTTTCCCTCTTCAAAAAAATGATGTAAAGTATTACAAAAGTATAATTTTAAAAAAATAAAACATGTATATACATATTGTAAATGTTCAAACAAAGCAGAGAAATGTAAAGAAGTAAAAGCCCAAATCCCCCTCTCATAGATAAATTTTCTATACATGTAGATCTGTTAATGGTATAGATGTATTTGTACATATTCACACATGTATATGTGTGTGTGTGTAGTTTTGCATAAATGAAGTCATACTATACTTAATGTAACCCCCCCCCCCCCCACTGACCAATATATATAAACAGCGCATTGCAGCCATTTTCCCATGGCAGTTACTGTAACTGCACCATCATTTTTAGTGGATGGTTAGTATTGAAGTCCTCTATGGGATGACGCATTTTCTCCCCTCTAATGTTCTTGTTCTCAAGTGAAAATAACTCATGCATTTTTCTCTCTTCATTTGATAACTTCCTCATACCTTTGATAATTGTGGTTGTCATTCCTTCTGTCTGTGAAATCAAGTTTCTTGAAAAATGAAATGTTTGTCTTCTATGAAACTGTGACAACGATGAGAAGCAATTTTTCACTTACTTGTCTCACTTGGTTTGGGTTCACAGGTTGTTGTGGTTGTTCAGTTCTAGCTTTGTTTTGGTGAGACAGGGAGAGGGCCCGGAAAGTCTGACGGTGGCAGCGTTGAGACCAGCGTGCCAGCGGGGGACTCCCAGCCGCTCTAGCTTATTTGTCTCCAGAGGCCTCAGGACACATTGAAGGTGCTTGACAGCCTGGATGGAGGAAGGGAAAAGGGAGGGGTTCTAGAAGTCAAAGAACAGCCAAAACAGGAGCTAAAAGGAGAAAAGAAATTACAAAGAACATCACAAAACAAAATGTGTACAAATTGTTAAATGGAAAACTGAGTTGCTCTGTAAACTTCACTCTCAGCCCATGAAAAAGAGAGAGAGAGAGAGAAAAGAAAAAGGAGCATGAGGAAACATCTAGAATACCTCCTGGAGATTCTCAGGGCCCAAACTTGGCTGCTGTCAATCTAGTGTTATCTGCTTCTGGGCCTGGGCTTGGTGTGGTGATGCTGAGATTTGCTGGGAGAACACTTTTGCCTTGATGTCACTGGAAATTGCATTACAGATAAACTGTTCCTGTTCTTTGGTATCAAACGTTTGGAATACATGGGCCGTGAGCTCGCAGTGGAAGCTCTGTTATATTGAAAATGTGCTCATTGTGGTTGTTAATTTTAAAATGCCTTGTGGTACATCTCCAAATTAGGCCCATGTGGCATCCTGCCATGTACCAGCAGTAAATTCAATTCACCACTGGCTAAATCAAGTTACAACCTAAGCCAATATATACTGAAGACGCTATTGTGTTAGTTCACACGGAAAGGAAGAGACAGTCTAAAGGACCCTTCGTAATACTGGAGCAGATCCGACCCCTGATTTACATTCCTGTGTCTACTCCCACCTCCACACCCCCTTTCCTCCGTCCCTTCCTCTGCCACCTCCCTGCTTCCCCCACTTCCCTACTCTTTCCCTCCCTACCCCCCTCTTTCTTGTCCTCTCCCTCCAACTTCCTCCAAAGAAGCAAAACTGTACTTGGCTGCTTAATCTTAGTCTACTGTAGAGAGTCCTTACAAGGCAATTTTGGGTTCAGGCACTGGTCCAGTCATTTGAAGCCGATGGAACATTTGCTTTGCTGCAAGTACATTTTGCTATTTTCAGAGGGAGCAGTAGGGGGCAGTGTAACTGCCCATGCTTTTGGTACATGGGGCCTATCTAGCTCCTTATATGAATTATTTGGGTATATTCACTTATTTTTAGATGAGAATATATGTAGGAAACTGAAAACTATATAATTTGAAGATGTTTTCTGGCAAAAAAAAAAAAAAAGTAATACTTTATGAAATCATCCAGCGAAATAAAGACTGTCTTTCTTGTTTCGGGAATCATGTAGGAAGATGTAAAGGAACAGGTTCCTGGTGGTAAGTAGAACTTCTCGACTTCTCGGTTCATATTATTGCTTCTTATGTAAGTTGTTATGCTTGTTTCAAGGAGCTTTGCGTCGGTTTTCATTTCTGAAAAGTTCCCAATGGTATTTCTCTATCTTAATCAAAAGGGAGAATCACCAAGATCTTCATCACGCATCTTCACGGAGACCATTTCTTTGGCCTTCCTGGCCTCCTCTGCACAATCAGTCTGCAGAGTAGCTCCACGGTCACCAAACAGCCTGTGGAAATCTATGGCCCTGTAGGCCTTCGGGACTTTATCTGGCGAACCATGGAACTCTCTCACACAGAGCTGGTCTTCCCGTATGTGGTCCATGAGCTGGTGCCCACAGCTGATCAGTGTCCTCCTGAAGAACAGAAGGAATTCACACATAGGAAAGGACCAGACAGCCCTGCCCAAGAGGAGCAAGGGAGGACTATCATGTTAGACTCAGAAGAGGACTCGTACCTTTTGGTTGATGATGAACAGTTTATTGTAAAAGCATTTCGCCTCTTTCACCGAATTCCCTCCTTTGGATTTTCGGTCATGGAGAAGAAACGCCCAGGTAAACTCAACGCTCAGAAACTGAAAGATCTCGGTAAGTGTTTGGTATGTTTTTTTTTCTCCCTTCTCGTCAATCAACTAGTATTAACTGAAACTGTTAAAAGTGCCCTAGATTCTTCCTTTCCTGTCTCCCAGCCTAAAACTGATATTTTCTCTATTTCCTATGCCCAAAATGTGCCGATTTCTTACAGGAAACCCTTGGAGCCAGAAGGGTGCTTGCTACTCAGACCAAAACCCAAGTATATATCTAAGTCTTTCTCTCATCAACTCCTTGGATGCAAATTGTAGTTTGTCTTACCTTCAGCTTATGCTGCCTTGGTTGGGAGGAGTGGCTTGGATGGTGGTGGTGCTGGGTGTTGTTTTAGGTCTAGGCTTTTAGTTGCTCATGTATTGCATTTGAAAGATGTTTTTGATGACAACTTTGGCTTGAGAGGTTCCCCCTCCATAGTTCTTAATAATCATGCAACTAAAACAATCTACCTTCTTTGTCAATGTTGCCTACTCTTTTGACCTTGATGAAGTTAATCTGGTGTTCAGAGCAGAGCACCTCAACCAGTTTTACACACCTAGGTTCATCACATTTGGAGGCAAAGCACATAAAGGCATGCTTGTTGCCCTTGTAAAGCTTCACACCTCCTCCCTGCGAGGCCACCCTCTCCGAAAGGGATCCCCTGCACCTTGTGGCGTATAATGGCCTAACCCATTATACTGCCAGCATCCCTACCTTTCTTGGCTTGGTCACGGCAGAGACATTAAAAAGCAGGGTAGTGGTTTTTCTATGTTTGTTTATATGTTTAGACAGTTTTTTCCTTCTTTTCCAACTAAAACAAAATGCTAGATACAGAGGAAAAGTGATGTTGACCAAAGGTAGTTTTATTATCTAAAAACCTGGAGGAATGCTGTTCTGCTTGGAAACTTTAAACATGATCTGTATTGGAATTTGTATATTATTTGGCCCAGCATGATGACTAGGTGCTGGTCTAGAGTAGTCTGAGATGGAAGCCCAGCTTGGTAAGTGTGGAACTGGGCTGTCTACCAAGAAATGAATTGTGTGTAATTCCCTAAAATTCTCCTTCATCTTGTGATCAAACAGTCTCTCCAGCAACGTTTTCATTGAGGTAGTCAGTTTGTAGGTGCCTATCTTGACTAGGCATTGATTATGTTGTTATTTAAATGAACACTTTAATTTTACCCAAAGATGAACCTATTAAATAAAGCACTCTCAAAAACCATTAGTCCCATACAAAGCAGGGAATTCGAATGGTTATCATCACTATAGTGAAGTCTTCGTGGGACTTGGGAGGTTAAAGCTCATCTGACACGAATATGTGGGAAATACCTTTTTAAGGCCTAGGGCATTCTAATATCACTAAGTTTTTTCAAATGTATAGATATTCTAGTTTCTGTAAGTAGTAGAAACATTTATAACAGTTACAAAAAGAAATGGAAGCCTCTTCCATTTGCTGTTTGCTGTGCTGTTAAGAGACTCCTTTAAGAAGTCATGAATCCCATTCCCATGACGTATTGTTATCTGCCTTCATCATTAGGTGTTCCACCCGGTCCCGCCTATGGGAAGCTGAAGAATGGAATATCTATTGTTCTGGAGAATGGGGTTACAATTTCTCCCCAAGATGTTTTAAAAAAGCCTGTCGTTGGAAGAAAAATCTGCATCTTGGGTGACTGTTGTGGGGTCGTGGGTGATGGAGGAGTGAAACTGTGCTCTGGAGCAGACCTGCTGATCCATGAAGCGACCCTGGATGATACCCAGATGGACAAAGCGAAGGAGCATGGCCACAGCACGCCACAGATGGCGGCAGTGTTTGCAAAGTTGTGCCAAGCAAAGAGGCTGGTTCTCACTCACTTCAGTCAGAGGTACAAGCCAGTTGCCTTGGCCAGAGAGGGAGAAACAGATGGTACTGCAGAACTGAAACAGCAAGCTGAATCAGTGTTGGGTCTCCAAGAAGTGACTCTAGCAGAAGATTTTATGGTGATTGGCATTCCAATCAAGAAATGACACCAGCCTTCCCATATGCAGATTGCATGTCAGTGAACATGTTGCTGAACCTTCAGTCCAGTTGGGTTTTTGTTTGTTTGGTTGGTTTAAATTATTTGGGCCCTAATAATCCTAAAGAGGATGACTCTACACTGCTGAACTGACTCAGCAATAAGAGGGAGCAAGCTTTTTGATAATAAATAATTTTTAGAAGAAAAAGAACAGCATCCTTCTTTTCTTTAAAATTCAAATTTGATGAAATGATACACTATTCAGATACACTTCCTGTTTTGTGACTACTGCCTCAGATATAAGCCAGTACCCCCATGCAATCCTGGCTTTAGCATCTGCCCAGCTTCAGTGCTGTTACTGGAGCAGGGCTTGGGGTATTTTGGCAGTTTGTATTGAATCTGCTCATGTCATTAACAGAATAGAGAGAAATGTAATGGGGCATTGGACGTGTAGGATTGGAGATAACCCTGCTAAGTCTTGAAGTCTTTGCTGGAATATTGAATGCAGGCTCAGGCGAGGTGTTTCTTTTTCAGTGTTTTTGTTTTTTTTTTAACTGAACTTCCTGGTTTGCTATAAGCCTGTGGTTCTCAGGTGATGATGATACCACACTCCTAGGGAATGTTTTTCTTTTTGTCACAGTGACTAAGGGGCACTACTGGTATTTAGTGGGCAAGGGGCCAGGGATGTTAGATGTCCTGCAAAATTTGTATCAGTCCTGTAGGAGATAGAATTATCTTGCCCCAAAAGGCAAATTACAGACATGTTGAAATACACAACAAGTTAAAACTTACACTCCTGATGTGAATATACCTTATCAAAATTAATAACATAACCAACTGAATTACTAGTCAAATCCTACAACAGATCATAAAGAACTAGCTAAGTGGATATGTTGGAAATAGGATATCACATCAAATATTATTTGAAAGAAATGAGCCATCAGCTACAACTTTTGAATCTGGAGGTAAAGAAATGGTATCTATTAAGCTAAGCTTGGATTTACGTGACCACTAAGTAAGCAGTCAGAAAATACTAATGAATTAATATCCTTGATATCCTAAGTGTGCAAACTTTAGGACATAGTTCTGTGTCTGTCTCATTACTGTACTTATCAAAAAAATTTTTAACCCCCTGGTTGGCAGTGCACCATACATTGAAGACTAATAATGCTTTATTGTGTTGGGAGTACATAAATAAATGTAAGACAAAATTCCAGCCCTGAGCTCACAGGTTAGTCTTGGGATAGATAGGTGAACAAAATAAATATCCAATTCTTTCAAATGTTTTCCTATTCTTGTAGCCTGGCACTAAGTTTTGCTGTTCCTAAGCATTACTTGGTAACGACTCGAGCTGTGCCCTTAGAACCAGGTGGTGCATATGGTGATATGTGGGCTAAGCATTCAGAGACCATGGGAATTTGAATTGCTAGGTTGGATCAGGTGTAAGGTATCACTCCAGGATGAGAATTGTTTCTAGGACTCTTCTGGCCAAGAATTTGTAGGGTCCTTCTAAGAATTTGTAGAGCTAGAATTGAGAATGAAACTTAAAGGACTGGACCTCTCAAGGCTGTAATCTGCTCATGAGCTCCGTGACTCTGAGAGGGGTTTATAGTATGTGTATTGTGCCCCATGCTTATTTGATCACAGAACCTTCTTTTTGCCAAGAAACATCTTAGAACACTGAGAAGTGCTAGTGCTTAATACTTCTCAAAATCATTTATATTTTTTACCTATACAATTTATGAGGTAATGAATTCCATATCTATACTTAGCATATACTTTCCTGTCCTAAACTGACTTTTGCATGTCAGAAATCCTTAGATACTCATTTGGTATATATAAAAAATAGCACTGTCAAGTTCTTAAAAGGTGTTTCATGATCATCCATTGCCGTTGAGTTGATTCTAAAATACACTCTAAGTTGGCTCTGTTTTCTAATATTTCTGCTTCTTTGATGAGTTTTTAATGAACTTTTAATCATAAAAGGAGCATATGCTTGATAGAGACTTTTTTTTTTTTTTAAGGTTAAAGAGAAGAAAACAATTAGTCATAATTCTACTATCCAGAGAGAGCTATTACTTCTGGTCTGGTGGTCCTCAACCGAGGTGTTAGTAGTACCCAGAGTGATTAAGTAGATGGAGACCCTTGAACTCTGCTTCTAGAAAGACTAATTTGGTACCCAAGTGGAGTGGTACCCAAGAATCTCTTTTTTTAATGAGGCCCCCAGGTGATATATGCGTAGCAGACCACATTAAAAGGAAAAAAAATTGTAATTTTTCTATACACTTAAAACTTGGGGTGTGTATATATATTTTTTATATGTTTACATGTATATAATATGTTTATACATGTGTATGTTATACACATCACACCACACCCACACTCACTGCCGTCTAGTCGGTCCCGACTCACAGTGACCCCTCCTTGGGTTTCTGAGGCAGTATCTCTACAGAAATAGATTGCCAAGCCTTCCTTCCAAGGAATGGGTTTGAACCGCCAGCCTTCTGGTTACCAGTCAAATGCCTTAAGCACTACACTACGTGTTTTTATATGTCTGTTGACCAACTCAATTGTTTCTCACATTTAACAAACTATGAGCAGCTCCCTACAGTGTTAAATGCTTTTTGAGAACATTAATCATTTTATATGCTATTCCATTCCCTAGCTGTAATATAATTACCATTGTCCTACTTTTGGAGCGTTAAGGTTGTTTTCCATTATTATAAATAATACTGTCATGAATATTCTTGTGCTGAAATCTTTGTTGTCTCTGAGTATTTCCTGGGGCTTGGTTTCTCTGAGGGTCAAACATAGGACTTCTGGTTTTAGGCTCTGTATTAGGAATCATATACTTACTTCCTGACTCACACTCTTAGCAGCAGTATGGGAAAGGCTTGTTTTGCTATGTCGTTGATAGATAAAATTATCATCAATTAATGACCTTTGTGAAACTTCTTTTCTAAGATACAAGTTGTGTAAAGATTGTGTGCTCCTTGTGTGTAGCGCCTAAGGCATTTGACTGCTAACCAGAAGATTGGCAGTTCAAACCTACCAGCCACTCCTCAGAAAGAAGACTGAGCAATCTACTTCTGTAAGGATTTACTGCCTCGGAAAGCCAAAGGGGGTCACTGTGAGTTGGAATCAACTCAGTGGCAGTGAGTTTGGTTTTTTGGTTTAGTGCAAATGAAAGGAGCCCTGGTGGAGCAGTGGTTAAGCACTTGGCTGCTAACTGAAAGTCTGTCGGTTTGAACCCTCTCTGCAGCTCCATGGGCAAAGAATCAGGTGATGTGCCTCCGTAAGGATTACCAAAACCAAACCCACTGCCATCAAGTGGATTCCGACTTAAAATGACGCTACGGGACACAGTAGAACTGCCGCATAAGGTTTTAGGGCTGTAAGTCTTTATGGAAGGAGACTGCTTTGTCTCTCTGTTGTGAAGATGCTGGTGGGTTTGAACCGCTGACCTTTTGGTTAGCAGCCAAATGCTTTACCCACTGCACCACCAGAGCTCTTTTCATAAAGGTTACAGCCTAGGAGATCCTATGGCACAGTTCTATGCTGTCACACGGGGGTCTCTGTGGGTCAAAGTCGAACCCGGCAGCACTTAACAGTGCCAGTGGTGGTGCTGTGCTTTCTAACTAACGTATCATTCGACTGGTTTCCTTGAATATTCTTATGCCACCTTAAGAAATTGTCAGTTTTTCCTTCCTAAACCAAAAACCAAACTTGTTGCCTCGGAGTCTATGACTCATTATGAACCCATAGGGCAGAATAGAACTGCCCCATAGGGTTTCCTGGGTTTCCCATCTTTCCCTCTTTACGGGGGCAGACTGCCTGATCTTTCCCCTACAGAGCAACTGATGGGTTCAGACGCCACTGCACCACCAGGGCTCCTAGTTTTTGCTTAAAGGGCTTAAAGGGGTAAAAATCTTTACTGTTTCAAATATGACCCTGGCAGATGTACCGCACATGTACTTTTGTCCTCACAAAGGTTTAAATTTATCGTGAACTGTACTGCTTCAGCCCTTCCTGATGGATGGATTGTTCAGACACTAACTGAGTCAGAGCATTCTTAGAAGAAGAAAAAAGAAGTGCTGCTGATGCTTTCAATGTTTGCTCTTGGCAGGACAAGAACAGAGTTTGGAGAGGAGAGTGGGATGCGAGGTAAGACTGAGAAATGTTTTTCTTCCGTAGTAGGAAGTAAAGTGTTGATGTCTAAAGCTGAAAAATAAAGAAGCAGCACTTGAATCATGTTATATAAGAACGAAGGAAGTAAATAGCAGATGAGCAGTTACGGGTGGAAGAAGGGGTCCTTAGTGGGGGGTATAGGGAGTATGGGAAGGGATGGCCCAGGTGACTGGTACTTTTTATAAGCCTAAAAGTATTAGTACTATTGGGTATTTTTACCATGTGTATCTCTGTATGTGCACATCCTCATTTCATTCTTTAAAATTACATTAAAACACACACATCCACATAGATAAGTCACTACCCTGAGTATCACGCACTAGTCTCTAAGTGGGTGCTTCAGGCAGTTGACAGTTCCTTTGAAGCCCTTTTAATGCGCCAATCCATTTTCCACACTGCAGCTAGAGTGAGTGAGTTTTTTAAAAAGCAAAGCTGAACCTGATACTCCTCCTGCTTCAAACTTCTAGTGGGCTCACCTAAGTCACCTTTTCAGCCTCATCTCACTCTCCAGTACCTCTCATTTTTGCAGCCCCAGCCACATGGGCCTTCTTCCATCCTTTGTCAGGGGTCTCTGTTGTCACAAGGCCTTTACTCGGACTGGTCCCTCTGCTGAAATGGTCTTTTCTCCCCTTCCCAAATTAGCCCTCAGTGGCCTTCAGGTCACAGTTCTGCAGCCACATCCTCCTAGAAGTGTCCCCTGACCTCCCTCTGGGCAGCATTTTACTCTCATAGCAGCCGCACCCCTCCTTCCTGGTGCTGGCCCTTTAATATTTACTTGCCTGAGGGTTTGACTGATGTTTCTTTCCAACTAGCACTGTAACTTCTCCGAGCAAGGCTGTCTGGTTTTGTCCCCCATCGTCCCCCAGCTTCTAGCTCAGTGCCTGGAACATGGCTGTTAACTGCCATTGAGTTGACTCCATGGGTTACAGAGTAACACTGCTCCATAGGGTTTCCCTGGCTGCAATCTTTACAGAAGCAGTTTGCCTGGCCTTTCTTCTGCAGAGCTGCTGAGCAAGTTTGAACCATCAGCCTTTAGGTTAATAGACAGTTTTAGACCACTTGCACCACTCAGACCTTTGGAACATGGTAGACACTTGGTAAACAGTGTTGACTGGCTTAAGTTTTCCTGCTATCCTGTTATTCTGTTAATATGTACGACCTTGTTCTCCTAGACTTTATTATTATTATTAATAAAAACAAACAAAAATCCCCACCCTTAATTTCTGATCTAAAACTGGGAAGGAAAAGAATGGGTGCCTGGGACCTAATGGGTATATTTTCAAAAAAAAAGAAAGCTCTAGCTTGGTGACTTAAGATAACCAAAACCAAACCTGCTGCCATCGAGTCAGTTCTGACTCGCGGTGACCTCCCCCTTGAGTTTCTAAGGCTGTAAATCTTTACAGAAGTAGATTGCCTCATCTTCCTCCCACAGAGCAGCTGGTGGGTTTGAACTGCTGACCTTTTGGTTAGCAGCCAGATGTCTTACCCACCATGCCACTAGAACTCCTGGTGACTTGAGGTACATGAAGATCTAGAACTGGGGAAAGGGATGGAGAAATTAATTTCTCTGTCTAAGAAATTGGGAAGGAACTCTGGTAGCGTAGTGCCTAAGGCTCTTGACTGCTAACCAGAAGACTGGCGGTTCAAACCCACCAGCCACTCCTTGGAAGGAAGGTTGGGCAGTCTACTTCCATAGTGATACTGCCTTGGAAACCCAAGGAGGGGTCACTATGAGTCGGGTCGACTCGAGGGCACATAACAACAACAACAAGAAATTGGGATGTTTGGTTTTTGCTATGGATAATAAAGTCAGAACAAAGGTGAGAAAGGAAGAGTGGGGGAGATGGAGTCATACAGGAGTCTGGAACTGGGGTAAGGAAATGGTAGAAAAACCTCAAGAATACAGATATATGATAACTCAGTTTCTGATGGCTGCATTGCTTGGGAAGGAGCTCTGTGGCTCAGTGGTTGGCTGCTAACAGAAAGGTCAGCAGTTTGAACCTGCCAGCTGCTCTGCAGGAGAAAGACATGGCAGTCTGCTTCCATGACGATTTCAGGCTTGGAAGCACTATGGAAGCCATCCTACTCTGTCGACTCCGCGGCAGTGGGTTTGTGTTTTTTCAGATGTTGTTTGGGAGGGCCCTAGGTGGCATAAGTGGTTTATGTTCTTGTTGTTGTTAAGTGCCATCGAAGTGGCCCTGACTCATAGCGACACCTCCTTGGGTTTCCGAGGTGGTATCACTATGGAAATAGATTGTCCAACCTTCCTTCCAAGGAGTAGCTCGTGGGTTTGAACCGCCAGCCTTCTGGTTAGCAGTCAAGTGCCTCAGGCAATATGCTACCAGAGTTCCTAAGCGGTTTATACTCACTACTAATCTGAAGGTTAACATTTTAAACCTACCCAGTGGTGCCACAGAATAAACTCCTGGTGATCTGCCTTCTAAAAGATTACTGTTGAGAAAACCCTGGGGGCAGTTCTACCCTGTAACACATGGGGTCGCCACGAGTTGGAATTGACTCTGTGGCAGCGGGTTTGTTTTGGTTTCTGTTGCTTGGAGGTCAATCCTTCCATTCCCCTCAAACATCCTTTGATGTCTGCTAGACACACATGATTTAGGAATCCCTACCCACCCCTACACATCTCCCATCAAGGACAAGTTCTGACTTCCATGATGGGGTTGACCTGGGGTAGAAGGGGACTGCAGGAGTGGGAGAGTGAGACAATCCTCAAATAAATACAAATGACAAGAGCTGGAGTCAGAGGTGACCAGGACACCCTAAGTCTGACATCCCTATGGTGACATCGTGATTACATGTAAGATAACAAGAGCATTATTTCTGTGTCCTTGACACACATTTAAAGGTGAAAAAGCGGTCATATTTGGAATAATAAGTAAGTTGAGGGGGGCGCCTAAGTTTATCCAAAGTAAAAAATATTTCCACCCCTAAATAAAGCTAGCTGAGAAACACTGCTGCTCAGATGTCAGCATGCTAATTATATACTCTGCAGACATGGCGGGTACAAAGATTAAATTTGCCTGAAAAAAAGTAAAAGGGGAAAGGCGAGGGATCAAGTTTCCCAGCTACATAAATCCTCCTTGAACTGCCAGAAACTGCTCGGGCAGCTGCAGGTAGAGCAAAGCAACATTTAGTTCAGTGTCCCCAAAAGAAGCCAAGGTTATTTTGTCTAGGTTGTTCTCTAGAATGTTGTGGTTTCCAGAGATCATAGACCTGTCGGAGTGAGACCATGACCATATCTCCTTCAAATATCCTCCACTAGAGCTGACCTTGAAGATGTACCCATGTCTGGGTCAGCAACCCCAACACTGATCCTAACCGGCTCACAAGGACCCTTCCATGGGTGGAGCTTATCTCTACTGAGCTAGCAGACATTGGGACACAACCAACTCCACCCAGCCCATCCCTATACTGACAGACAACATAGCCTAATGCAATGGACTTCAGACTAGAACATCTGTATGTCGGGGAATATGCAGAGACTTTTCTAAGGACCCACAAGCATACTTTCAGATAAAAATTTCCTCAAATTGATCTTCTGAGAACTTGTGTAGTCAGAATTCTTTGCTGATTCCATTGTGCAGTGCCCCAGCGTGAAAACACCTCTGGGGTATCAAGGAAAGCTATAATTGAAATATTGGTATTGGGGTTGAAGAATGAATGACTGGTTAACAAATTATTTTGTTAATTAAGTACTTTCCAATTTGTTTCTCTGAACAAAATTGAGGAGAGGATCGAATGAGGTTGTCCAATGATAGGTTTTAAACAGCTTTATTGAGTTCTAATTCACATGCCATGCAATTCAGTGATTTTCAGTATCTTCACAGTCATGCAGCCATCACCACAACCAATTTTAGAACATTTTCATCACCCTGAAAATAAACTGCATCCTTTAGCAGTCACTCTCCATTTCTTCCCAAACCCCCCAATCATTGTTGTTGTTGGTTGCTAATGAGCTGGTTCTGACTCCTGGCACCCATGTGTACAATACAGTGGAACACTGTGGATCCTGCAACTGTAGGCAAGCATGGATTTACTTTCTGACTTTATGAGTTTGCCTATTTTGGATATTTCATAAAAATGGATCACACAATATGCGGTCTTTTGTGACTGATTTCTTTCACTTAGAATAACATTTTCAAGGTTTATTCATATTGTGGCAGGTGTCAGTACTTCGTTTCTTTATGGCTGAATAATATTTCATTGTATGAGTATACCATGGTTTGTTCATTCATCAGTTGATCCAGTGACAGATTATTGAAAATATTTCTTACCAAATACCCATATCATGAATGAAAAAGGACACATTGCTGCAAACCTTACAAACACAAATAATGTAAAAGAGGACACGATACATAACTTTATGCTAATACATTTTTGTTATTGTGAGTTGGGTGAAGATTTACAGAGCAAATTCACTTTCCATACAGCAGTTCACATATACTTTGTCTCATGTCATTGACCACAGTTTACCACAATGCAACAGCTCCCCTCCCATTTCCTCCCTATAGTTACCTCTTCCCAGTGTCCATCCCTGCATACACTCCTGCCCCCTGAGCTGTCTCCCTGTGCTTAAGGAGCCCTTCTTTCTCCCATGATTGTTCTCTCCAAGGAGTGTATCTACTTGAGGTAAATGTTTAACTCATATGCCTGTACTTTGTTTGGCTGATAACCACAGGTGTGGGTTTAATTCCAGACCTGAAGGGCAGCTAGGGGCCATAGTCTCAGTGGTTCCACCAGGCTCTATCGGACCAGCAAACCTGGTCCCCACTTTTTTTTTTTCTCCTAATGATTTTGAATTTTGTTCCACATTGTTCTCCTTCTCTATCCAGGATCTCGTACATAGATCCCCTTCCAAGTGGATGACAGTGGTAGCCGGGCACCATCTAGTTCTTCTGATCTCATAGTTGTATATGCTGCAGATCGGATGGTGTACCAGTCACTAGGACTAATTGTTTCCATTAATTTTGGTTTTCTTCATTCTTCTTTGCTCTGAACGAGGAGAGACCCATCATTGCATCTAGATGGCAGTTTGCTATATGCTAATACATTTTAAAATTTAGAAAAAATGGACAACTTCCTAGAAAAACATAGTTTGCTAGAATTGACACAAGAAGAAATATAGGACAATTCCAATTTGCTATCTATTAATAAAATTGAACTTGTGATTAAATACCTTCTTTAAAAAACCTCCAGGCCTAGATGGTTTTGCTGTGAATCCTAAACATTTAAGGAAGAAACCTACCTGCAGCCTTGCCCCCAAACCTGCGCTCTACATCTGCAGGCTGGAGTACTTCTGTTTAGGGAAGCAGGCCCTCGCTGTCACCCACATGCTCAGCATGTTTACTCTTTTTCTATTTTCTCACCTTTCTGTGACCTGCCTTTCTTTCTTTCTTAAACACTACTAGAAAATAGAAAAAGAGGGAACACTTCCCTGTACATTTTATGAGGCCAGCCAAAACTTAAGAAGGACATTATAAGAAAGGAAATAATTAGCAAATTGGATGCAATGATTTTGCACATGTAAAACACTTAGGAAGTGTACTATACACAGATTAGATATTGTCATCATTCAATCTCAGATTGGAGCCTATAGTCTCTGCATCATTTCCATGAGGTTTTATTCCCGTGCAGCTTTGGAAATTGTCCTGCCAGCCCTCTACCATCCCACAATGTGAGATGGGGAGTGCTCACAACCACTTCCCAGCTTGGGGAGGGTGGTGCGAAGGCACATTGCTTTCCACTGTGGTAAAGCCACTAGCCCCAGCTGGCTATTGAGCACCTGAAATGTGGTCAGTTCAAATAAAATTGTGCTGTGAATACTCAGTAGATTTCCAAGCAGTATTAAAAAAAAATGACAATAAAATATTTCAGTAATAGTTTTTATATTGATTGTATGTTTAAATGATAATATCTTATACATAATCATTAAAATAAGGAGCCTTCACAGCACAGTGCTTACGCACTTGGCTGCTAACAAAAAGGGACAGTTTGAACTCACCAGCCACTCGCTCCATAGGGGAAAGAGAAGGCAGTCTGCTTCCATAGAGATTGTTGTTGTTGTGTGCCGTCAGTCGGACCCAACCCATAGCGACCCCTCCTTGGGTTTCCAAGGCAGTATCACTATGGAAGTAGATTGCTCCATCTTCCTTCCAAGGAGTGGCTGGTGGGTTTGAACCGCCAGCCTTCTGGTTAGCAGTCAAGTGCCTTAGGCACTACAGTACCAAAGCTCCTTATGGGTTATTACTAAAATGAATTTCACCTGTCTCTTTATACCATTTTTAATGTAGCTGTTAGAACATTAAAAATTACATATGACTCACATTGTATTTCAATTGGATAGGGCTGCTCTAGACAGCCTGTTTTCAACATCAGCAGTCAGAGTGATCCTTTAAGAATATAACTCAGATCATGTCACTGCTCTGTTCAAAACTCTCCAGTAATATTGTATTTCACTTAAGACTACAGGCCAAGGTCTATCAGGTCCTACTTGATCAAACCTACCCATCCCCGCCCCAACCTCTTTGTCCAGGGGCGGATCCAGATTTTATGAGACCCAAAATTTATACCATGGAGTAGGTTGTGGATGAGGCTTGCTAAGAAAAAGAATACAAATTAGGAATATAAAGTTCAGTACAAAACTGAATATTTATTTAAAACAAGAAAACAAATCACAACAATTTACTGGAGACCTGGAAGTCCTGGCCCCTTTCTTCTGGTACTGCTTTAGGTACAGACACGCTTACCTAGAAATGCTTCCAGACTACAGCCAGGGTCCCCCACCCCACCTCAGACTCTCCACAGCTCCCGTGGCCCAGGCAAGTTCTCAGCGAACCTGCCTCTGCTCTGACCTCATTTCCTGCCATCTCCCCTCTGTCTCCTTGCTGCCCCTCGCACACGAAGCCTGAGCACACCTTACGGCTTTTCTTCTCGCTGTTTCTCCTGGTTGAAATGCTCCATCATATTTATCACAGAGCTCACCCCCTCATTTCCTTCAGGCCTTGTTCAAATGCTACCTCATCAGAGTAGCTTGGCCTGTGCTCTATTTATTACCTATCTATGACAATGTGAGT
Organism: Orycteropus afer afer; assembly: GCF_000298275.1. Lineage (NCBI taxonomy): Eukaryota > Metazoa > Chordata > Mammalia > Tubulidentata > Orycteropodidae > Orycteropus > Orycteropus afer. The sequence continues at coordinate 1,326,957 of NW_006921700.1, read as the reverse complement.
AATATATAGAAGACAGCAACCCCCTATCCTTCACTTCCTGTTCTCTTTCCAACCAAACGCATTGGCTTTAAGTTGATTCTGATTCATAGCAATTCTATAGGACAGAATAAAACTGACCCCATAGGATTTCCAAGGCTGTAAATCTTTGGGGAAGCAAATGGACTCATCTTTCTCCATGAAGTGGCTGGTGGTTCAAACTGCCAACTTTTCAGTTAGCAGCCAAGTGCTTTAACCACTGCACCATTAAGGCTCTTTGCCTATTCTCCTTACCCGACCATGCCTCCGTAGCACTATCACTGGCTAACATATTATGTGTTCACACATTTATTTGTTGTCTATCTTCCTTCTTTAGAATGAAAACTTCAGGAGGACAGGGCCTTTTCTTTTGTTTCTGCTAGGTTTATCTGGCACCAAAAACAGTGCCAGCTTCTTGATAGACACTCAAAAAAGAAAAAAATGAATGCATTAATAGAAATTGAATGACAGAGAAGCCCTATCATTTTTTAATTTGGAACTAATTCTTCAACCCCATTCCTTATCCTCAGTCATCATTATTGAGGAGTTGCTAAGTTTGTAGGAAGACCCTCGATATGGACTGACACAATGGCTGCAAAATGGGCTCAAGCATAGTGATGATTGTGAGGATGGTGCAGGACTCAGCGGTGTTCCATTCTGTTGTGCATGAGGTCTCTGTGAATCAGAACTGACACGACAGCAGCTAACAACAACAGGTGTATAGTAAAGCCCCTGCCATCCCGTCAATTCTGACTTAGCGTGACCCTACTATGTAAGGTTGTAAGAAGCCCTGGTGATGCAGTGGTTAAAACACTGGGCTGCTAACTAGGAGGTCAATGGTTCAAACCCAGCAGCTATTCTGTGGGAGAAAGATGAGGCCATCTGCTTCTGTAAGGATTCACAGCCTTGGAAACCCTACGGAGCAGTTCTACTCTGTCTGCTCTGTGGCTATGAGTTGGAATCCACTCCACAGCACTGGGTTTAGGTGTATGGTAGCTATTGATTTTGGCTCCCTGGCACGTTTCCATATCACCCTCTGCCCTAGTCCCACACTTCATTTCCTCCCCAGCTCCCAGGGATGAGCACATACCCCAATCATGGCAATTGAAGCATTCCAGAGTGATTGGTGAGAGCTGAGCACATGACCTAAATATGGCCAATGTGAGACTTCCTCAAGATTGTTCACTGGGGTTGGGGGAGAGGACATAGTTCCTTGACTGTTGTTTCACGTCATTCAGCTACAAGGCTGTGGATTAGAGCTCTGGGCATAGGCTTTTCCTTGGCAGAGAGAGGGATAGAAAGAAAGGGAATCCCAACAGCCCAGAGCCCTGGGCTGCTCCTGAGCTCCTGTGCTTCCTGCAACTCTCGCTTGTCCTCTGAGTTCAACCGCAAGCTCCCTCATCATCCTTCCAACACAGTCCTTTCTGCTTTAGCAAATGCTAGTTGGGCTCATGGCACTCGTAATTAAAACTCCCCATTAGTAGGATGCATCAGGCACTTGGCTGGTCACTGAGGATGCAGCAGTGACCTGGACACCATGCTCGCCCTCGAGGAGCTTAAAATGCAGTGTCAACATATGTAATGGGCATAGGACTCACCAGAATTCATGGATGTGACATTTATCTCATGACATTGGCTAGCTTCTCTAAGTTCTTATGGTGTTTTGGTGTTCAAAGCAATCTAAGTGTCCTAAAACAATATCATCCACGGTCGAATCAGTAAGTACCGAGCACCTCCTATGTGGAAGGTTCAGTGTTGAATGCTGTATTCAGACCTGCAGAACATCCTAACTTTGGTAAATGAACTTCTAAACATTAATAAAGACTATATGGTAAGTATTAACAACCTGAGATATGCAGATGATACAACTTTGCTTGCTGAAAGTGAGGATGACTTAAGGCACCTACTGATGAAGGTTGAAGAATACAGTCTGCAGTATGGATTACATCTCAACATAAAGAAAACAAAAATCCTCACAACTGGACCAATGAGCAGCATCACAATAAATGGAGAGAAGATTGAGGTTGTCAAAGAATTCACGTTGCTTGGTTCTACAATCAATGCCAACGGAAGCAGCAGTCAGGACATTAGACGACGTGTAGCATTGGGAAAGTCAACTGCGAAGGAACTGTTTCAAGTGCTGAGGAGCAAGGATATCTCCTTGAGGACTAAGGTGCACCTGACACAAGCCATGATATTTCCAATCGCCTGGTGTGCATGTGAGAGCTGGACAATGAATAAGGAAGACCGAAGAAGAGTTGATGCTTTTGAGTTGTGGTACTGGCGGAGAATGCTGAAAGTACCATGGACTGCTAAAAGAACTAACAGATCTGTCCTGGAGGAAGTGCAGCAAGAATGCTCCTTGGAAGCAAGAATGGCCAGACTTCATCTCACCTATTTTGGTCATGTTGTAAGAAGGGACCATTCCCTGGAGAAGGATGTCATGCTTGGTAGGGTGGAGGGTCGACGAAAGAGGGGGAGGCCTTCAACGAGATGGATTGATACGGTGGCTGCGATGATGGGCTCAAGTATAGCAGGGATTGTGGGGCTGGCGCGGGATCGGGCAGTGTTTCGTTCTGCTGTACATGGGGTCGCTATGAGTCGGAAACGACTCGACGGCACTTAACAACAACATAACAACATATGGTAAGTATGAATGCAGTCAGGAGCATTCTATTCTGTCCTGTCTGTGTCTTTCAGAGGAGCAGTTTAGCACAGTAGTTAGGAGCGGGGCTTTGAAACTGTCACTCGTTCTGTCACTAGTCATGTGACCTTGGGCAAAGTCACTTAATCTCTGTAAGACTGTCCTCCTCTGAACACAGGATGCTATACCATTATCTATCCCACAGCGTAAAGTAAATGAGTTGGTAGGAGTAACACATTTAGAATGATGCACGGCACGTAGTGAATCCTCAGTAAATGTTAGCAAACAATATTATGTCCAATTTATACAGATTACAAGCTCGTCAAAAGCAGGAACCCTTGCATTCTTTGTAACTCAGCTAACGTGGAGGGACCACTCAGTATTTTCTGCTTGCTTGGCTCAGTGGTATTAAATTTATTCGCAGATGCAGGCCATGTCTTGCTTGCTGGTTTCTCCATCTGGTCTAAATTTAGTACTAAATAAAGACAGTTGTGGGGGCGGAGGAGCCTTGAGAGATCTCTGGTCCAAATCCATTGTGATTTGTTTTGTTCGAAAGCTGTAATCCAGAGAGAGAACAGGGAGCATCTGCTGTAGACCATTTTTAGGCACGTTTGACAGACATTTCTAGCATCTGTTTGCATTGCTATGTGCATCCGTCATTTGAATCTTCAGCCATTTATGTATGGTAGTATCAGAACTGATGTTCCAAACTGGATGCTACTTCACACGTGGGCCTGCATAATTTCCTAACTCATTATAATGTATGGCATTTAAATAAGTTGGTTTGTGAGGAGAAATTCACTTTTTCTGTTTTAGTAAATTGAATAGTCACAATCATATAGTCCCAGGTTTCATTTAAGCTGTCTAGGAATGGGGCATCATGATAATACCTTACATTTGTACATCTTGTTGAATTCTTACAACCTCTCTATAAGGTAGGCAGGGAAGTATTATGAATTCCGTCTTACAGATGATGAAATTAGAACCCAGAGATGTTAACGGACTTGCCTAAGTTTGTCGTTGTTGTTGTTATGTGCCATTGAGTCAGCCCCACCTCATAGCGATCCCTCCTTGGGTTTCTGAGGCAATATCACTACGGAAGTAGATTGCCCAACCTTCTTTCCAAGGAGTGACTAGTGGGTTTGAACCACCAGCCTTCTGGTTAGCAGTCAAGTGCCTTAGGCACTACGCTACCAGAGCTCCTTGCCTAAGTTTAGTAAACAGTAATAAATGGTAGAGCCAAGACTGCCCTTTCCACTCAACTGGCAGAGGGAAGTGTTAGGAATTCCCCTTTTCTTCAGGTTTTCCAGCCCTGGTCTACTAAGGACCTGATTGGACTTGCCATTGGAGGTCTATGTGTGGGCCCTCAACAAAGTACTGGCCTCTTTTGGTCATCCCTAGTGGTCTCTGATGAACAAATCCTTGGCAGTGGTGATGGCAGGTGAGGTGGGGTGGGTAGGAGATATCGAGGGCAGTAAGATTGAGCAATGAGAGGCTCTTGATCAGGAAAAGTTGTAACAAGGGCAGCTGCAGCTTGGGTAAAAGTGAAAATCTTCCCTGTGTCTGCTGGCTTTCCTACCATTGCAAGTGTTCCTGCTGACGTTTTATTACTTGCAATCAAAAGGGTAGAAATTACTGTAACCTCACAGGGCACTGTGATCCCTGGCTATCTGATCCAATATAAACTATGACATCCTAGGAATCAGCTGTGGCACTACCTCAGAAAAATCCTATTTCTCCCCTAAGCCAGTTTCCTCATTTGTAAAAAAGAGCTAATGGCACCCTCCTCGCAGAATTATTAAATAAATGAAACGAGACCACATACAAAAAAATGCTGAACAAATTGTAAAGTGTCCAGAGGGTGTGAAGTGTTGTTACTCCTGGAATTATGTGCCTAAGGCATTTGCTAACCAGAAGGTTGGCGGTTCAAACCCACCAGCTACTCCTTCAAAGGAAGACTGGGCAATCTACTTCCATAGAGATACTGCCTCGGAAACCCAAGGAGGGGTCATTATGAGTCAGAGTTGACTCGACGGCAGTGAGTTTGGTTTTCCTCCCTCATAAGTAGCCTTTAAATTTTTTTTCTTCTATTCTTTTCGAATATAATCAAATGTGTATATGTGTTCATATATAATGGGGTGGGAGGTTTCTCATTATTACCATTTCAAATGATTTAATAGTTATTATTCTATTCAAGGGAGCTGTGGTAGCATAGTGGCTAAGGCACTTGACTGCTAACCAGAAGGCTGGCGGTTCAAACCCACCAGCCACTCCTCGGAAGGAAGATGGGGCAATCTACTTCCGTAGTGATACTGCCTCGGAAACCCATGGAGGGGTCACTATGAGTCAGGTGCGACTCGACGGTACATAACAACAACAACAATTCTATTCAAATCGTCTGTTTCTCCTTGTGTGGTAGTTGTGTGTCAACTTGGCTGGGCCTGGTTTTGAGTGGTTGGGTAGCTGGCTATAGTTATTCCCCATGATGAGACTGACAATCAACTCCATGGTGGAATCTACTGGAGCAGCTGAGTAGCTGCCTTAGGGTTGTGGTCTGCTTCTAGTTTATAAAGAGAAGATTTGAGAAAGCTCTCTGTAGCTGTTTGGCATACTTGGACCCTGCATGTAACTGTGTCTTCTTCATTCAGCAGCCTGCCATGTTTCCTGCCGATCTTGGGACTATCTCTGGACTTGAGCCAGTGGCCTGCCATGGTGTTTGATAATCTTGGGACTGTGCCATTTTATTTGTCAACCTTGGGTTTGTCAGCTTCAGCAACCAGAGAAGCCTCAAGCTTCAGTGGGCCAGGAGCAAGAGGCCGAACTGAAGTCAAAGATCAAGGGGCTTTCACCCAGCCCCTAAAGCTGGCACTTTGAACTCGGACTTCTGGCCTCTTAAACTGTAAGAGAATAAATCATTATTTGTTTAAGCCATCCCATTTGTGGTATTTTTCTGTTAGAGCAGCACTAGAGGACCAAAACACCTTATATCATTGAAATATTTTGTATTTCCCAGCTGTGTATCCTTTTCATCTAATTTTTTAAATTTATTAGCATGTAGTAGTTCACAATCTTTTAAAAATTCCTATTTTGTCTGCAAATCATTTCCTCCTTTCTATTCTGTAATCTGTTTACTTACATATTCTACTTTTTCTTGATCTATCTTATGAGGGATTGGTCAATTTAATAGTTTTTTTTTTTTTTTTTTTTACGGTTCCTCTTTCAATTTTATCATTCATAATTATTGCTTTTCTCTCTCAGCCCCTACTACCTCATGCCATTGATTTTTGTCCTTGGCTTTATTATTTCCTCCCTACTTATTTCTTTGGGTTTTTTGCACTGAGCATTTAGCTCATTTGGTTTCCCTATTTCTTGTGTGTTAAGTAAATGTATATTGCTGTTGTTAGGTGCCACTGAGTCAGTTCCAACTCACACTGACCCTGTGCACAACAGAATGAAACTCTGCCTGGTTCTGCACCATCCTCACAATTGTTGCCATGCTTGAGCCCATCGTCACACCCACGGTGTCATCCATCTCAGTGAGGGGCTTCCCTTTCTTCATCGACCCTCTGCTTTTCCAAGCATGGTATCCAGGTAAATGCATACAACACTCTAAATCTGCTCTCAGTACTACCTTACACACTTGGTGCTTTCACTGTCATCCAACTACATGTGTTTTGTAATTTTCCTTGTTATAATTTCTTTATTCCAATGTTTAATAGTATTTTTTTACATTTCCAGACTTTTAGGAATTTTTTTTTCACTATCCCTTTATTGTTGTTTTCTAAACTGTGGTCAGAGAACATGAGCTGTGTAATGTTGATACTTTGCAATTTATCGAGGTACTTCAGTACTATGTCACTGATCTTGTGACCAGTCTGTATGTTCTTGAGAGGAATGTGTGTTATTTATTTGGTGGGCATAAAGCTCTCTGTTAGACTGAGATTATTAACTCAGTCCATCAAATATCTTCACTTTTTTTTTTTTTGGACTGCTTAATCTATCAGTTTCTAAGGGAATGTTTTACAATTGATATACAAGATAATATACAAGAATTGTTGATTCTTCTGTCGGTTGTTGGTTTATATATTTTGAGTCTGTATTGTTAGGTGTATGTAATCTATATCTTTGTAGCTTCTTCATCTGCACTATATATAAAGTACAAATGGTTAACATGCTCTGTTGCTAACCCCAAGGTTAGAGGTTTGAGTCTGTTCACAGGCACCTAGGAAGAAAAGTCTGGTGATTATTTCAGGAAAATCAGCCACTGAAAATCCTACAAAGCACAGTTCTTCTCTGACACACGTGGGTTGTCATGAGTTAGAATCAACTCAGTGGCATGGTTTTTGTGGATTTTTTTTTTTTTTTTTTGTCCCTTATGATGTTTTCCACCTTAATTTCTGTTTTGAGTGATATTAAAATGGATACCATGGAGTTCTTCTATTGTTCATATTTACCCTGTGTATCTTTTCTGATCTCTTAATATTCAAATAATTATCCACTGGACACTTTTCTAGGCACTGTTGCCCAATGGAATGAAAAGTAATAGAGGACAGTCAGGATACTTCTAGTCAAGTTCGCCTTTGAAGGCTGAAATAGGCAAGCTTTGCTCTCTCTGACCCTGTCACTGTGCCCCACTTATTTTCTGCTTATCTTCCTCTCCCACATTTGTCTTCTTCATTATTGTGTCCTACCTTGTAGCACAGCTCCTGGCATCTGGTAGGCACTTAATGAATATTTGGTCAAGGAATGAATACACCCAGAGAATGCAACCTTGCTAGGAAAATAAGGCATCTTTAAGGACAGCTATGTTTTATGGCGCACTTACTATATGCTGAGTAGCCCTGATGGAGCAGTGGTTAAAGTGCTCTGCTGCGAACCAGTCTCTCTGCAGAAGAAAGATGTGACAGTCTGCTTCCCTAAAGACGACAGCCTTGGAAACCCTATGGGGCAATTCTTCTATGGCCTGTAGGGTCGTTATAAGTCAGAATTGACTGGAGGGCAGTGGATTTCGTTTTGTTGTTGTTGTTAGGTGCCCTGGAGTCGTCTTTGACTCATAGCGACCCTATGCACAGCAGAAGAAACACAGCCCGGGCGCCAGCTCCAAGAGCCCTGCTATATTTGAGCCCATGGCGGCAGCCACTGTGTCAATCCATTTCGTTAAGGGCCTTCCCCTTCCTCGTTGACCCTCCACTTTACCAAACATGGCATCCTTCTCCAAGGAATGGTCCCTTCTGACAATATGACCAAAGTAGGTGAGAGGAAGTCTGGGTCCCAAGGAGCATTGCGGCTGCACTTCCTCCAGGGCATATTTGTTGGTTCCTTTAGCAGTCCATGGTACTTTCAGCATTCTTCTCCAGCACCACATCTCAAAAGCATCAATTCTTCTTTGGTCTTCTTTATTCAGATTTGGTTTTGGATTGTTTTTCAGTACCTGTTAAGTCTTTTTTTCTCACATATTACCTCTCTGACCTCATCTTTTGCCTCATTCCCTCTCTCCCACTCTGATTTATAGCTCCAGTGCCCATCCGTAATCTTCATCTCTGTGTGGCCGTGTCCTAATCAACAGTAGAGGCTCAAGTGCAACGGATGACTCGCGCTTGGGAGGTTCGGAGATCAGCAGGGATGGCGTTATTGGTAGCAGGAGAGCTGGGCCCCCTTAATGAAGGAGGTTTGGAAAAGCAGAGAAGGAGGGAGGGCAAACCCAGAGCCCGGGCCTGTGATTGTCCACGGTGACCTTTTCCTTGGCTGAAGAATGCCAGTTCCTATTCTGTCCTCTGGAGAGCTGTGCCCACGGAGAGCAGGCTGGAGCGCTGGACAGCGTGAACCCGAATTCCAGGGCCTTTGTGTCAACGGGGAACCTTTCCCAAGAGCCATTGTGGACTGTGGTTAGGACGGAAGTCAGGACCCGCATTCTAACGACTGTAGTAGCCTCAGGCAAGTTCAGATGAACTTCACAGCTCCCGGTTTTACCAATTATCTGGGTCCTGGGGGAGGCAGCAGTGGGCCCAGGCTGCAGGGGGCTCTGAGTCACGGCATCTTTCTTAAAGAGGCCCGGTGTTGTTGAACAACACCGGAACCAGCCTCTCTGAAAGAGGCTACGAGTGGCCTCGGGGACCTGTGGCCCAGCGAGTGCTGTGTTCTCATTCCCTTCCCGAGGAAAGATGCGTGCGCCGATGCCTGGGTACCAGAGCAACCGAGGAGGCGCTCTCTGCCCGAGACCTTGACCGCGCAGGGCTCCTGGGCAGGGGCGAGGATGCGGGGCCGAGTCCGCGAGCTCCGAGCCGTGTCGCAGGCGCGAGAAGGAAGCGCTGGGCAGCCGGCAGTTTAAGGGCAGCCGCCGAGCGAAGCTTTGCAGTAGTGCCAGGACAGTGAAAGTCGGCCGGGGAAGGGAAGGGAACGGGAGGAAGCAACAGCGCGGAGGAGCTGCGGCCGCGGGGAGGCGGGAGAAGAGAATCCTCCGCGGGGTAAGTGCTCTGCGGCCTCCGATCCCAGGGCTCCGCGGGCCGCCTTCTGTTGGGGGGTGGGGAGAGGGAGGGGCTGAGAGCCCAGCTGGAGTTTTCCCCATTTGTTTGCTCCTCCGGCCTGCGGTCCACCCTCCTTGTCCTTCACCGCCAGCTCGTTCCGGAGGAGTGGGTGGGAGGTGCACAGGGCCCCTGCGCTCCCGGCAGCCTCTCCACGTTCCCGTCCGCGGGGCCTAATTTCCACCTCTGAAAGGTGGCGCCCGGTTCTACCTGAATCTTAAAACAAACAAAAAAGTAACTGTGGTTTTGGTCCAAGGTAATGTTAATTATTTTCCTCAAGGTTGTGTCCCCCTAAAAATGCTTTAAAAATAAGACGATTTGGTGTTAAATAGGATATTTCACCCTCAGAGTTGAAAGGTAAAAATCCTTAACACACATATTCATGATAAGATGTTTCTAATGCAACAGCACCAATGGCCACTCTTTTAGAAATTATTATTTTTGCCTTGGATGACAGCTCATCTCCAACACTCTGCCTGCAATGTTCTCTCTTGTGTCTGTGAGACTGTTAGATGCCAAGTTCACTTGTGGGATTAAAAACTGTCTAGTTTTCAGGATGATTTGGAGTCTTCTGGGGGAAGGGAGGAGCCCTTATGGCACAGTGGTTAAGGCGCTCAGCGGCAAGAAAGGTCGGTGGTTAGAACCCATTAGCTATGGAGAAAGATGTGGCAGTCAGCCTCCGTAAAGATTTTCAACCTTGGAAACCCTATGGGGGCAGTTCTGCTCTGTCCTACAGGGTCACTATGAGTGGGACTTGAGGGCAATGGGTTTTGGCTTTTTTTTTTTTTTTTTTGGCTTGAGGAAGGGAAATATTGGTTAAATTCTATCCTTTTGAGTTAATGTTTGTGGCCATTCAATTTGGCACTCTAAAATGGCATCCAGCAGGCTCACTGTGGGTGCTTATTGAGCGAAAGGTTGTTTGAAACAAGAAAGCTCAACTTATTGTAAAGCATGTAAGTATGTAGAATCACAGAGAGTCACAGCTATGCACTGTTTCCTTAATCATTTAGTATTTCTTCTCATTATTTCCCTCCCTGATAAAATTCCTCTTCCTAGAGGTCTAGACCTAGAGTCTGGAGTCTTGACTCTTGAAGTATGGTCCAGGGACCAGCAGCAGAGACCATATCTGGGAGCTTGCTAGAAATGCACACTCCCTGCCTTCCTGATGCAGTAATCGCTGACCCAGAAGTGGCCCTGTAACAAGATCCCCACGTGATCTGTGTGCATGTTAAAGTTTCAGCAGTGCGAGTGGAAACGATCGAAATGCCCATCAGCAGATGACTGGATAAGCACAATGTGGTATATCCATACAATGGAATATTACTCAGCTATAAAGAGAACCAAGTCCTGATGCATGCGTGATGTGGATGAGCTTAGAACAGATCATGCTAAAATAAATAAGGCAGTTACAAAAGGATAAATTCTGTATGATCTCATTTATATGAAATAGGCAAATATGTAGAAACCAAATATTACTAGTTTTCAGGGGTGGGAGGGAGAGTTTTTGCTTAGGGAGGCACTGAGTTACGTTGATGGTGGTGGAATCTTTTTTGAAAAGAACAGCGACAAAGGGACAAAGGTTGCATAACACAAAGATGCCATCAATATCACTGCGTTGTACATGTGGAAACTGTTTAATGGTGGAGGTTTGGTGGTGTATATTTTCACCGTGATTAAACAAATAAACAGAAAAAAGGTGGGACTGGGAAGAGGTAACTATGGGGAGGAAGTGGGAAGAGAGCTGCTACATCGTGGGAAATTGCAGTCAATGTCATGAGACAAAATGTGCATGAACTGCTGTATGGAAAATAAAATTGCTCTGTAAACTTTCATCCAAAGCAAAATTTAAAAAGAAAAAAAAAAAATGTGTGCGTAGTACTGCACTAAGACACCAGGGTAACTTGATCAGGAGACCTTCCCAGACCCTGGCTTCAGGTAGATGCAGGGCAACCCCACACAACACACTCTGTGGAGGACCAGAGGCTGCCAAAAATAAATAAATAACAGTTGCTGTAGAATTGACTCCCACTCGTGGTTACCTGCGTGTCAGAATAGAACTGGCTGATTTTTCAGAGGTAGATCGTCAGGCCTTGCTTCCAAGGTGTCTGCAGGTGGACTCAAACCTCTGACCTTTATTTAGGTCAGTAGTTGAATGCACTGTTGGTACTATCTGGGGACTCCTTTTCCTCTCTATGTAACGTAGTGAACTATTTCAGAGTTGGCTGCATACTAATACTATGTGTACGTATCAGTACTCCTTGACCCTAAATACTTCAGTATGTGCTTCCTAAGGACGGGCAACAAAATCACAGTCCCAGGGCCCAAACCAGGAGAAGGCAAGCATGGCCTGAGCACGAGTGACCCTGAGAAGGCCTCCCAGGAGTCTTGCTTGCCTTGTCCTAGTCCTGGCCCTTCACACTTGTTGTTGTTGTTGTTGTTATGTACTGTCGAGTCAGACCTGACTCATAGTGACCCCTCCTTGGGTTTCCGAGGCAGTATCACTCCGGGAGTAGATTGCTCAACCTTCACTAGGGTTATTGAAATCAGGAAATTTAGCATTGGTTCAGTTGCAGTTAGGTGCCGTGGAGTTGGTTCTGACTGATAGTGACTCTGTGTACAACAAAACGAGACACTACCTAGTCCTGCACCATCCTCACAATCGTTGGAGTTTGAGTCCATTGTTGTAGCCACTGTATCAGTCCATTGCATTGAGGCTCGTCTTCTCTTTTGCTCACCCTCTACTATACTAAGCATGATGTCCTTCTCCAGGGATGGGTCCCTCCTGATAACATGTCCAAAGTACACGAGATGACATCTCACCATCCTTGCTTCTAAGGATTGTTCTGACTGTACTTCTTCCAGGACAGATTTCTTCATTCTAACCTATAGTCCATATTTCAATTTTGTCAACTGCCCTTTTATAGAGATTATGTATTTCCAGATCCGATTTGGGATAATGCGTGGCACTTAATTGTCATGTCTCTTCAGTCTCCTTTCATCTGGAGCTTTTCTTCAGCATCTCTTTGTCTTTCATGACATTGACAATTTTGAAAAATACACATCGTTACATCTATCTTTATAATCTGGTCCCAGATCTATCTTCCCAGCCTCATCTCCTGCCCCTCTCCTCCATCCAACATATCTTCTCTGAGGCTTGCTAGGTGCAAGACCCAGTGATAGGCCCTTGGAGAGAGGGAGGAATGAGAACCTCTGCCCTCAGCGAACTGAAAGCCTGGTCAGGGAGCAGAAAGAAAGAGTGACTTGCTCTGACAACATCAGGGAATGATTTCTAGGGGAGCACCAGTCTTAAAGGAGAAGCATAAGACTATGTTCCAAACACAGCCCATGTACCAATCATTTTGAATTTCAAGTTTTAATCAAGTTGCAATTTAATTTTTTAATAGGCAATACATTTAATAGTTAGTTAAAAGACATTATACAGTAAAAAATGTTCTCATCCCAATCCCAGTCTGACAGTTCCCACCCTACCACCATGCAACGGTGGCTATATGTTTCTAATATATTTTTAGAGTTTCTTTATGCAACGATATATTATTTTCTCTCTCTCCTTTTTTTTTCTTGAACACTAAAGATAGCATGGGAGCTCTGGTAGCATAGTGGCTAAGACACTTGCCTGCTAACCAGACGGCTGGCGGTTCAAACCCACCAGCCACTCCTCGGAAGGAAGGTTGGGCAATCCTACTTCCGTAGTGATACTGCCTCGCAAACCCAAGGAGGGGTCGCTATGAGTTGGCACATAACAACAACAACAACAAAGATAGCATAACATACACAGTGTTCTGGACCTCTTGCTTTTTCATTTGACAGTAAACATTAAAGATTTTTCTTTCAGGTACAGAGAAAAATTTCACTCTATTTTACAGTTATATAGTGTTCCACTCTATGGATGTATCATAATTTATTTAACCAGCTCCCTTCTGATAAACATTGAGTTGTTCCTGTCTACAATGGCAAACAATACTGCAATATGTAACCTTTTGTAAGTGATCTTTTTTGTTTTGTTTGCCTTTTGTATATTGATGGCTATATAATTTGCACTTTTTTTGTTTTGTTTTGTCTTTTAACCATTCCACAAAGACTCCAACCACTTCCATATCTGTAGGCTGTATCCTTGGCCTTGAAAGTCCCCACTTAATCCTTTTCTACCGACAACTCCTATTTTACCTCAAGTTTCAGGTCAAATGTCATTTCTGTTAAGCCTTCTCTCTCACTCAGGCCAGATTTGACTGTTTCTTCTCTGTTCTTACGTCCTTCTATTCCTATACCACCAGAATTGTCTAGTAAAGACTTCAGTCTTTACCCACTAGGCTGGGAGTTACTTAAGGGCACGTGCTGTAGTAAATTTATCTCTAAGTCCCCTTAGTACTTGCACATAGTTCATCTATCATTGCTGGCATGGGGTGGGTAGGTCTGGCAAAGGGGTGTTGGCTGCTCCTTTTCCTTACTCTGAGCTTCTCCCAGTCTCTGAATTCTTAGAGGACTGCTGTCAGAGAAAGGGAGATTTCCCTACCCCTCCCACCTAATTCTTTCCTTCTTTCCTCTGCCCTTGTCTTAGCTATCCAGTGTTGCTATAAAAGAAATACCACAAATGGATGACTTCAACAAACAGAAATTTATTCTCTCACATTTTAGGAGAATAGAAGTCCAAATTCAGAGCACCCGCTCTAGGGAAGGCTCTCTCTCTATCAGTTCTGGGGGAATGTCCTTGTCGCTTTCAAATCTGTGGGCCCACTGTTCCTCAGAGATCTCCATGTGTCTTGGCATCTCTCCTCCCCTGCATCTAGGAGGTTCCCAGCACTGGGACCCTGGGTCCAAAGGATGGGCTCTGGGCCCAGCTTTTCTTTCTTGGTTGTAGTGTATCCCTTTGATCTCCGTTTACTTATTTAATCCCTTTCATATCTCAAAAGATATTAACTCAAGATATAGCCTAATCCTGTAGATTGCATCATGCCTCATTAACATAACTGCCTCTAATGCTACCTCAATAAAATCTTAGAGGTTAGGATTTACAACACATAGGATAATTACGTCAGATCACAAAATGGAGGATAATTTCATAATATTGAGAATCATGGGCTAGCCAAGCTGATATTTTTGGGAGACACAATTCAATCCGTAACAGCCCCTTTCTCCCCTTGGAATTCTATCCCCTGCTGTGTTTGTGGCCCCTGCTGGATCGGACATGGACAGCAGCTTTTATGGCTTTTTAGGGGGAAAAAGTGGAGCATTGGCTCCACTTACCTTCTCTCTTCCTCAAGTCTTTGGCCTTCTTAAAAACTAAATGACAAATAGCTTGCCAGTCAAATGCACATCAAGGTCACCCTCAAACATAACTCCTGTACTTTAAGCCAAAGGAGATGACAGAGTTTGCCATATTGTTTTCAGGAATGGGAAATGTGGTGAACACTTGTGTTTAGCTTAATCAGTGTTAAGTGATATTCAGGGACAACTTGTTTCATTTTTAAAAACACTAGGTTGTATGTTTTGCTGTGTATATTCTTAAACCCACCACCACAAATAATAAATTATAAAAACAACAGTAAGACTAGATTAACTCTAAAACAGTCATGATGCTATCATGTACCTGGAGCTGTCAATTAATTGCTAGATCATTTACAAGTTTATATTTTATTGTATTCTTTCTTGGTTAGGCAGTGCTGGAGGTGAGAACAGTCTGTCTCCACCCCTGGGATGAAAAGGTAAAAGCCCCATAACCTTTTCACCTTAGGAAGCTCCTGTCATAGGAAGGAGCCATTAAAAACAAACAAAGAACAAAAATGAGAAAAAGAAGGCTTTCCAGCATTTGCCTGCCCAGGTAGGAAAAGGCGGTGGAACTGAGCTGCCTCTCATTTCCAAGTCCCAGAGAAAAGCAGCAGCTTAGCTTTGAGTGCTTTGGTGCTGTGGTCTTCAAAATTTCTTGCTTGCTTACTTCCTAAGACAAATTTAAAAACTATGTTTTTTCTTGTACTTTTTAAGGTCGTATCTAAAATGTTTCATCCTAAGTTTAAATAATGGCAAGTTTTTTTTTGTTTCTGGCATATTAGAAGTATTGATATTTTTAAATAAGATTGTAACATCATTCTTTAAGTATATCCAAAGGAATCTAAATGTCATAATGGATCCATTTAAAAAATACATGAACAAGCTTTTCTTTAAAGGAAATTTTATATCACTTGTTTTTTTATCTTTCCATTCCACTTGTCCCTAAGCATTTTAATATATTTTAGGCTCTAGAGTCTTTTATTGATAAACCTATCATGTTTCCCCATACCAACATTAAAAAACACATTCTCATGACCATGAAGCTCTAAGTTTAAAAACAATAAAATTCTTGATTGTATAATTAATGCAGGTTTTAATACCTGAGTAATCTAAATGTAAGTATTACAATTTCTTTTCTAAATTTTATTTTGTTGTTGTTGAGAATATACACAGCAAAACATACAACAGTTCAACAGTTTTCACATGTCCCATTTAGTGATACTGATTTTGTCTAGTGGTGCAACCATTCTCACCCTCCTTTTCTGAGTTGTTCCTCTTCATTAACATAAACTCACTGCCCCCTAAGTTTCCTATTCATCTGTCAAGTTGTTGTGAATTTGATCCCATGTAGATAGTTGTTAAGGAGCTATGGGGACATAGTGGGTAAGACATTTATTTATATGTTAACCAGAAGGTCAGTGGTTCAAACCTGCCTGCTGCTCCAAGGGAGGAAGATGAGGCAATCTACTTCCGTAAAGATTTATAGCCTCAGAAACCCAGTGGGGGCTGCTATAAGTCAGAATCAAGTAGATGGCAGTGGGTTTGGTTTTGGTATAGATAGTTCTTAAAAAAGCAAACTGCTCAAGGCAGACATTTGTTACTAGTTAAGCTAAACTACTGTTTGGTTTTAAGAAGATTTCAGGAGATTTTTTGGTTTAATGTTTAAAGATGATCTTAGGACAGTGGTTTCAGGGGTTCAGCCACCCTCAATGGCTCCAGAAAGCCTGTAGTCCATGAGAAATTGAAATTCTGTTCTGCCTTTCCCTCCTTTTGATCAGGATTCTTCTATGGAATCTTTGATCAAAATGTTCAGTAATATACCCAGGCACCATCCAATTCTTCTAGTCTCATGGCAAAGTAGGTCACTGTTCATGGAGGCAATTAGCCACACATTCCTATTCTTCTATTCCTGACTTTCCTTTATCCTTTGTTGCTCCAGGTGAATAGAGACCACTTGTGCTTTGGATGGCAGCTTGGAAGCCTTTAAGATCTCAGACACTATGCAGTGAACTTAAAGAGGTAGAATGGAAGCACTAAACATCTTATTGGGCCATTTAACTGGGTTGTCCCATGAAACCATGACCCTCACCCTCCAAACTAGGGAAATAAATCCCTTCCAGTGTTTTGTTGCACATAAGCAAGTTCAGCTACTATTCATTATTGTTGTTGTAAATATATCATAAATTTTGCCTGCTCAGCTTTTTACAGGAGTACAATTTATTGACAGCACTTATAACAATCACAGTGCAGCCCTACCATTATCAACGCAGTATTTCCATCACTGTTAATCCCTCTTTTACCCCTCACTCCTGGTAACCACCAACTTTGTTCTCTACATGTGGGCCTCTTCTGTCTTTTTGTGTAAGTGAGGCCATACAACATTTTTCCCTTTGGGATTGGCCTATTTCACTCAGCATACTGTCTTCAAGCTCCATCCATACTGTAGCATGTATGGAGACTTCATTTCTTCTGCTGGCTGAGTAGTACTCCATTGTATGTATGCACCTCATTTTGTTTCTCCAGTCATCTGTTGATTGGCATTGAGGTTGTTTCCACCTGTTGGCTATTGTGAATAGTGCTGCAATGAACATGGCTGCACAAGTCTCTCTTTGAGTCTCTGCTTTCAAGTCTTTTGGGTAAATACCTAGGAGTGCAATTATGGGTCATGTGGTAGTTCTAGTCTTAGTTTTTGAGGAACTACCACACTGTTTTCCACAATGTTGTTGTTGTTATTTGCCGTCGAGTCGGCCCTGACTCATAGCAAGCTCTCCTTGGGTTTCCGAGGCAGTATCACTACGGAAGTAGGATTGCCCAACCTTCTTTCCGAGGAGTGGCTGGTGGGTTTGAACTGCCAGCCTTCTGGTTAGCAGTCAAGTGCCTTAGGCACTATGCTGGTTGTACCATTTTCCATTCCCAACATCAATGGATAAGCATTTCAATTTCCCTATATCCTCACCAACATGTGTTATTATTATCATCATCATCTTAGACATCCTAAAACCAAAAATGGGAGCTCTGGTAGCCTAGTGCCTAAGGCACATGACTGGTAACCAGAAGGCTGGCGGTTCAAACCCACCAGCCACTCCTTGGAAGAAAGATGAGGCAATCTACTTCCGTAGTGATACTGTCTTCTTGGTAACCCAAGGAGGGGTCGCTATGAGTTGGGCCTGACTCAAGGACACATAACAACAACAACAGCAACAACAAAACCAAAAAAACAAACACACTGCCATCAAGTAGAACCATCAAGTAGAACCCAACTCATAGTGACCCCTCCTTGGGTTCCTGAGGCAGTATCACTATGGAAGTAGATTGCCCAACCTTCCTTCCGAGAAGTGGCTAGTGGGTTTGAACCACTAGCCTTCTGGTTAGCAGTCAAGTGCCTTAGGCACTACACTACTGGGGAACTCCTTACCAAGTCTAAAACAAAACCGAACTCACTTTTGAGTCGATTCTGACTTATAGTCAATTCTGAGCAATGGGTTTGGTTTTTTTTGGTCTGACTCATAGTCAGAATCTGTCTCATAGTGATCCCATTGGGTTTCCAAGGTGTTAAATTTTTTTTTTATTGTGATTTGGGTGAAGATTTACAGAGTAAATTCACTTTCCATACAGCAGTTCACATATACTTTGTCTCATGTCATTGACCACAGTTTACCACAATGCAACAGCTCCCCTCCCGCTTCCTCCCCATAGTTACCTCTTCCCAGTGTCCATCCCTCCATACTCTCCTGCCCCCTGAGCTGTCTCCCTGTGCATAAGCAGCCCTTCCTTCTCCCATGATTGTTCTCTCCAGGGCGTTCTGTCTGTGTCTACTTGAGGTGAATGTTTAACTCACATGCCTGTACTTTGTTTGGCCGGAAACCACAGGTGTGGGTTCAATTCCAGACCTGAAGGGCAGCTCGGGGCCATAGTCTCAGTGGTTCCACCAGGCTCTATTGGACCAGCAAACCTGGTCCCCAAGGTGGTAAATTTTTATGGCAGTAGATTGCCCTATCTTCCTTCCAAGGAGCTGCTGGTAGGTTTGAACCACCAACCTTCTGGTTAGCAGTCAAATACCTTAGGCACTGCACCACCAGAGCACCTTTAGCTGTCCCAGTGGGAGTGAAATGGTGTTTGTCTTAGTTATCTAGTGCTACTATCACAGAAATACCACAAATGGATGGCTTTAACAAACAAATTTATTTTCTGTTTACGAGGCCAGAAATCCGAATTCCGGTTGCTTGCTTTAGGGGAAAGCTTTCTCTGTCAGCTGTGGAGGAAGGTCCTTGTCTACTTATTGAATCTTTTATATCTCAAAAGGGATTGATTTGAGACAAACCCTACACTAATCCTGTCTCATTAACATAACAAAGACAACCATTTTGCCAATAGGATTATAACCACAGGCATGAAAGTTAGGATTCACAACACAGGCTTTTGGGGGACACAGTTCAATGCATAACAATATCTCATTAAGGTTATGATTTGCATCTCTCTGGTGGCTAATGAAGGACTTCTGGTGATGTAGTAGTTAAGGCATCTGCCTGCTAACCAAAAGGTCAGTTGTTTGAACCCACCAGCTGCTCTGTGGAATAAAGATGAGGCAATCTGCTTCTGTAAAGACTCACAGCCTTGGAAATCCAATGGGGATTGCTATGAGTTGGAATCAACTCAATAGCAGTGAGTTTGGTTTTTGGTTTTGATGACTGGTAGTGATGCTGAGTATCTTTTCATGTGTTTGTTGTCCATTTAAATGTCCTTTTTGGTGAGGTGTCTATTTGTCCTTTGCCCATTATATGACTGGGTTATTTGTCTTTTTGTTATTAAGTTGTTGAAGTTTTATATGTTGTTGTTGTTGTTGTTATTTGCCGTGGAGTCAGACCCGACTCATAGCGACCCCTCCTTGGGTTTCTGAGGCAGTATCACTACGGAAGTAGATTGCCTCATCTTCCTTCCGAGGAGTGGCTGGTGGGTTTGAACCGCCAGCCTTCTGGTTAGCAGTCAAGTGCGTTAGGCACTATGCTACCAGAGCTCCCGAAGTTTTATATATATACACGTATATATATTGGTTATTAGAGTCTTATTGGATATATTGTTTCCAAAGATATTCTTCCAGTCAGTAGCTTACCTTTTCATTTTTTGGGGAAAGTCTTTTGATGAATAAAAGTTTTTAATTTTATGAGGTCCCATTTACTTATTTTGTCCTTTTTTTTCTTTTGTGATTTGGGTGAAAATTTACAGAGCAAATTCACTTTCCATTCAGCAGTTCACATACACTTTGTCTCATGACATTGACCACAATTCACTACAATGCAACAGCTTCCCTCCCACTTCCCTCCGACACTCACCTCTTCCCCGTGTCTATCCTCCATGCACTGCTGCCCCCTGAGCTGTCTCCCTGTGCATAAACAGCCCTTCTTTCTCCCATGATTGTTCTCTCTAAGGGTGTATCTACCTCAGGTAAATGTTCAACTCATATGCCTGTCTTTTGTTTGGCTGGAATCCACAGGTGTGGGTTCAATTCCAGACCTGAAGGGCAGCTAGGGGCCATAGTCTCAGGGGTTCTACCAGGCTCTTTCAGACCAGCAAACCTTGTCCCCCCACTTTTTTTTTTTTTTCTTGCCAAATGATTTTGAGTTTTGTTCCACATTGTTCTCCCTCTCTATCCAGGATCTCTTACATAGATCCCCCTCCGAGTGGTTGACAGTGGTAGCCAGACACCATCTAGTTCTTCTGGTCTCATAGTCGTATAGGCTGCAGATCATATGTTGTACCAGTCGCTAGGACTTCTTTCCATGAATCTTTGGTTTTCTTCATTTTTTCTTTGCTCTGGACAAGGAGAGATCCATCATTGCATCTAGATGGCTGCTTGCAAGCTTGTAAGATCCCAGTTGCTACTTACCAAAGTAGGAGGTGGAACAATGTTTTGTATAGAATGTTATGCCAATTGAGCTTGCTGTCCCCTGTGTATTTTGTCTCTTTTTTTACTTTCTTTTGGAAATTATGATTTGGGTGAAAGTTTGCAGAGCAAATTCACTTTCCATACAACAGCTCACATACACTTTGTACCATGACATTGACTACAATTTACCACAATGCAACAGCTCCCCTCATACTTCCTCCCCATAGGTACCTCTTCCCTGTGTCCTTCCTTCCACACACTGCTGCCCCCTGAACTGTCTCCCTGTGCATACACACCCCTTCTATTCTCCCATGGTTGTTCTCTCCAAGGAGTGTGTCTACCTGTGTAAGTATTCAGCTCATATGCCTTTTGTTTGGCTGGCAGCCACAGGAGTGGGTTCAATTCCAGACCTGAGAGGCAGCTAAGGGTCATAGTCTCAGTGGTTCCATCAGGCTCTATCAGACTAGCGAAACTGGTCCCTTTTTTGTTTTTTTTAAATGATTTTGAGTTTTGTTCCACATTGTTCTCCTTCTCTATCCAGGATCTCCTACATAGACTCCCCCTCTGAGTGGTTGAAAGTGGTAGCGTGGCACCATCTAGTTCTGGTCTCATAGTCATATAGGCTGAAGATCACATGGTGTACCAGTCACTTGGACTAATTGTTTCCATGAATCTTTGGTTTTCTTCATTCTTCCTTGCTCTGGACAAGGAGAGACCCATTGCTGCATCTAGATGGCTGCTTGCAAGCTTTTAAAGTCCCAGTCATTACTCGCCAGAGTAGGATGTGGAACAACGTTTTGTGTGTGCAGTTGAGCTTGATGATCCGTGACTATGGTCCCGAGCGCACAGGTCCAACTATTCGCTCCCTCTGGGTAGCTGGCTGTGGCCAAGAAGTAACTACAACCTTGTCCCTTGTCAGCTGTACTATATACCTGGGAATTCTTATAGAACATAACAATACACTTGTAGAAACATTGTCTGCCAACCCTATATATGGTCTTGAGCACACTGCACCCTGCATAGACATACCTAATAGTTCAGCCTGTCCACCCGTCTATCCACTCGTATACCCATATTTGCCTTCACTGACAACGCAGTACTGTATTTGCAAAAGGGTTCATCTTTGTTGTCTGTACCTCCCATGCACCTCTCTATGTCTTCTTCTTCCTCAATGCCACCGTGTTGATACTCACATTTGGTACATTGCCCTTCTCTTCACCCAAACCAATACTTGTCTCTACCTATCTAATGGTGTTCCCTCCTCTATTTTGTCTTTTGCTGTTTGTGCTTTCATTGTATCAGATAATCCATTGTTGAAAGCTAGGCCCCTTCTTGTTCTTCTAAGAATTTTATGGTTTTAGTTTGCACATTAAGGTCTTTAATCCATTTTGAATTTCTTTTTGTGTATGGTGTGAGGCATGGATTCTTTTTCATTTTTCCACATATAGAAATCCAATTTTCTCAGCACCATTTATTGGAGACACTCTTTTATCCCCATCAAATGGACTTAGCACTCTTGTCAAAAATCAGTTGACCACAGATGTGTAGGTTTATTTCTGAACTCTCAATTCTATTCCACTGATCTATATGTCTATTATCATACCAGTACTAAGCTATTTGATTGCTATGGTTGTTTATTTTAAAATCGGGAAATGTGAGTCCTCCTACTTTATTCTACTCTTTCAACATTATTTTAGCTATTTGAGGTCTCTTGCCATTCCATATAGACCTTAGGATTCGTATTTCTATTTCTGGAAAGAAGGCTGTTGGAATTTTGATCAGGATTGCATTGAATCTATAGATTGTTTTGGGTACTATTGCAATCTTAACAATGTTAAGTCTTCCCATCAATAAACATGGCAGATTTTTCCATTTATTTAAGTCTTCTTTAATTTCTTCCACTGTGTTTTATACTGGCATTCCCTGGGTTACAAATGAAACCAATCCCTAAGTGTTTTTTAGTTGAATTTGTAGGTAAATCAAAACAAGTGCATAGGGTTCTTATTTAGCCTTGCTTTAGTGCAAGAAAAAGGAGCGCTGGTGGTGTAGTGTATAAGGAATTTTACTGCTAACCAGAAGGTTGGCAGTCCAAACCCATCAGCAACTCCATAGAAGGAAGACTGGGCAATCTACTTCTGTAACCCACAGGCCGTTGCTACAAGTTGGAATCAACTCAATGGCAATGAGTTTGGTTTTTCTGGTTTTAGAGCAAGAAAAGGATTGAAGCCTTTTCTATGATATAAAAGCTACAGGTGTACCAAGTAAAGGTGGTTGTGATGAAGAATTTGCAATCTTTCAAAAGTGAGAGAAAATTTATATAACATTAAAGGGCAAGTATGTTGGCCAGTCGTCGTTGTATTTAAGTGGGGCTATTGTAACATAACCCGGGGACTTACTATGATTTTCATCTTAAAAATCCTTCATATCACTGGTTAGATTTATCCCTAGGTATTTTATTCTTAGATGCTCTTCTAAATGGAATTGTTTCCCTAATTCTCCTTTGAGAATTCTCATTGCTGATGTATAGAAACCCAACTGATTTTTCATTTTTATGGCTAGAAGCATGAGATGCCTTGTTCATGAGCACCTCTTATGTGCCAGTATTCTAAGCATTTTGGATACATCCGCAAATACAACAGAAAGATCCCTAAAATCAAGGAGCTTACATTTTAGAAGGAGGCCACAGACAATAAACACAAAACATAAGTAAATAATATAGCATGCTGTTGTCATTGCTATTAGGTAGCATCGAGTCATCTCCAACTCATAGTGACCCTATGCATAGCAAAATGAAACACTGCCTGGTTCTGTGCCAGCCTCACGATCCTCACTATACTTAAGCCCATCATTGCAACCACTGTGTCAATCCATCTCATTGTGGGCCTTCCCCTTCTTTGTTGACCCTCCACTTTACCAAGCATGATATCCTTCTCCAGGGAATGGTTCCTCCTGACAAAATGACCAAAGTACGTGAGACGAAGTCTGGCCATTCTTGCTTCCAAGGAGCATTCTGGCTGCATTTCTTCCAGGACAGATCTGTTAGTCCTTTTAGCAGACCATGGTACTCTTAGCATTCTTCTCCAACACCACAACTCAAAAGCATATGAGGTGATTAAAAATACCATGGCTTGGGTTAGGCACACCTTTGTCTTGAAGGAGGTATCTTTGCTTTTCATCACTTGAACTCTTTTGCAGCACATTTGTCCAGTGCAATATGTTGTCTGATGTCTTGACTGCTGCTTCCATTGGTGTTGATTGTAGAACCAAGTAATATGAATTCCTTGACAACTTCAATCTTTTTTCCATCCATCATGAAGCTGTTTATTGGACCAGTTGTGAGGATTTTTGTTCTCTTTATATTGAGGTGTAATCCACACTGCAGACTGTAGTCTTTAATCTTCATCAGTAAGTGCTTCAAGTCATCCTCACTTTCAGCAAGCAACGTTGTGTCATCTGTGTATCACAGGTTGTTAATGAGCCTTCCTCCAATCCTGATGTCATGGTCTTGTTCATATAATCCAGCTTCTCAGATTATTTGCTCAGCAAAGAAACTGAATAAGTATGGTGAAAGGATACAACCCTGATGCATTTCCTTCTTGATTTTAAACCATGCAGTATCTCCTTGTTCTGTTCAAATGACAGCTTCCTGATCTATGTACAGGTTCTTCATGAATACAATCAAGTGTTCTAGAATTCCCATTCTTCTCAATATTTGTTATGATCCACACAATTGAATGCTTTTACATAGTCAATAAAATATAAGTAAACATCTTTCTGGTATTCTTTGCTTTCAGCCAAGATCCATCTGACATCAGCAATGATAGCCCTTGGTCCACATCCTCTTCTGAATCCAGCTTGCATTTCTGGAAGCTCTCTGTCAATATACTGCTATAATCATTTTTGAATTTATCTTCAGTAAGATTTTACTTGCCTGTGATATTAATGATACTGTTCAGTAATTTCCACATTCTGTGGGATCACTTTTCTTTGGAATGGGTACAAATATAGGTCTTTTGCAGTCAGTTGGCCAGGTAGCTATCTTCCAAACCCCTTGGCATAGCTGAGTGAGTGCCTCCAGCGTGGCATCTGTTTGTTGAAACATCTCAATGGGTATTCCATTAGTTCCTGGAGCCTTGTTCTTCACTAATTCTTTCAGTGCAGCCTCAACTTCTTCCTTCAATACCATTGGTTCTTGATCACATGCCACCTCCTGAAATGGATGAACATTGACCAATTCTTTTTGGTATAGTGACTCTGTGTGTTCCTTCCATCATCTTTTGATGTTTCCTGCGTCATTCAATATATCGCCCATAGAATCTTTGAATATTACAACTCAAGGGTTAAATTTTTTCTTTACTTCTTTTAGCTTGAGAAATGCTAAGTGTGTTCTTCCCTTTTGGTTTTCTAACTCCAGATCTTTGCATGTTTCATTATAATAATTGGCTTTGTCTTCTCAAGCTGCTCTTCGAAATCTTCTGTTCAGCTCTTTTATCTTGTCATTTCTTCCATTTGCTTTAGCTACTCTCTGCTCAAGGGCAAGTTTCAGAGTATCTTCTGACATCCATTTGGGTCTGTTCTTCCTTTCTTATCTTTTTAATGACCTCTTGCTTTCTTCATGGATGATGTTCTTGATGTCATCCCACAATTCTTCCAGTTTTTGGTCACTGGTATTCAGTGCATCGAATTTATTCTTTAGATGGTCTCTAAATTCAGGAGGGATATCATCAAGATCATATTTTTGGCTCTCATGGACTTGTTTTAATTGTCTTCAACTTCAACTTGAATGTGCATATGAGCAGTTGATGGTCTGTTCCACATTCAGCTCCTGGTCTTGTTTTGGCTGGAGATACTGAACTTTTCCATTGCTTCTTGCCACCAATGTAGTCAACCTGAGTCTTGTGGAGTCCACCTGGCGAAGTCCACCTGTATAGCCATTGTTTATGTTGAAAAACGGTATTTGCAACAAGTAAGTCATTGGTCTTGCAAAATTCTATCATGTCCAGTGTTATTTCTATCACTAAGGCCATACTTTCCAACTACTGGCGACTCTCCTGTTTCCAGCTTTTGAATTCCAGTGCAGTGATAATCAACACATCTTGATTGCATGTTCGGTCAATTTTAGACTGCAGAAGTTGGTAGAAATCTTCAGTTTCCTCCTCTTTGGCTTTGGTGGTTGGTGCATAGATTTGAGTAACAGTAGTATTAACTGGTCTTCCTTGTAGGCGTATGGATATTATCCTATCACTGACAGCACTGTACTTCAGGATAGATCTTGAAACAGTCTCTGTGATGATGAATGTCACCCCATTCCTCTTCAATTTGTCATTCCTGGCATAGTAGATCATATGGTTGTCTGATTCAAAATGGCCAAAACCAGTCTATTTCAGCTCACTAATGCCTAGGATATCAATCTTTATGCATTCCATTTCATTTCTGACAACTTCCAGTTTTCCTAGATTTATACTTTGTGCATTCCATATTCCAATTATTAATGGATGTTTGCAGCTGTTTCTACTCATTTTCAATTGTGCTACATCAGCCAATGGAGATTCCAAAAGCTTCACTCCATCCATATCATTAAGGTTGTCTCTACTCTGAGGAGTGACCTCTTCCCCAGTCATATTTTGAGTGCCTTCTGACCTAAGGGGCTCATCTTGTAGCACTATGTAGACAATATTTCAGGGCTATTCATAAAGTTTTCCAGTAATATATCAGACAGTTTCACTGCTATTCATAAGGTTTTCACTGGCCAGTCATTTGAGAAGTGGATGGCCTCTTCCTTCTTCCAAGTCTGTCTTAGTCTGAAAGCTGTGCTGAAACCTGTCCACCATGGGTAATCCTGCTGGCATTTTTACTGGTGGCATAGTCTCCAGCCTCACAGCAACATGCAAGCCACCACAGAACAACAAACTGACAGACAAGTTCATCTCCCTTAGTTGTTCCTAACTGTTCTGCTCACTTCCAAGCCTCACACCCACCTATCCGGGGCCTGGCCTTAAATAAAGCTGCCTCAGAAGCCCTGAGCATGCTAGAAGAAGATAAATGCTATGGGGGAAAAAAAGAGCAGGTTAAGGGGGATCTAAAGAGCAGAGTGGTGGTAAAGAATAGTTTGAAATTTTAAATAGATCAGGGTAAGCCTCACTGAGAAAGTTATACTTGACCAGAGTTTGTGAGTGAGCCATGCAGATATCTGGGGGAAATATGTACCAGGCAGTGTGAACAGTGCAAAGGCCCTAAATTGAGAACATGGCTGGCATCTTCTAGATCAACAAGAAAGTTAATAAGGCTGGAGCAGAATGACCTGAGAATACATTAATAGATGAGATGAGATTAGAGAAGTGATGATGATCAGGAGCCAGGGAAGATCTTGTAGGGCCTTGTACACTATTGTAAGGATGTTGGCTTTTGCTTGAGTAAATGGGGAGCCATTGGAGGGGTTTAAGCAGAGGAGTCTCATGCCTTATGCTTTAAGATGATCACTCTTGTGTTCAGAAGACTGGAAGGGGCAATCCTGAAAGCAGAGAGCCGTCAGAAGACACTAATTCTAGCCTGAGAAATGATGGCTCAGTCCAAGGGGTAGCAGTGGAGGTGGTGAGGGATACGCTGACTCTGGACTAGATGTGACGTATAAGAGAAAGAGGGAAGTCCAACATGACTCATGGTTTTCGACCTGAGCAACTAGAAGAATGGAGTTGCCATCAAGTGAATTAGTAGGCGAGTACTGAACTGTTCTACCTGGAACAGGTTTGAGAGAGAATATTGTTCAATTTGTGGCATGTAAACTTTGAGATGTCCAGTATACTGCTGGATATCAGAATCTGGAGTTCCAGTGAGAGGTCTGGGCTGGAGATATGAATTTGGGAGTTGTTATCATGATATCTTAGAGGGTATATCATAAAGATATCTTAAAGGGTATACCCTAGAGGGTATTGAAAGAAGACTAAATGAGATCATCAAGGAATTAAATATAAATAGAAAAAGAAGTACAAGGAATGGGCCCTGGGTCACTTACAGGGTTAAGGGTCTAGAAGAGAGGAACCAGCAAAGAAGACAGAATAAGGGTCTAGTGATGAAAAAGGAAAATGAAGAGAGTGTGTTTTTTTTTTTTTAAAAAAGTGAATCATGTGATGAGCTGTATCAGTTGTTAGAGACAGGCCAATTAAGATGAAAATTGAGGATAGTTGTGGGATTTAGCCATGTGAAGTTCTTTTTTGACCTTGATAAAGAGTTTTGTTAGAGTGGTGAGGCTAAAACTTGAATGGAGTGGGTTTAAGAGCGGGTGGAGACCTACTATTTAGCTGATGACCAGAAATATGCCACACACATAACCCTGTGCATGGTGGCATGTTGTTATTTTATTATAAATGTATGTAGTCTTAACACATTATAGTGTTTGGACTATATTTTATTTTTATATAAACAGTATATGTTTGCTGTCGAGTTGATTCTGTCTCATAGCTACCCTGTAGGACAGTGTAGAACTTCCCCATACAATTTCCAAGGCAATAAATCCTTATGGGAGCAGACTGCCACATCTTTCTCCCAAGGAGTGTGGTCTGTGGGCTTGAACCACCCTTTTGGTTAGCAGCTGAGCACTGAACCACTGCATCACCAGTGCTCCTACACGGTATGTATTCTGCTCAAAAAAAAAAAAAAAAAAGAATGGGAGAAGAGCCAGAGACAGTATGAAAGAGTCATCTAGAAGAATGGAGGAAGTAAGTAGCATTGCTCGGCAGCACTAAGGTTCCATTTGAAGCTCCTAGTAGTGAAATTAAAGTGAAACTAGTCAGTGTGATTGTTTTTTTCCTAGCTACATGCAGATCATGGGTGGTGTGTGGAATAGGTGGAAACCAAGCATGTGCAAGGGAATGCTTATGATGATTGGCCAGGGGTTTAAAGCTGCTAAGGATGGGAGAGAGGATATAAGGGCTAAAGAATTGTTAGAACACTGCAGGGAGTGACCTGGAAATATAAGCTGGTGGTCACAGTGTGAGATGGTTCACATTGGGATTATGAAGAAGTTGTGGAGTTTGATAAGGACAAGCATCAGAGAAGTCAAGGAACTAAGAAGCCAAGGTTGTCCTTGAGCCAAGGTTGTCCCTTCTTAAAGGAAATCTGAAGGGGAGTTGAAAGAGGTTAACCTTATAGGGACCATTGTTTGCATCAATAGATGGTGTGGGGACAACTCTAAATGGGTCCCTATATGATCTCTGCTTCTGGGTGTTCATGCCCTGGTATTCCCCGCCCCTTGAGTGTGGGTGGGACTTGTGACTTGCTTCTGGCCAACAAAGTGACACGATTTTTTATGATGACTTATTTGTGATTATGTTCCATAAGACTGTTAAGTTCTGAATTGCTGAGAAACTCCCCTCTTTGCCGGCTTCAAAGAAGCAAGCTGCCATAGCGTGAGCTTCCCTAGGGAGAAGGCCACACTGCCGGGAACTGAGGGCCGCCTCCCAGGAGTTTGAGGCCTCAGTCCTGCAGCCTGCAAGGAACAGAAACAATGCTTCCAACAACCTGGACTCCTGACCCACAGAAACTGTGAGACAATAAATGTGTGTTGTTTTAAACTGTTAAGTTTGATGCAGTGTTGTTATAGAAAGATAAATTACTAATACAGAAGGGAATAGAAGAAATTTAGTTATAGCAATGTTTCTCAATTCTTTGAACTCCTTCTAAGGGATGGATACATCTAAGAATGACATTCCATTAGAATATTCTGTTACCAAATCATAACAATTTGGTTAGATCTTTTTTTTAAATTTTGTTGAGAGCAAAGAAGTGGAAACTAACCATCTGACTTGAGAGTAAGGGTCATTTCCTTTCTCAGCACACACACCAAGTTTGAATTGTCCCTCTGAATTACCCTGGAGGGTTTTACATCTTAGGTAGTAAGCGGTGGGAGGTTTGACTTTGTTTTGTAAGGAGGGAAAAGGACAGTTTTCTTTTTTTTTTTTTTTCTAAATTGTGATTTGGATGAGAATTTACAGAGCAAATTCACTTTCCATACAGCAGTTCACACACACTTTGTCTCATGACATTGACTACAATTTACCCCAATGCAACAGCTCCCCTCCCACTTCTTCTAGGTAGTTACCTCCTCCCTGTGTCCGTCCCTCCAAGCACTCTTGCCCCCCGTGCACACACAGCCCTTCTTTCTCCCATGATTGTTCTCGAAAAGGCCAATTTCAAAGATCATGATAGGTCCTTCGGCGCCCTTTTATGTCAGAATAATTTTATTAGAGACTACATGTGGCACAAGAAGATCCAGAAACAGATTTTCTCAGAACAAGTCCCTCAGGAGTATGAGAAGGCAAGTTTGAAGCCAACTGTTAGGAGCTTCCTGAAATAAAAGGGAAGAGCCTGGGGTACATTGGAGAGGAAGACAGAATTGGCCCAGGAGGTGGGGCTTTGAGTGTGAACGGTCGTTGGGAGAGCAGGAAGTTTCTGGGAGACAAAGCCTAAGAAACGACTTTAGAACTTCTCATTAGTTTTGGTGGGGTTCCCAACCCGAGTGTTTCTTGGCTGGTGGGGGAGGGGGGGGCTGGTACGTACAAAGGGTTTTGAAACTTTTTAAATGACAAAAGAAATCCATATGCCTTGTAAAATTTTCAAATTAGTCACGTATAAAGGCAAAAGCAGCATTTCCGCCTTTCCCCCACTCCACAGGTAACCCAGTTAGTAGGTGTGGTGCAGAAGCTCCAAGGTCCTTTCCAACTCTGATTCCGCCTAGAACTGTGCCCGTACGAACTACTTCCTCACACCTGCACGGCTCTGAAAGGTGTGTGATTCCTGGATCAATGTCCTGGGCGTCTCCTTAATTAAGCTTATTTAAAGCTCACTGCTTTAAATACCTTTAAATCTCTAGATTTCCAAATTCTTCTCGAATTCAAGTCTAATTTTTGTGCCCACGTAGGTTCTCAAAAAAAAAAGGCTCCCGATGGTGCTATTCATAAACACTTACTGGACACCGCTATTGCACCCCTGTGAGACTGCACTCCTTTTCTCCCGCACTGTTTTGGTCCTTTTTGCAAAGTGATGCCAACTTCTCTGGTGATCACCTCCTCCAAGCAACTGTTTTCCCATCATCGTGGAACAGCGTCTTTAGCCCCGGCAAAGCCCGAGCTGGAATCCGAACCGCCACGCGGGCGCCTGCGCAGAGCGACCCTCCCCGTCAATCCGGGCGGGAGGCGGGGGCAGCGGGGAGAAAGCAAAGCCGAGGGGGAAAGGGCCGAACCCTGAAATTACCCGGATGTGGTCTCCGCGCGCGCATGCTCAGTGTCCTCCGACAAGTTGGCAGCAACAACACGGCCGTGGTCGTCGTCGCCGCTGCGGTAACGGAGCGGCTCGGGCGGCGGAGCCCGCGTTCGCGCCCGCCGCTCTCCTCGGGAGGCCCTTCCCGCCCTCCGCTCGGCTGTGTGGCCGCCTGGGGGGCGGGAGCGGGTGAGAGGAGCCGGCGCCCCGCGAGACAGGCCCCCAGCCGCGGGGCGGCCCGGGAGCTCGAGACGGC
>NW_006921700.1:1290952-1295810 GCF_000298275.1 Orycteropus afer afer | reverse complement strand
TGGGCGGGTGCCCAGCCGCGGCGCCGCGGGTCTCTGGAACTCCCTCGCAGTTTGGTTGAGGAATGGAGTTAAACTCGGATGGGGACTCCTGCAGTGGCCGCCGCTCCTCTTTGTTGTTTTGAGTAGTTTCGCCGTCCGCCCCGGCCGGGCGCGTTGGCTTGGCTGGAGTGTGTGGACCGGTAGCAGCCTTAGCTCCAAATAGAAGTTGTAAATGGCTTGTCTTAATTTATTTTCTGAAGCAATTTTTGTTTGTTTTGTGTCTTTCTCTTCCTGCTTGTGTCATTCCAGTTTGTTTTTGTTTTGATTTGCTTGCTTTCTGAATATTGTGGATGATGGCGGTGTGCAGGAAACAAGCTTAGCACCTAATTGAAACGTTCCCTATAAAAATAAAAAATGTCTCCTAATAAAAGACATAGTTTATCTTATTGCTAGGACTAAGTGTACTGAGCGTGAAATTGGTGTAGTGTGGAGGGCCGTGTCTCCATCACTGCTCCAAACTGTTAGGATTTCTCAAACTAGAAAGAAATGCTTGCGTGTGGTTAACTCGAACGGTTTTCTTTGAAGATATAAGACATTTTAAAAAACCATGTTGAACACTGGTATTTTTCCCCTGAGAACTCTAGTAACCCTCCCCCCAATGTGAACACGTTTATTTCTAATTATTATTATTATTTTTTAAATCGGTTTCTGAATGCCTTTAGTTTTTGCACCGTAATTTAAGGTGAAACTGCCGGTTATTTCGGAGTAATTTCAGTACAAGATACAGGGAATCATTAGTAGCCTGAGTCGGCTTTGTAAAGGCATGTAATAATCTTGGCTAATTTCTTTTACAACCTTTGACTTTTACCAGAATTAGCATCCTTTTAGTCTCCGTAGCAGCCTGATTATTTGGGTGTTTAAGAAGTACGTTCAGTACTTTTTGCAGACAGAAGCCATTTAGAGTCTTAATAGAAAACACAGAAATGCATACTTTCATAAAGTAATTAGATTTTAAAGCATTGCATTTGAATAATTTTTAGTGTAGATTTCATCAAGTATTGTCATGCTGGGACCAAATATATTTCAGTTCTAAATGTGTCATTTTGTCTTTCTGCTAACGATTTAGTTTCTGTAGTGGAAAGTTCTGATATAGTTAATACCTGACATTCAAAGTTGTAAATTATTGATTAAATTAGCATTTTAAAAAATGGTTTCTCATTCATGTTTCTTCTGTAGTGCTGTTGTGATTTTACTTCCTTAAATGTGTTTGTTAAGGAACAAATGTAATAGAGGGAGACTGAGCATTTGTGATTTAAAGGAGCTTTAGGTCTAAAGGTTGATAAATTATGTAGTTGTAGTTACTGGAATTATAACTAAATGCCTTTTTGGAGAAAATTGATGTAACATGTTGCACGAGTATATTAATAGAAGTGGCTTTTTCTTTGCTTTCCAGGTTTTTGAGTGAGTTTGCTTTAAAGAGGTATTGCATGCTAATTTTTTTTTTTTTTTTTTGAGGTGGGAGTGCCTTAACAGAAGCGTCTCTGTTTAGCTGAGTTGCTTTAGTGTAAGTCTTGAATTTAGAAAAAAAAAACTGCAGATCTGTTTCAGACTTAAATTTGTGCTGAGGCAGTCACTTTGAAATTTTTCTGAGTAAGTTTTATACGGATCGTTGACTTTTTATGGTGGCTTGGCTCTTGTAGCAATCTGTTTATACTCTAGAGCAAAGCTTATTTCTAAAAAATGTGGGTAAAAACAAACAAGTATGTGTCACTTTCTTAAACTGCATTTTAGTTGAGCTATTTTTTCATTTATGTGTAATTTTTTTCCTCCTATCTCCTTTCAGTTTTTTTTCCCCCTTCCAAAATTAAGGAGCAAGTATTACAATAATTTGTGAGCTGCCCAGGCACACTCCAGCTCTCTGCTTGGAAGCTCCTTTTTCTGATGTAGCCAGGATTATAGTAACATCATTAGACACATTCTAATTGGCATATGAATTGCTGAGACTGTACCAGAGCGCTTAACCCTACAGCATCTGCCTGGTTCACCGAAGATAAAATTCATGTTTAACCTTGTCTAAAATGTAACCAGTTTTGGTGAGAACATATTATTTTTCTTACTTTTAAACTTTATTAAGTTCTGTTTTGTCTCCATTAGCTCATGCCTAACTTCCCCCCTGCCCCCAATGATTTCAAAGTGAGTGGTTCTTTAAGCATCTTACATTATGGTGTTAAATGTACAACTTTGGATTTCCTTTTTGTTCTAGAAGATTAGAAGATTGTGTAGTTAGGCTTTTTTTTTTTTGCTTTTTTGCTTAAACGGTGGCAGAGGTGACTCTGAGGTGAAGCTTAAATCATGTATGAAAGTAACCTGACTGAAAGATTTCATTGTTTTTTCACACTAAATGGATGTTAAAGGAACTAGACTAGAGTAACACAGCATTTAATGCAAATTTGTTAAATTATCAAAATTTTGGGCCTTTTGCTCAACAGTTGATAAAGGTTTGATTGTTTTAAAATGAGAAATTCAACTAATTGAATATGCCTACCTGTCATTCCTTTGAACCATTTTTCACCCTAATATTAACACGTTGCTGTTAATGATTTAGAATTTTTGATTTTTTTCTAATTTTAAAATGTGATTTTGGTGATGGAATATTTGGCTGAATTCCAGTTTCTCAGGAACCAAGGTATTTCAGATAGTGTCACTTTGACTGTATCAACATGGTGTGATCGGCATCCAGGAAGAATTATTTAGCCATTAGAATGAATGAAAACTAGGGTTAAAAAAATAAAAACACTTAAATATGTAAAACTTGATGGTAGGTGGTCAGAGTCTTATAAGAATTTAAATCTTGATTAGTTTCTATCGCAAATTACGTCATATGTCAGATAACTACTAGATACTGATTGTGAAGTATCTTTTAACATTTTAATTTCAAATTCCAGCACAAAGACTATATATTTCATTATTTAAATTTTAAATTAAATTATTTTGTAGTTTGGAAAACTTGTAATTGTTCATGGTTCATCTTTTTATTGTCTTTTATTTTTTTATAACCCCAAAGTAAAGGGCAGTAGTTCTCAACCTTGGCTGCACTTTGAAACCTCTTAGGGAGCTTTACAAAATATTGATGCCTGGAACCCTCCCCTAGAAATAGCCACTCAGTTGGTTTGTGATGTAGCCAGGTCAGAGCCTCACAGTGGTTACACCATTACCAAGAAACCCCAGATGAAACCCATTGCCAGTTACGCAATTCTAACTCATGGCAACTTCATAGGACAGAGTAGAACCACCCCATAGGGTTTCAAAGGCTGTAATCTTTATGCAAGCAGGGTGCTGCCACATCATTCTTCTGTAGAACGGTAGGAGGGTTCGAACTGTTGATCTTTTGGTTAGCAGCTGAGTGCTTAACCAGTGCCCCGCCATGGCTCATTGAACCGTCAGGGTCGTCCTTTTCTTTTGAACTCTTTCACATGTGTCACATTTATATTCTTTCGCACAGTGGTGTACACATGCACAATGTAACTGTCTCATATCTAACTTAATGAGTCTTTTGAAAGTATTGCCACATTTATTTTGTTTCAAAGTTTTATCTTCTATTTTTTCCTAATTCATTTGCACTGTCTGGTAGCAAGTTGCAGGAAGCTTTGTTTCCCATGGTGAGAAGCTGGTGTATCATCACCACAGGCAGTCTCTGGGTTACAAAACCAACCATGCTAAAACCTGCTAAGTTAAAATTGCTTGGTACATACAATGGTTTGAGTGCTGCTTTGTGACTCCCATGAAAGTATTATTATTATTATTACTTTGTTATGTTAAAGATGTTTTAGTGTATCTGAAACTATTTCTTTAATGCTTTTTATGCATAGAACTGTACGCTATATGCAACATACTGAAACAAATGTGTGACTAAATGTCGGTAGTTGTGGCTTACATAGAAATTTGACTTAAAGATAGACTTAGGAGTGGAATGCGTTTGTGATCCGGGGACTGCCTGTATCCTAATAGGAAGTTAGTCTTTGAAAGTACTCTAAAATGCCTACTTGTGCTTCTCTTAGAGACTAATGACTTCCGGTGTCTAAATTGGCATCTAAATCCCTAATAGAATTTGATCTTGGGTTAATCAGCTTGGAAAACATATAGTTCTCTAGCTCCAATTAACTTTACACCTCACTGGTTCCTGAGAGGGCAATTGTATTGACTAAGCTTTTGCTCTCAGTGGTTAACTTATATACTGTGAGACAGCTGCTCAACAAGTCCAACTAGTTAGCAGTTCTCTAGAAATCACTTAGAGGCATGCTCAGTTCTCCAGTTACATCACCTGCAGTTGTTCCCAGGTTCTCCCCCCCCCACACACACACATATTGATTGGGAATGGCGTGAGAGGAGGCATGGGAATCTGTATTATTAAAACAGTGCCTCTTGATTTAAAAGGCTGTGGTTATTGGTGGTGTAGTGCCTAAGGCGTTTCACTGCTAACCAGAAGGCTGGTGGTTCAAACCCACCCGCCACTCCTTGGAAGGAAGGTTGGACAATCTACATCCGTAGTGATACCGCCTTGGAAACCCAAGGAGGGGTCACTGTGAGTTGGATCCAACTCGACTGCAGTGTGTTAGGTTATTTTTAACATGCTTATCCTTTATTGATTTGTTTGTTTTAATACGTTACATACAGCTTTACTTTGCTATCATGGGGCACGGTGTAATTTAGGTATTTGCTTAAAATTTGTCAAACTCCACTTACATGTTTTGAAAGGGGATTTTATAAAGAGACTGCTACTGAGTATTAATCTTTGCAGTAAGGTATGATTTCTGTACCTTAATGAGATAAATGCATACACTACAGGGCTTTTTCAAGTCAAAATGTATTTTTTTTTTTT
>NW_006921700.1:1275613-1290182 GCF_000298275.1 Orycteropus afer afer | reverse complement strand
TACACCTGGGAATTCTGATCATTCACATGAACTTATAGGCCCATTGTCTGCCAACCCTATATATGCTCTTGGATACACTCTCCATTTAGACATACCTAATTGTTTAGCTTGTTCACCTATCTATCCGTCCCTATACCCATGTTTGCTTTCTCAAAATGTATTTTTAGACGTAAAACTGAGTTAAAGATGTATGTATAGCACAAGTGCTCCCTAGTGAATTGTAGAGCATTTGATATCAATAGATGGCTAGTCATTGTATTACTTGAATCATCTGGTGAAAGGATGACCGGAAGTAATATTTTATGAGATAAGATAGGCCAGGAATCATTGTACATAAAGACACATTGTACATAAATGCATCTGTGTTATGGATCTCTCCTACTAAATTAGTTGAAGGAAGAATTTTATGTGTATAATAGATGTTGAAATGAAGTGACTGGCTAGTTGTGAAGAAAAAGTGACATAACTTTTACATATTAATCTTTTCTCATCAGTTGCATGTATTCATGATATAATTTGTTTCAGTCTTTCTGGTAATTTGTAAAGTGAAGAGCATAGGCTAGATCAGTGCTTTGTAAATCTGACAGCACCTCCTATTCCTAGGGTGCTTTTTTAAAGGTAGGGCCCCACCTTTGATATTTAAGGGATCCTGAAAAGCTTGATAATTTGATAGCCTCCTTCATTTAAAAAGTTTTATGAAACATGTTTTTCAGTTATCAGTTGTAATAAAACCTCAACTTGGTTTCTAATCTTTTAAAGCAGTAGTTTTGAAAGTGTGCTCCCCAGACTTGTGGGGATCCCCAGAAACTTTTCTTTAAGAGGTTCATGAAGTCAGAATGATTTTCATAATCAGTCTGAGCCATGGTTTGCCCTGTCACTGTGTTGACTTTGCGCTGATGGTGAGGCAGTGGTGGGTCAGCCGCTGGCACCTCAGCAGAAATCAGGGCAGTGTCTCTCGACTGAAGAGCTGTTGCTGTGTCCTTCACAGCCAAACACCCGTGTATGCATTTGAAACAATGCCAGTTTCATTCAAGAGTGTCCTTGATGAAGCAGTAAAAAGTCTTTATTTTTAAAAATCTTCACCTGGACACCTGGAGTGCATGTCTTCTTAATTACCGTGAGCAAACAGGAAGTACGCAGGAAGCACTTCTGCTCATCAGGGAGAGTGTTCATCTCTAGGAAACACACTTGTATGACTGAACTGCAGGCTAAACTAGCTGCTTGTTATTTTAAAATGGAAGACATTTATATTTGACTTAAAAGGATGAGTGATAAACTGTGGTTATTCAGATTTGGGTATTTGGCAGGCATTTCTTCAAAATGAATGAAGTGAGCCCACCACTTTAAGGAAAACATCTGTTTTTTTCCCCCAATGATAAAATCTGAGCTTTTAAGCAAAAACTAAATTTTTCCAAAACTTATTTCTGCCACCATGAGCTTGCCCCTTTCCCAATACTTACAGACTTTTCTGATGAGATAGGTGGTGATATTAAAGAATGTGACTTTTTAAAATGTGTCTACATTTAGAAAATCTACGTAACTCACTGAACTGATATCTTTCCAGATGATCATGATACATGTTACACAATAACACATAATACGAGATCCATTCAAAGTGTAACATAGATGAGTAAATTTTTTATAGCAGAGTAAAAAATTTCATCAATATGGTTTGTAACA
This sequence comes from Orycteropus afer afer, assembly GCF_000298275.1. Taxonomy (NCBI): domain Eukaryota; kingdom Metazoa; phylum Chordata; class Mammalia; order Tubulidentata; family Orycteropodidae; genus Orycteropus; species Orycteropus afer. The sequence continues at coordinate 1,288,502 of NW_006921700.1, read as the reverse complement.
ATGGCATGGGGGGAGGCGTCTAACCTCTTCTAACGTTGGGGGGTGGGATAATCAACATCAGCCTAGTGCTGATTCTTATGAAGTAGAGATCAGATATCCCTCCTCTCTCCACCCTTTTTACTAATTCTTACACCAGCCACCTGCACTCTCTACTGGGTTTGCTAATTTGTTGCAGTGGCCGCACAGAACTCACAGACAGTACTCACAAATATGGGGTTGGTTAGGTAAGTAGCAGGTTACAGTTTAGGATCACAAATGACTCAGTATATGGTTTTTCAGTGAGGACAACCTCTTCTCAGCCATGCCTGTAGGCAGGGCTCCCACTACTTAGCCTCTGCCCTTTCCCTAATGTTAGAAGCTCTTTACTCCACCAGTAAGTGCCCAGAGGTACCTCCTCTGCCAGCAAGCCTCTCTGCTGTAATGTGCTTGGTGTTCTTGGGCTATGGGTTGGCATACTCTCCTTGCTGCCTCCTGTCAGTCACCTGATTCTGCTGCCACCTTTTCTCTGCCACCACTTCTCACCATCTTCGGCATTACAGCTCTCTCTCTGTCTCTGTCTCTTAGTTCTAGGAGGCTCCCAGTGCAGGGACCCCAGGTCCAAGGGACATGCTTCACCCTGCATTCTTCTTCTTGAAGGTTTTGAGCCCTCCTCCCTCTTCTTTGGGATTGGCTGTCTTTTAAGCCTAGCAGGATGGCAAAACTGATCAGTCTCCTCAGTAGGGTTCCATACACCTTATTTGCATGGTTCCACCCTGTGATAGTTCAGTTTGTGTGTCAACTTGGCTGGGTCTGGTTGAGTAGCGGGGCAGCTGGATGTAGTATTCCCCATGATGAGACTGGTAATCAACTCCATGGTGGAATCTACTGGGAGTTGCTGAGTTAGCTGCCTTTGGGTATGTGATTTGCTTCCCGTATTTAAGAAACAGCTTTGGGAATGGTTTCTAGTTTATGGCACGCTTGAACCCTGCATATAGCCATGTCGTTGTTCAGCAGCTGCCATGCTCTGCTGACCTTGGGACTTACAATAGACTTAAATTAATGGCTTGCCGTGTGGCTTGGTAACATCGGGACTGTGCCTTTTTACTTGTCAACCCTGGGCTTCTCAGCTTCAGCAGCCACAGCTGTCTGAGTGAACGCCTTTAGCTCCGTGGGCCAGGAGCAGGAGGCAGAGCTGGACCCCAGGGTTGAGGGGCTTTCACCCAGCCCCTAGAGCCTGGCACTTTGAACTTGGACTTAAAGCCTCCAAACTGTAAGAGAATAAACTCTTGTTTGTTAAGGCCATCCCATTTGTGGTATATTCTTGTCAGAGTAGCACTAGGTAGCCAGAACACACCCCTATAAGGGTGCCATACACCTTATTTGTGTCATCCAGCTATCCAGTCCCCTTGATGGGTGACAAGCATCTTAATTGCATAGTCATTTGATGGGAGTTTTACAAGAGTGTGGGGAGAAAGGCTATATAAAAGTGATCCATTGCACCACAGTTACAAATTGCACATTGCAGCTAACCTTTAAAGTTCTGATGTTGAATCAAAGGTGAATATCCATTATTATCTGAAAAGGCTGTTAAAATACTTTCAAAAAAATGATCTTTTCCAAGTCCATGTCTGTGTGAGACGTATTTGCATCATACGCCCGTACCCCAAACCAGACCTGTTGCCGTTTTGTCAGCTCCAGCGCATGGTGATGCCATGTGTTTCAGGGTAGACCTGAGCTCCATAGGATTTTCTGGGTTGTAATCTTTATGGAAACATCTCCCAAGGCCTTTCTTCTGCGGTGTTGCTGGCGGAGTTCACATTGCCCCACCTCTGGTTCACAGTTGAGCACAAGCCATCTGTGCCTCCCAGAGACCTTTCCTTCATATGTGTTCACCAAAATATGATGCTAGAGCAGATTGAATGCAGAAGCAGATAAGCGAATTCAGCTGTCTTCTATTAAACTAGATGTTAAAGAAATTTACAAAAATGTGGTACACTGTTGCTAATTACTAATGCTTTTGGAAAATAATTATTTTCTAAAAAATACATTTTTATGTTAATGTGATGGTTTTATTATTTTAAATGAATAAATAAACATTTTTTTTAGTTCAAATTTCTAACGGGGTAAATACCAATAGATACAACTCACATAAACAAAAACTATTTGAGGTCTTCAGTGAAAAAGTAAAGAATGTAACACTCTTCTGAGACCAGAGAGTTTGACAGCTGCTAGTCTCTACTATTAACGACTACCGATTGGTTTACATATGGTTTGTATTATATCACAGCTATCCTGAGAATGCTGTTACTTGCATTTTTGTTGTTATTATCTATTAGAAAACATGTAGCCTTTACACTTAGTACAAAGGGGGATTCATTGACTTGCTCTGGAGATAGAGCTGGCCTCAGACTGGTGGAGCTGAGGTGTCTTTCTGTATCAGCAGGACTCCTACTTCTTGGCTTTGCTTTCCTTTCTGTTTAATTCTGAGGTAGACTCCAAGCTAACATTTTCAGCTTCAAGTCCGGCAGAAAGAGCACTTTTTTCCCCCTCTGCAGTTACAATAAAAGTCCTGAAACTGTATCATTGGCTTGGTGTGTATTCTCTGCCATCTCCAAATCAACTAATATAGCCAAGGGATGGCTCTGACTAGTCAGGCTGGGAATTTTCCCACCCACTCAAAATTCACAGTACTGTTAAAAAAGGGAATATATGCTGATAGACAAAAACAGATGTCACTGTAGTTCTTTGTTGATTTTCTCTCTTTTTTTTAAAAATAACCTATGATGTATTAATCCAGAAAACATTAATTTTTAAATCAGATTATTTTAAGTGAAGCTGGTATACCAATATGTAAAAGACATTTAAACCTGAGACCCATGGTATGGTGTAGTAAATTACCTGGCATGGCTTTTCTAGCCATAAGTCTTTGTAAACTCTGTGGTGGAATTTGCTGTGGGCAACTGAGGAGCACCTGGTTGTAAAAGTTATCCACTTGGGGTATTTCTGTTGGGCACAACACAAAGCAATGTTCTGGGAGGTTCCTGCTCTCTCTCAGGTGCTTAGAATTCTGATGTTATGATTGGTTAGTTTGGCCACTCTACCAGGCTCAAAAGGAGGCCTCCTAGAGGCAGAAGAAGTCTAGGTCTGTCTGAGACTGGTTGGTTGAGGAAGACGTGCTCCTGAAAGAGACACATGCTGCTGGCAAAGAGACGCAAGAGACACGTACTGCTGAGTGAGACACCGAAGTACAGTCACTGTTGGGAGAGAGACTGTGAGAGACTGTTAGGAGAAAGACTATGGGCTGGGAGAGAGACTGAGCGTTTTTCCTGAACTTGAATTGTAGCCTGGTGCTTCCCTAATAAACCCCGTAATCTGTGAGTTCTGTTTGGCCACTGCAGTGAATTATCGAACCCAGGAAAGAGGTGGTGGGTGCTTTGGGAGGAACAGTTGGTGAAAGGGCTGGAGGGAGGCAGCATGTCTGGCCTTGCAGGAATAGGCCTTGGGTTACTGATAGTGCTTCTGTCTTCCTCTTGTGGGGTTAGAGGAGGCCAGGAGATGTGGCCTTCTTGCCTTTTTTTAGCACATGGCTAAGTAAGAAACATACCCCTAAATTGGTCCCTTGTGGATTATCTTGAAAGTTAACCACAAAAATCTTTTTGTTGCTTTGGTTGTATTACTGCCTTCTTTACTCCTTTGTGCTCTTGAAAGTTCTCCATGTGCCTTCAGTTTGATGAACCTTAACTCTCAAAAGTTCCTTCATTTAGGAAAGAGAGATTTAGCATTGTTAAGATGTCTGTATTACCCAGTGTGATCTATAGATTCAGCATAGTCCTGATCAAAATTTTAATTTCTAGAAATTGAAAAATCAATCCCCAAATGTTCTTAGAATTGCAAGGAGCCCTGAATATCAAGGCAATCTTGAAGAAGAAAGTAGGAGGACTCACACTTTCTGATTTCAAAACATATCATGTAGCTGCAGTAATCAAAACGGTCTGTTATTGGTATAATAACACAGAGACCAATGGAATAGAATTGAAAGTCCAGAAATAAGCCCATACATGTATGGTCAACTGACCCCCCCCCCCCCAAAATAGTGTCTTTGGTGAAGGTTTATACAGCTAATTAGGTTCACATGAAACAATTTCTGTACATTTGGGGGGTGGGCATGCAAGAAGCACATGGGGGCAGCATCATCTGACCTACTCTAATTTCACAAGTGGGGAGAAGGGTCAGCACAAGGCTGATTGCTGTGAGGTAGAGGTCAGACATGCATCTACCCTCCAACCAATTATTTTATTAGGGAAGTAACAGGTTACAATGGAGGCTCAGGAATACTCGAGCAATTCTTTGATCAGGACAGCCTCCCCTCAGCTGTGCCTCAGGCATGCTTCTTTCTGGCCTTGGCCTCAACCCGGCTTGGGCAAGTGCCAATAGGTGCCCAGAGAGGCATCCACTCCGCCAGCATACCTCCTGCCTGAAGACACTCAACTGTTTCACTCCATGGGCTGGGAGCCTGTCATTCCGTCTTATGCCCTTATCTTGGTTCTGCTGCCACTGTTTCTCTGCTGCTGCTGCTCACTGTCTCTCGCTGTCTCAGCAAACGTTATAGCTCTCTCTGTCTCCTGGTTTAAGAAGATTCAGCACAGGGATCTCAGGTCCAAAGGACATGCTCCACGCCTGACTCTTCTTTCATGATGGTGGTGAGATTCCCTCTTTCTCCCTCTGGGATGGCTCATCTTGAGCCTAGAAGATGGCAGAACTGACAATGCCCATGTTAGGGTTACATGCACTTTATTTCCATGTACCATATTTATGTTTTTAATAAGCCAATCCCCTTCTGGGTCACAGGCACCTCAGATTTGCATCATTCCATCCAGTTCATGTGGTGGGAGTTACAAAAATTTACGCTATAAGAGCCATATTAAGTAATTCACTGCACCATGGGGCTTATACATATTGCTCAGTGACACTACATTTTCCACACTGTATTAACATTCTCTTTATTTCCATTCTTTGTCCATTTTCCTTCTCATCTGTGCTTTGTTGACTGTTTTGGTCTCATATAGATGATTTTTTTTTTTTTTTTTTTATGGTCAGTTGATTTTTTTTTTCCCATCACAATTATAGAGTTTATTGGGGACATGACAGATTACAATTCAGGATCAGTAAACAACTTAGGATACAGTTCTTCAATCAGGCAGCTTATTCTCTGCCATGCTACAGCCACACTTTTTTCTGTCCTCAGCTTCTACCCTGCCTGATCAAAATTTGAATTGTAGCTTGGTCTTCCCTAATAAACCCGCCAGTGTTTACAATGCTCTTTTAGCTTTGCTCAGAGAGGCACCCTACTCCACCAGCAAGCCTTCTGCATGAGGGCACTCACCTCTCATTCTGTGAGCTGGGAAGCTCACCACTCTTGTCTCTTGCTGGTCTGTTGGTTCTGCTACCTCTGCTGCCACCCTCTCTCTGCTGTCTCTTTGGAGGTGTCCAGCACAGGGATCTCAGGTGTGAGAATGAGCGTCACTCCTGGCTGCTTTTCTGTCTTGATGGTAGTGAGATCCCCTGGTCTATTGATTTTTGACAACAGTGCTTCATGGATAAGAATCAGCATAAATCTAATCCCTAAAATATGAATTATAATCAAAACCCCATTTTCCTGCATTTTAGTCATCCCTTGTACCAACACCCCCATGACACTCCTTCTGCCTCTAGCCACCTGGGGCTAGGTCAGTGCTAACAAGTTGAAAGAACCTCTTCTTCACAGTGCCAAATAAGCAGACACCATCCACAAACTTGTGAGTCCACACAACAGGCACTCTTCCTTCTGAGTTGCTGGCTGCAAATTCAGTATTTTCCTACTACTTTGGGATGCCAGCTATAGTCTTTGGGGCTTCCCCTGAGCTCCCTGACTTTCATCTGCTGGCTTCCACTACTTCTTTGGATTCGATATTCCCTGGAAAGACTCAGAACTCACAGAAAATACTATGCTTATGATTATAGATTTATTATAGCAAAAGGATACAAATCAAGATCATCATAAGATAGACATCAGGATGAGTCTGGGAGGACTCCTAGTGTGGAATGCTTATATCTTAAAAAGGTCATGTCACCTTCCCTTCACCAAACAGGAAGCTTTATTGGCTTCATTAAGTAGTCATGATTGAGGCCTCATTGCATATGCATGATAGGTTAAATCATGCCTTCTGAGGTTAGCTGATAGGAGGCTGCCATGTGGTCTTTTAGCTCTGGCTAGCCTCCATGCATTAGCACAAATCCTTATGGGGTCTGGAGGTTTTCGATAATAAAGGCATCTTAATTGCTCAGGAAGTTCCAAGAGTTACCTCTCAGGAACCAAAGGCCAAAAATAAATTTTGGCAGTGGAGCTAAGGTGATTGTTTACTGCTAAGTCCATGCAATGGGCAAACAGTAATATCTTTAATAAGTGGTACTGGGAACGACTGGATCTCCACATGGAAGACCTTGAAGCTGGACTCACACCACACACCACACACCACACACCACAAATAGAAATGAACTCAAAATGGACCACAGACCTAAGTATAAGAACTAAAACATGTAACTCTTGGAAGAAAACATAAAGATACTGCTCTGGAACCTAGTTTTTAACAGTTCTTAGACATGCCACCAAAAGCACAAGCAACAACAGGCAAGTTTGGTAAATTGGACTTCATCAAAATGAAAAACTTGTTCAATGAAGGACTTAAACAACAGAGTGAAGAGACAGCCTACATCTTGGAAGAAAAATTTGGGAAGCCATATATTGGTTTTTGGGAGCTCTGGTAGCATAGTGTCTAAGGCATCTGACTGCTAACCAGAAGGCTGGTGGTTCAAACCCACCAGCCACTCCTCGGAAGGAAGATTGGGCAATCTATTTCCTTAAAGATACTGCCTCAGAAACCCAAGGAGGGGTCGCTGTGAGTTGATTGACTCAACAGCAGTGAGCATTGCATATATTGGTTTAGAGTTTAATATCCAGAATATATACAGAACTTCTACAACTTAAAAAGACAACCAACCCAATTGAAAAATGGACAGAGGCCTTAAATAGACATTTCCCCAAAGAGGATGCCCAAATGGCTAAGGAGCACATGAAAAGATTTTCAACGTCATTAGCTACAAGGGAAATGCAAAACAAAACCACAGTGAAATACTATCTCACCACTAGGATACCTAGTTTAAAACAAAACAAAACAAAAAAAAAAACTGAAAACAAATGTTGGCAAGCATGTGGAGAAATTGGAACTTAGATTCATTGTTGGTGGGGATACAAAATGATACAGCTGTTGTAGAAAAAATTTGTTGGTCCCTCAAAAACTTAAACCTAGAATTACCGTATGACCTAGCAATTCCGCTCTTAGGTTGTATGTTTCCAGATATTACCAATGTCTGTGTTGAGAACTGGCATGGCTGTGTAACTTCACCCAATTAAATGTGAGCAAAAGAGATAGCCTTTAAGAACAGTGTGTGAGTTATCCCTTCCGTGCCATGTAAGGTCATATGTAGAGATGGGGCTTTTGTCGTTCTAATCCCTGAGAGGGGCACAGGGGACCTGAACAGATCTAGGAGTCGGCCATGGGGATCCAGGTGAGGAGAGGGAAACCAGGTCACACCCCACAAGTGCAAGGCGTGAGGTAGTGCAGCCAGTATGCTCCTTGGAAGAGAGAATGGCCAGACTTCGTCTCACCTGCTTTGGTTATGTTGTTAAGAAGGGACCATTCCCTGGAGAAGGATGTCATGCTTGGTAAGGTCGACTAAAGAGGGGAAGACATTCAACGAGATGGGATTGACAAGGTGGCTGTGACAATGGGCTCGCATATAGCAAGGATCATGGGAGCTGGTGCGGGATCGGGCAGTATTTATTCTGCTCGCATGGGGTTGCTATGAGTCGGAAACGACTAGATGGCACCTAACAACAACAGCAATCCCTGAGAGATGACAGTGAGTAGTGTGCCAACTGATCTGTGATAAACATATCGCATAAATAGAAAATAAACCTTTCTTTTTAAGCTACTGAAATTTTGGAGCTGGGTGTCAGTGCCTCTCCTGTGCTGACAGGTGCATCATGCTAAGATTCAACTTGTCTGTGGACTTTCTGTGCTCCATCGCTTGAGTCCCAAATCACATTAATACCTAAGTCTTAATGTTTGTTACTTAGTGTTATATATTTGGATCTTCTTGATCAGTGGTTTCCAGTGGAATGATTCCTGCTCCTTAAGGGATGTTATGGAAGTTTGTAGGAGGAGTTTTGTTTGGTAAGTGGGACCTGGGGATATCATTCTTCAATATGAGGGACAATGAAGAATTATCTTGCATTCTACAAGACTTTCAAAATACCCCAGAAATTCAGTATGAGGAAAACATGTAATTAGCCTGGAACCTCACTCTACCTTACATACCCAGTTTTCTGGGAATTCAACTTCTCTGTTTATTGAAATTTTTTTGTTTGGAACTTTTATCAGGAGTTCATCATTTGGTAAATCCATGTCACCAGCTATAATGCCATTATGGTGTTTGAATTGTCAATACATCCGCCCCCCCCCACCCCACCAAATGAGTTGAGATGGACTTAACAGCAAGTTTATTTTTAAAGTCTGAATTTATAGCTGTCTTACTTAAGATGATTATACATAAAAGTTCAAGCATCTAACTTTATCATTATTCTTTTTCTCCTTTATGTTACAGTTAAGGCATTGTTAGATTTTTAAAAATATGTGTAATTAGGTTAGAATTGTATTTCAGGATAGTTAAGGAGATAGGAGTTCTGGTAGCGTAGTGCCTAAGGCACTTGACTGCTAACCAGAAGGCTGGTGGTTTAAACCCACCAGCCACTCCTCCCTCTCAAGGAAGGTTGGGTGCAATCTACTTCCGTAGTGATACCGTCTTGGAAACCCAAGGAGGGCAACAACAACAACAACAAGGAGATAGTTAAATAATTTGTAAAATATTTGTTACAAATATGAGATAGAGTCTGACAGAGTTGAGAACCACTTTGAGATTATGTGCTCCATGGTAGTGTTTTGCATATGATAGATACAATGTCCAGTTCGTCAATTTATGGTTCTTAGATTGCTTTTGTGTACATTGTTGTACTTGATTACTACAGCAAGTCTGTACACTGGCAAGGCAGATGCTATTTCCGTCTCCTAGAGAAGAGAATCAAGAGATGTTAACTAGTTCAGTCATGCTCCTGGAGCTTAGGTTAGAGCATACTTAATGCCAGTGTAGTGCTTTGGTCTGTTATTCTTCCATACAACTTTCTTTGTTTTACATCATAATCTAGAGCTGTTACATGTAACAATAAATCTATATATCCCTGCTGGTTATTATTTTTCATACAAGAACTTTTTATTATGTTTCAGGCACTTCTAGAAAAAAATAAAAGAGACAAAAATACGAGAAAGCTGTGTTTAAGAAAGCAAGGTAATTTTCATTAGTGTTCAGAGAAATTTGTAATTGAAACAATCTTTGAGATACCAGCAGGCAAAAAAAAAAAAAAAGCAAAACTGAATTTTAAAAATGATATCATTGAATGGTGAGATTGTGGTGAAATGATTATACTCATTTAATTACATGATGGACTGGTGTTGCCTGTTTGGAATGTTGTTATGGTTATGAGCCAGACCCTTAGTGACCCCTCCTTGGGTTTCCGAGGTGGTATCACTGTGGAAGTAGATCGCCCAACCTTCCTTCTGAGTCGTGGCTGGTGGGTTTGAACCACCAGCCTTCTGGTTAGCAGTCAAGTGCCTTAGGCACTATGCTACTGCAATGTAGTGTCAGAAAATGAGTTCAGCAACAAAAGTCTTTGAACTCTTCAATTTATTGTAAGGCAGTGACACAAAATAAAAAACTATATATTGTCAATCCAACCACTTTATTTGTATATTCTCGGAATTGTGCACAGTGCTAGATCTATTTCTGTAAAGATTTACAGCCTTGAAAACCCATTGGGGGTTGCTATGAGTCAGAATCCACTTGATGGCAGTGGGTTTGGTTTGGTTTTGGTCCACAGTGCTAGGAATTTCTCAGATGAGAATGTTAACTGTTTTCTTGAATTTCTGGATTTGTGCCAAGAGAGTGTGAGACAAAGATGTAATCAAATAACTAATAGGGGCATACCTTAAGTTTGGGGAGGAAGTAAAAAATCACACCAGGGAAGTAACCCTCTTAGAGTTGAGGAGAGAGGACAGTATGTCAGAGGAAAGTTGGAGAAATTGAGAGAAACATTTAAGCTGAACTTGGAAGGGTAACTAGGACTTGACCAAGTGGATAAGATGGGGTTGGATGTTTTAGGCAAAAGGATTAGTCTGAATTTGAAAGCACAGGTGGAAACTCGTTCATTTGACAACATGGAGCACTTAATGTCCTAGGAATTGGGCATGTGTGTAGTGATGAATTAGACATGTACAATCCTTGCCTCCTTGGAGCTTTCCGTTTAGTGAGTAAAATAGTGATGTTGGCATTCAGAGGTTTCAAACTAGTGGTTCTCTTGGGCCAAATTTGAGTTGAAGATATGTTGTGTTTGACCTACATAGTCATTTTAATTTCTCTCCTTTGTTCCTCCCTATTTCCCGTGAATAAGCTGCTAGTACTTAAAAATGAACTTTCACATACAAGTGGACGTTTTGTAGCTGCTCTTTAAATTGAAGATCTGGGAACAGTGGACTAGTATTCTCAAATGCCATTTCATGAGTTGGACGTGAGCCGGGGCTACCCGCTTTAAGTGGGCATGCACTTCGTATTCAGTACTTTTCTTTACACCTGACATATTTTATTCATTTGTCTAGTTTACTTAGCTCCCATAGGCCTTCAGGGACCTCTGGGGGGGTACAGTGGTTACAGCATTCAGTTGCTAATCACAAGGTCGGTCAGTGGTTTGAACCCACCAGCCACTACACAGGATAAAGATGAAGCAGTTGGCTCCCACAAAGACTTACAGCCTTGGAAACACTATGGGGCAGTTCTGCACTATCCTGTAGGGTCGCTGTGAGTCAGAATCAACTTGAGGATTTGGTGTTTTGGTGTATGCCTTTGAGGTGTGAGTCCTGGATTGGTGGTTTGTTTCCATCCCTGACTTCCTAAATTTTTCTGACAGATTTTAATAGAAAATGCAGAAAAATGTAGTACATTTTTTTTTTTAGTTGTGATCTGAGTGAAAGTTGGAGCAAATTGATTTTCCATTAACAATTCATACACATATTGTTTCATGACATTAATTACAGTCTCCACAGTGTAACAACCCCTCTTCCTCTTCTTGTGTTTCCAGTTTCCATTCATCCTTCTTTCCTTTGGGCTTTATCCCTGGGCAAATGCTGTCCTTTTGATCTTGCATAGTTGGTTGTTAAAAGGAGTGCATATCTCCCTGGTGTTAGAGGTCTTTTTATAGGCTTGTCTGCTAACTGTTTGGCTGAAAGTTGAGCCACAGGGATGAGTTAATTTTCAGCTTGAAAGGGCTGTGGTCTCAGGGTTCCACCAGTCTCTATCAGACCAGTAAGCTTTCTTTCTTTTTTTTTTTTTAATGATTTTGAGTTTTTTCCACATTTTTCTTACACTCTGTCCAGGACCTTCTATTGTGATCCATTTCAGAGTGGTCACTAGCGGTAGCCGAGCCACCATCTAGCTCTTCTGGTGTCAGAGTCGAGAACACTAAGGTTTGCAGGGTCCGTTAGTCCTTTGGACTGTTTGTTTTTCGTCTTTATGATGGACTGGTGTTGCCTGTTTGGAATGTTGTTATGGTTATGAGCCAGACCCTTAGTGACCCCTCCTTGGGTTTCCGAGGTGGTATCACTGTGGAAGTAGATCGCCCAACCTTCCTTCTGAGGAGTGGCTGGTGGGTTTGAACTGCCAGCCTTCCGGTTAGCAGTTAAATGCCTTAGGCACTATGCCACCAGATCTCCCTCTTTATAGCACATACAGAAACAGATTTAGAAATATGTGTTTGCTGAACCTATATATAGTTGTGGATGTAGTCCCATTTACCTACCCATACTTGTTCACCTTACCTGTCTGGCTATGTATCTGTGGACCTACTTGTAGATTATTGTTTTATTGCTGATACTGCAAGATTGTGTATGTAATAGTATTTCCTTTTGTTGTCTGTAACTCTTGTGTATCTCTCTGTCTTCCTTTGCCTTAGTGATATTGTGCTGATCACCCTGTTATTGTATATTACTGCCTTTCCCTTCGCCCAAATTAATACATATCTGTTAGTGAGTTAAAGATTCCCCAGCACCACCCCTGGTAATCATCAGAGAATGTTTCTTTCTTGGGTGTAAATCTTTCCTTTTTTTAATAGAGGACTCGTAAAGTGTTTATCATGTTGTGGTTGACTTTTTTCACTCAGCATAGTATCCTCCAGGTTCATCCACATTAATGAGATGTTTTGCAGATTCTTTCTTGTTCTTCAGCAATGTGTAGTATTTCATTGTGTGTATGTACCATAGTTAGTTATCCATTTTTCTGTTGATGGGAACTTAGGTTGTTCCTATCTTTTTGCTATTGTGAATAGTGCTGCAGTGAACATGGGTGTGCGTGTATCTATTTGTGTCCTGTCTTTTATTTCTCCAGGATATATACCTAGTGGATTGCTGGATTGAATAGTATATCTATTTCCATTTTTTGTTTAAGAAAGCATCATTCTGTTTCGCACATTGATTGTACCATTTTACAGTCTGACCAGCAGTGTATGAGGGGTTCTAGTCTCTCCACACCCTTGCTGGCATTTGTTGCTTTCTGTCTTATTGAACTTTGCTGTTACTGCTGTGGAGGGATGCTGTCTCATTGTTTCGATTTGCAGCTCTCTAATGGAGCTCTGGTAGCATAGTGGCTAAAGCACTTGACTGCTAACCAGAAGGCTGGTGGTTCAAACCCACCAGCCACTCCTCGGAAGGAA
>NW_006921700.1:1267613-1274633 GCF_000298275.1 Orycteropus afer afer | reverse complement strand
GCCAGAGACCATTCCCCAAGGCATCTCCTTATATACAGGAAGCAGACCACATCGCTAAGGCAGCCTACTCAGCTGCTCACAGTAGATTCCACCATAGAGTTGATTACCAGTCTCTCCATGGGGAATACTACATCCAGCTGCCCAGCCACTCAACCAGGCCTAGCCAAGTTGACACCGCACATTATCTACCACAAAGGCTAGAACATTTTGCTTCACTCCCTGAAGAAACCTGCATACCTATTAGCAGTCACATCCATTCCCTCCTCTCTCTACCTCTGGCAGCCATTAATAGGTTTGCCTATTCTGGACATTCATATAAATGGACTCATATAACATAGGGCCTTTTATAGTAACTTCTTTCACTTAGCAGGAAGTTTCATGGTTTATCCATGCTGTAACATGGATCATACTTCATTCATTTTTATGGCTGATCATTATTCCTTTGTATGGATATATTCATACATTCATCAGTTGATGGGCATTTGACTTATTTATATTTTGGGGCTGTTACGAAAAATGCTGTGAACATTTGTGTACGAGTTTTTGTAGGACATAGGCTTTCAGTATCTAAGAGAGGATCTCAGGTAGCGTAGTGCCTGAGGCATTTGACTGCTAACTGGAAGGTTGGTGGTTCAAACCCACCAGCCATTCCACGGAAGGAAGACTGGGCAGTCTGCTTCCATAAAGATTTACCGCCTCGGAAATCCAAAGGGGATCGCTATGAGTCAGAATCGACTCGATGGCAGTGAGTTTGGTTTTTTTGGTGATGGTGGGAGTGAAAAAAATCAAATCCCTGCTTTTTGCTTCTGACACAAACTGTAAAAATTCGTCCTATCAATTCATTTAATTATCAATACTGTTCCCTTCTGTTTTGGTACCAACTGCATGTGCAGCACTTCTGATACTAGTCACCTGGAGCTAGGTCAGACCTCACAGGTGAAGGAAATGGTCATCTAGCCTGTTGTGTCTGCACAAACCTCAGATGCCAAAAGCAAGTTTGGGAGTTCCCACAACATCCTCACTTCTGACTTGCTGGCTGCAAACTTTGGAGTTCCTCTCCCCCTTCAGGATACTAGCTATCAGCTTGGGGATCCCCAGCCCCCTTACTGCTTACCTGTTAGCTTCTACTACTCCCTCAAGTTCAGTAATTTGCTAGAACAATACACAGAAAGTGCTAAATTGATTATTATTTTGTTACAGCTGAAAGGATCCAAATGAAAAGGTGCATAAGACAAGGTCTAGGAGGGTTCTCAGCTTGAAACTTGCATATCCCACAGTAGGACACACTGTACTGTCCATGCTCATTAATATTTTCAACAACCTGGAAGACCAAGGAGCTTCCCGGTCCAGAGCCTTTATCAGGGCTTCATATGTAAGCATATTGATGAAATCAGCCACGTCCCCTGAGGTCAGCTGATACCACCAGGTGGTCTTTCTGACCTAGCCAGCCCCCAGCTGGGGCATAAGCCCTCAGGTGTGGTGTGGAGCATTATCAAAGACACTTCAATCACTGGGGAAATTCCAGAGTTTTAGAGGCTATCATCTTTCAGGAACGAAGGACAAAGGCCAAATTCTTATAAGTAAATTGTAAACCTCATACATGATAACTGTGTTTAACAGTTTGAGGACCTGTCAGACTATTTTAAAGTGGCTTTTTTAAAGTACCATTTTGCAGTTCCACCAGCGTCTCATTTTTCCACATCCTTTCTAATGCTTATTATTGTCTGTCTTTTATTTTGCCATGGTAGTGTGTGTGAGGCAATAAATAATTCTCATTGTAATTTTAATTTGCATTTCTCTAATAACTAATGAGGTTGAGTTACTCTTCATGTGCTTATTGGCTTTTCTTTGAAGAAATATTTATTCAAATCTTTTGCCCATTTGTCAGTTGGGCTGTTGGTTGTTGAGAGCAGAGGTCTCTTAACAAAGATGAGTGTTTTTAACTCTAGACAGCATTTGGCACCCAGGTGATGATGAATTCATCATGTGTATCAGTGATAGTTTTCAGGCTTAACTGATCATTAATCAAGAGTATTTTAAAATTCTGGTCTTCTGATCCTTTTTAAATAGTCCTATTTAGATTTTACTTAAGGGTGACTTCTGTAGTCAGTAAGATTTGATTGAGCATACCTCTACAATAATGAGAAGGCCTAACTTTGTCAACTTTTAGAATAACAAAAACAGCAAATTTTTAAGTCATCTTAAACTCATGAACACCAAAATTTATTAGATACATTGAGTCTTTGGCTCTCCTGTGGAGAATTCCATCTTTTCCCGAGTAATCGAATCTCCTTTGTGAAATGCGTTCTAATATCTGTGTCTCTCTTTCTCTTTTAGGTTATCTTGAATACCACATCCCTAATTATTTTTCTTGCAACGTAAGCTGTTTTTCACTGCCTCCAAAAGATCACAATTGTTCTGGAAACTGGAGACGTATTTGATTTAAAAGAAATAAGTTTAACAAATGGACAATATGTCTATTACGAATACACCAACAAGTAATGATGCCTGTCTGAGCATTGTCCATAGTCTGATGTGCCATAGACAAGGTGGGGAGAGTGAAACATTTGCAAAAAGAGCAATTGAAAGTTTGGTAAAGAAGTTGAAGGAGAAAAAAGATGAATTGGATTCTTTAATAACAGCTATAACTACAAATGGAGCGCATCCTAGCAAATGTGTTACCATACAGAGAACACTGGATGGAAGGCTGCAGGTTAGTCTTCTGCTGAAGCTCCTCTCTGCCTCCTGGGGTGGCAGATAAAAAAAACCCTTACGCTTCCTCTTAAATTATTTAGGGTATGTTATGGTAACCCCAGCTCTTCAGCTTCTGTGCATCCTGTACCAGTATGCATTATGGGAATATATGGAAGAAAATGTCTCCCACATACTAAAGATATGTCTTAAAAGTGGTGGGTTTTTGTTAAAAAGATTTTTACATGGTAAAAGTATATCTAACAGAACATTTGCCAGTCCGACTTTTTGTGTGTAGCTCAGTGACTTTGATTATGTTTATCAAGTTATACAACCATCACCACTCTTCTTTTCCAGATTATTCTACCACCATTAACAGGAACTCAGCGTCCCCTATTTAGTGACTCCCTCATACCCTAAGAACCACTAATAAGCTTTGGTTACCATGTTTGTCTGTTTCATACAAGTAGGATCATGTAGTATTTGTTCTTCTATTAGAAGTTTTTTTCTAACGTTCACACTCCAAAAACAGTTCACTGTAGAAAATTTGAAAAATACAAAGCAGAAGAAAACACACACTTTAAAGAAAAGAACTGCCTTCGACAATCTAGTATTCTTCCTAGTAGTGCTTTTTTATTTTTCAGTTTTGTTACTTGTATGCACATTTGAACAGTTATTCTACAAGATACTAAGCTTCTTGTAGGCAAGAAACTTCAGATTGTATCAATTACTTGGTCCTGTTATAATTTGTTGTTGTTATGTTCCGTCAAGTCGGACCTGACTCATAGTGAACCCTTCCTTGGGTTTCCGAGGCAGTATCACTACAGAAGTAGATTGCCCCATCTGCCTTCCAAGGAGTGGCTGGGGGTGGGTTTGAACCACCAGCCTTCTGGTTAGCAGTCAAGTGCCTTAGGCACTACGCTACCAGAGCTCCCAATTTAGATACCTGATATCATATGTTTAATATTTTTATTATATGAAAAATACTCTAAAAGAGTTCAACCAAGCTTATTGTCAGTAATCAGGAGTTAAAACCTTGCATATAAAATTTTTCTCTCTCTTTCATATCCAGTGGTCATTTTTGCATCCAATTATTTAATTATGTCTTCCGCTTGATTTTTTAAAAGAAATCTGTAAAAGTCTTAAGAAGTTTAATTAAAATATTTTACTTTTAGATTTTAGACATGGTTTCTGCAACAAATTCAGCCTTTTTACGTTTGTAAAACCTGAGCACAGGTCTTGAAATCTTACATAGATTCAAGTTCTAGTTCCTCTGTAGTCCTTTGTGATTGTGGGCAAATAAGTTTTTTGAGCTTTAGTTTTCTCGTTTATGAAAAGGGGGTTCTAATGCTGACTTTATAGGGCTGTAAAGATTACACGGGACTGTGAAGATTTTTGCCTGGAATAAAATGGATGTTCAGTACATTAAGGGTCGTTTATTTTTTCTAGGTGGCTGGTCGGAAAGGATTTCCTCATGTGATCTATGCACGTCTCTGGAGGTGGCCTGATCTTCACAAAAATGAACTAAAACATGTTAAATATTGTCAGTATGCATTTGACTTAAAATGTGATAGTGTCTGTGTGAACCCATATCACTACGAACGAGTGGTATCACCTGGAATTGGTAAGGAGCCTGCCTTTATCCTTAGCGGCATAAAGAGAAAAGAGCCCGATAGTCATCTAACTTTTCTAAAATAAATTAGGGATTTGGAGATAACCCAGGACTTCAGATATTGTTAAGGAATCAGATATTTTTAATGAAATAGAGATATTTAAATTTGAACTTGGAAACCAGCTTGTATTTTGACTGCTAAAACTGATTTTATATAGTTGGTGTCTTGCCCACTTAGAACATTGTTACTGAAACGAAGATGGAAAACATAGAATTGAATAGTTTATGTATTTCATGTTTATTGTTAAATAGCATTTTTACTACTTCTCTTAGGAGCTCTGGTAGCATAGTGGCTAAAGCACTTGACTGCTAACCAGAAGGCTGACGGTTCAAACCCACCAGCCACTCCTCGGAAGGAAGGTTGGGCAGTCCTACTTCCGTAGTGATACTGCCTCGGAAACCCAAGGAGGGGTCGCTATGAGTCGGGGCCGACTCGACGGCACATAACAACAACAACAACAACTACTACTTCTCTTGGATTGAAATGATTCATTTAGTTTTGTAATCTGGTTTAAATTTGTATTTTGTTATTTTAAATATAATGGAAAATATTTTCATGATAATGATTAATGTCCCATTTTTTCCCCCTTTAAAAAATGAAGATCTCTCAGGATTAACACTGCAGAGTAATGGTAGGTAATCTGTTTCTTGTAAGTTTATTTTCTTTTATCCTCTCTTTTCTGGGATTTTTTGGTAGTCGTTGAGTGAGAGTTAGTTTGTGTGGGTGCTTAGCAATATTAACACGATGTTAAACAGCCCTGCTTTGGAGTGTAGTTTATTGCACAGGCCATTGTTTACAACTGGACTTAAACTGTCTGTCGGCCCTTTGGGTTTGGACTGCTGTTTAAGAGCTGGGGTAGTCTGAAAAATACAGTGGAGGAGTGCACCAGAAACATGAGGACAAAAGAAGCAAATGTTTTGAATTAGAAAAAACTGGCTTTTTGGAAGAAAATCTTACAGAGCTAGTCTCCAAGGTCATAAGAAATAATGTTTTATAATTTCTAATCATAACATAGTCTATAAAATACCAATATTCTAGTTTTTATCCATTTCAGGCTAACTTATTTTTATGAATACGTTGAGATTGACTTAAATTACAGATACTAGTATTTGTTCAGCCTTGTTTTATTTTGACCAAACAAAACATCTGAATATAACAAGTTTACTTCGAAGTATATGCTGCTCACAGCTGATCTAATTCTATTTTTAAAAAGAAAAAGTGTCTTAACGTTGAGAAATGACACACAAATGGTGTGTGTTTTTTATTTTTTAGTGTAATAATTGAGAATGGAGTTCCATTAAATATTAGCTCAGAAAAAAAATTATTAGCTCAGTTACTTAGAAAATGTTCATAAACAAAAATTTTTGTGAGAAGTAGTTAATTTGCAAAGAAACTCTGATAAGAGCCACTGCCATCTTAGAAACATGTGTCTGCCATTGCTCTAGAGGAAAATTAGTGGCTAAATACCTCTTTTGTAGTAGAATTTTAGTCTTTGGGTGGGTCAGAAATCTCTAACCTTCATAAAATTTAGGAAGAGCATGCAGGTCTGCTGGTTTTTATTCTCCACCTTCCACCTCACTCATAGTAGAAGCAGACCTAGTACATTTTGGTACCTGTTTATGGTTAGTTTCTGAGAAGTGTGGATTGGTAAAGGGAGTTGTTGTGGTCTGGGAAGGCTAGCTCTAAGGTTGGTTAACACTCTGCTTCTTCACCACACAGACATTATTAATATGTTATACTTCTCTTCTTGGAAAGTAAATATCTTTCAGGTCTTTACTATTCTCCATCTCTGTTTTTGGAGAATTAACCGTGGATGTTAGGGGTTGGGAGTTTGGTGATAATTATACCAGAATTTCCCCGGTGTAGTTTGTGGGGCTCCAAATCATGAAGGTTCAGTACAGTCCCCACTATCCTAAAATTAATGGTGTTTTGAATACCTGCTAAATTGATGGAGTGGCTTGAAAGGCTCCTTTCCTTGGCTATAGGACTCTATTTTGCCTTTTGGCTCCCTCTAGTGGTCATTATATGAAGGCAGTCTTCAATAGCTTGTTTCCTCAGAAAAGGAGTTATTTCCCACAACTCCTTCTAGATTTGCACAAAGAAATAAGGTGAGGGCAGGCCCGGTAAAAGGATTAATAAATGGGATAATGCCTTAGCTTTTGACTTGGAAGTGGTGGTGGTAATCATGACCTGAATACTCATTTTAATAAATATGTAGTGAGCATGTATTGCCTTGTTTTACGTTAGGTTTCAGGATGCTAAGATAAATAAGACAAGCTCTCTCCACTGTAGGGAGCTCATAGGCTACTGGAGAAAACCAGTAACCTAGTTGCCGTCGAGTTGATTCTGACCCCTGGTGATCCAGGAGACAAGTAAATAAGGCAGTAGCAATACCATTTGACAAGTGCTGTTCCCTGACAGCTGGTGGTGATAAAGAGAACACAGACCTAGGGTGGAGCCCAGTGGCTTCAGTTTCACTGTAACCCAAAGAGTACATTCTTTATCCCCTAACGATGATTTACAGTTACTGTAGCCTACCTCACCACTCTAAAATACGGTTAAATAGCAATAGCTAATCGATGGCACATAACAACAACAACAACAATACTTACTTAGTCCTTATTTTGTGCCAGGTACTGAGCTAAATGATTTACAA
>NW_006921700.1:1265795-1267273 GCF_000298275.1 Orycteropus afer afer | reverse complement strand
TTTTTTTAATAGGCAATACATGTTCCATAAATTGAAGTGCTATAAAAACTATATAGTGAAAAGAAGTGCTCCCACCCCTGCCCCCATTTCCCCTACCTTAGGTGATCAGTTTTATTAGTTTTCTGGTGTTTCCTTCCAAGGTTTCTTTTATTTTTATATAATTTCCCTCATTTCTTACACTAAAATATACAGTGCACATTATTCTGAACCTGATTTTTTTTTACTTAAAATACATGATTTTTTTAAAAAACATGTATGTTCATAGTGTACGGTAGTATTTCATAACTGCCAAAGGGGCAGGGAGGCCCCATCTTCTGGCCTCATCTAACCCCACAAGGGGAAGACAGAATCACCATCAGTAGCCCAAGGGCTATCCCTGCGAGGCCAGAAATGCCACCTCCCTCCAGCCCTTTCACCAACCCTGACACCAACTGTTCCTCCTGCAGCACCCACCACATCTCTGCTGGGTTTGTTAATTTGCTGCAGTGGCGACACAGAACTCAACAGATTATGGGGTTTATTAGGGAAGAAACAGGCTACAACTCAGGTTCAGAAATGCACTCCGTCTCTCGCAGCCCTCTGCCTGAGCTGACGGTCTCTCTCAGCAGTACGTGTTTCTCATGTCTCTCAGGAGCACGTCTTTCTCAGCCAGCAGTCAGAGACACTCCTCCCTCTAGAAGGGCTCCTTTTGAGCCTGGCAGAGTGACTGCTAACCAATCCCAACGTCAGAATTCTGTATACCTGAGAGAGAGTGAACTTCCCAGAAGATTGTTTCATGAGATTGCTTCCTGTTGGTTCAAGAGAAATACCCCAGGTGGATAACTTTAGCAATCAGGAGCTACCCAGTTGGTCACAGCAAATTCCATCATGGAGTTTACAAAGACTTAAGGCTAGAAAAGCCACACTATGTAATTTACTTCACTGCAATAACCTTCCTATTTTTTTCTCTTGGCAAAAATTTCACAGGCATCTATCCTTGTTGATACCTCCAGTTTTACCTATGAAGCATGTATTTTAGATTAGTTGATTACAGAAACTGGTAGATCTAAGTCCCAAAATAAAATTTGTGACATTTTAGCATATGTATTATGGCAAGAGACACATATGAGGCATTTACTATCAAAAAGCAGAATACAGTCAGAACTTGGAGATATTATTATTGCCTAGTAATCCAAAGAGTCAAGACAGAAGCAGTGAGTATTAGGTTGGCCAGTTATAGCCTCTTGTCAGTAGCTTTCTCCTTATCTGTTAGCAAGAGCAGTATATTGAGGAGTAAAAACATATCCCTGTCACTGTATGCACAAAGGGCAAGGAGGCCACATGTTCTCACCTCCTAGAACCCCACAAGAGGAAGACAGGGTCACCAGCAGTAACCCAAGGCCTGTTACTGCCAGGCCAGACATGCTGCCTCCCTTCAGCCCTTTCTCCAACAGTTCCTCCCAGAGCACCCACCACCTCTCTCCTGGGTTCGATAATTC
>NW_006921700.1:1260933-1265307 GCF_000298275.1 Orycteropus afer afer | reverse complement strand
AATCAGGATCTCCTCAGTTGCTAATAGCAATTCCCATCTTGGAGTTTACAAAGACTTATGGGTAGAAAAGCCACACTAAGTAATTTACTACACTGCACTGTAATAACAAAAACCTAAAATACCCAGGAATTAAATGGAGGTGTCAGGATCTATGTAAAGAACAGCCCAGTGCTTTGCTGAAGGTACAGTAAAAAACTGCATAAAATGCAGATGTAGCCACTTAATGCCAAAAACTATTTTTCTTTGTATTCTTTTTATAATTTGACCAACAATAATGACAAGTGGTTGAGTCCAATTTTTGACATATATAAGGATGTATTAGTATCCTTTTTGTTTTTGTTTGTTTCCATAGAATTTTGTGGAGAGAAATTCTTCAGAGTGGAATTTGAAAAGAGCATCTTAATGACTTTTGATGCACACTACCATAATGCTTTTTAAGAGGTTGTACATGAGAATTTGAACAGTAATAATTCTTGTAGCTTTGACAAGAAAAAATTAAAACTAGCCATGTAACTAATTGGTATTTACATGTAATAGATTTTTCTCAAAGATTGATGTAGGGAATGTTAAGGAGAACCATAGTACTGGTTCTTAATAGAAAAGAAAGTATCTTTTAAAAAAAAACAAGTATCTTTTTGTAGACTATTAATTGACTGTTCTGAGAAGAGAATCCAGTATTAGAGTTCAGTGGATTGTAAAATTCTGGAGTGGGGTTAGCTAAGCATATCTCTTTGAAGCAGTAAAAGGATTGTTTGCTAAAGATAAAAAGCAAACTCCAAAATAATAGCCTCAAAAAACAAGTGGCAAGGTTCTGGTCAGAGAAATAGTGACCTTATGAATGTAGGTCAGTTACAGTTAACCTGGTTTTCTCTTTTTTTCCTTTTCAAAACTAAGCAGACTGTTAACCTAGTTTACTCAGTGAAAGGTGTGCTGGGTTAGCTAGATTCTAGCTTTGCTTATTAAAGTGCATGTGCAGAAATGAAAGATGTTGATTATTGAGGTTTGTTTTTTCAATATCAGTAGAAGAAAGTTCAGTTTGACATATCACTTAGGAGTTTTCTGTCTGCTTCTAACCCTCTCTGGTTAGATATTTTCAAATACAACGTTTGAACAATAATTCCAGATCCTGGAATTGAACACCTGTCAGAGCCCATCCATAGCTCTACAGTAAAATTAAATTAGCCAAAAAGATGCAGCTAAGTTTTTAATCTTGGTCATGGATTCAGTAATTTTTTTTTTTTTAAGCTGGATAAACATTTTCCCCAGCCATTTGTTTTTTCCTTAGCTTATGTTATGTGTTTAACGTGATTGTTACTTGTAGTTTAATGAAGAAACTGAGAAATAAATACCTTTTTTAGGACCATTGCTGGAGACTGTTGGAATATGGTCAGCGTTTATACTTCAAGGAGTCAGTCAGATGGATTTATAAAATATATCTGGTGCTGCTACCTCTAAATAAATGGCCCTTACAGATAAAGTAAAATACTTTTAAAAGAATTTGCAAAGAATCTGTATTAGAATTAGGGTCATTTTTCACTACAGTTGATTTTAGGTGATGTTATGTTGCTTGCTTGTAAGTTTTTTTTTTCCCCTAGGAATAAAGGCTGGTAAGATTTTCAAATGTGTTTAATTTTCTATATAGCTCCGCCAAGTATGTTGGTGAAGGACGAATATGTTCATGACTTTGAGGGACAGCCATCGTTATCCACTGAAGGACATTCAATTCAAACCATCCAGCATCCACCGAGTAATCGCGCATCCACGGAAACATACAGCGCTCCAGCTCTGTTAGCCCCATCTGAGTCTAATGCTGCCAGCACCACCAACTTTCCTAACATTCCTGTGGCGTCCACAAGTGAGTTGTAGAATCTGATGTAGTCAGCAAGTTAAACTCCACTAAGCATTAAATATTTATGTGTAGTTACATGGAGAGAAACTCCACCTTAGTGAAACTTGAGTGTTCTGATAGCCCTCATACACAAACAAGTATAAATTAGTCTGGTATTAATCCTGGAAATAATGGTGTTTGTAATTTACTTAAAGTTTTTATGTTGACATTCAATTATTTGGAACTTAAGTAATGACTTTGATTATAGTATTAATTTAAATTCATGATCTAATTTGTACTTACAGTTACATTCAGGAGTTACAATCCTCTTGAGCTTTCAGATAGCCCTTAATGAAACATTTAAGTAGTTAACAAAAGTAACTTTGAACCAAGATGTTTATAAAGGTCTGTGTTAATGGAATTGCAAACTTTACTTTAATCTAGTGTTCTTATTTCACTTTATTTCAGAGAATGTTACTTTATTATCATCATCTCAATCTCCTGTTGCCGAATTTAGAAAAAGGAATTTTGACAACTCTTTTATAGTGTCTGTCCCTCAAGATAGAGTTTTAAGTTTTTTAGTCCATTTGGATACAAAGCTAAATTTTATATATTTAACTATTTTTAATGAGAAGTTTCACAAGAATTCTTTCCATGGTCAGGTCATGGAGGCAGAGGGCTAATTAGGTTCAGCTTTTCTCAGGGTCTGATTGATGAAAGCAATAATGCCTACTTCTTTTATTATTTATAATTTATTTTAAAAGTCATCAAAGATTGGACTTTGGCACAAAAAAAGTTTGCTGCTTGTAGTGGAGAGCACACAGCGTTGTCTGTGTGCATATTTGTGATGTTGGTTGTACCTGGTTTTAAGGGTATTGTGTCTAAGCCTGCATCAACAGTAGATTGTTGATTGATTTGGATTGATACTTTGTTAGCTAATACCAAAGGATCAGATTAGCATAGGGATTTTGATCTTTAGAATAAAGAGGGGACTAATTTCTGCACTTGTGAATTTTCAAGTAAAAGGTACCAAATTTTCCCCCATTTAATTAATTTCACCACTTTAAAGCAATGTTTTTTGGATTTGTTACATTAGACACATAATGTCACTGTGGAGAATGTATTCTAAGTGGATGGTATAGTGTGAGTACCTGCGTTAGAACCTGGCGCTTTTAAGCAGTTGCTACTTCTTTACCTGTCTGCCCTTTATTTACCAGTTGGAGAAACTGGTTGACAAGCAGGGTGAATAGAGACGAGTGAAAGAAGATACGTTTGCTAGAGACGAGCTGCGCATCTCTGTTTCTTTGTCTGGAGATTGAATTTGCGTCCCTTGTTGATCACACTAACAGGACCTCATTTTGACTGCTCTGGCTCCTGGTCTGAGTCTTATTTGAAGACCAGAAAAAGTGATATGGATGAAAGGCAGCTAATTTTGTTTTGTTTTTTTGGATAGATTCTCACAAGTGGGTGGTAAAAACTGTAGGTTTTAGAACTTATGGCAGAATTTTCCCTTAGATCTCGAAAAGTGTATTGATAGAATTAAAAGAAAGAAGAAGTTGAACTAAATGAGAAGAATTGGAAGACTGCTTCATGAGTCGTGTTGTTTATCTTCATCTTATGCACTTGGAGTCGGGTACAGGCACCCGTTGTTTTAGCACAGTTGGTAGATATTGTGCTTTTTGTAAATTAAAGGTTTGTGGCTGCCCTGCGGGTCTCTTGGCACTGTTTTTTCCAACAGCATGTGCTCACCTCATGTCTCTGTCACATTTTGGTAATTCTCATAATATTTCAAACTTAACGTAATGCTGTTTTATATTTAATAGGCTATAGTATAGTATAAATACAACTTTTATTTGGGATATAATAAACTTTGGCTGTAATGTAATAAAAAAGATAACTGTTTCACTTGGGAAACCAAAAAATTTGTTTGACTCGATTTATTGCAGTATTTGCTTTATTGTGGTGGTCTGGAACTGATTGCTCGGTATCTCCGAGGCATGGTTGTGCTGGAAGCATTCCATGCAGATAGCTACAGTGGGCTAGTTCTTACATTGTATGTTTACTTGGCATCTAAATATGTTTGGAGTTTCTTTCTAAATACCTGTAAGTTAAAATCATTTAATTTTCATTGTTTTGTTCTGTTGTATGTAGGCCAGTATGAGTTGGAGCTGACTCGATGGTACCTAACAACAACAACAACAAAAAATGTAGTAACAGTTTTTGTAAGTTAGTTAAAACAACAACAAAACGTAGTAATGGTTTTTGTAAGTTAGCTAAAAGTCTGTAGCATGTACAGTTATTAAAAACAAAAGCAGAAATGTAATGAACTTTTAAAGATAATTTGCAAATTTGGGGGAGGATGAGTAGGAAGGGAGGTTACTAAAATATCTATAAATAATAAATAATTTGGTAATTGGATGCTGTCCTTAGCTTTGCATGTTATAATCTTAGCTTTCAGGAAATGTGATCTGTAGAGAGGAGAACAGTGGTTGCACTTCCTTCCGACTTTGAGCAGTGGTGTAAGTTACTCTTTCAGGAAGTGTGAT